>NC_045429.1:244155496-244497996 GCF_902635505.1 Sarcophilus harrisii
TTCCACCTCTAAGCCATAAAATTAACATATCAATGAATGAAGGAACAGATTTCTCTTACTTTTCCTAATAAATTTTTCTTCTTGCTTTTGGCTTTGTCCGAACTTCTTTTGGAATTCAGCCCACTTTAATTGTTCTCACAATTATAATAAACTTCCCACCTTGAGTTGAAGATGGGTCTGAGCCTGGAAGTTCTTTTGAGACACCTCTAGAAACAGTCATCTGGAACTTCAGCATTTTATGTATCTCACATGAAGCCCAAAAACTTCTTATGGATAACTGATATTAAACTGTTTTTCTTCTCAAGGAGGGTTAGAAGTAAGAGGTAGGAAGAAAATAAGGAATTCAAAATTTAAAAAATAATAATGCTGAATAATTTTACATGTAATTAGGAAATATTTGATGGCATAAATACAAACTATTTTAAAAACTGAATTGAAAAATGTATCTTGTTCAAGGCCATTGAAAACCACTGTTAGGTTAACCAATGATAGATAGCAGTTGAACAAAATTACCAAATCTATTATTAGGAAATTCCATCATGAAGAAATTAATAGCTTGATAAGGTTCTACTAGTAGGTATCATTTACTGATAGATAATTAAAAAAAAAACATATATACATATGTTTTTCAAATAATAAAAGAAGCTTAAGCTGGATATTTTAAGATATCTAAAGATTCAGTTTCTTTTTTCCAATCTTAGTGCATAATGAGTTCACCTTTTCTTGAACTTATGGCTAAGTTCTTGTTTTTCAGTCTTAGTGGATAGATTCTTCTTTTTTTTCAAACTTTCTAAAATAAAACCAGTTTTTTAGTGGTTGGAAAAATATGTTAATCAATCTACAATCCTTTAAAAAGTAACATTTGTAATTATAAATGCTATACCGCAAGACAAAACTTCTAAGGCAGCTTCACTTTGATAGACAGGTTGATAAACCCTAATCAAGTAGAGTATCAGATTTAATAGTTGTTGTACCCTAAAAATGCCTTGTTATATCTCTGGCATTCCTGCATTGTAAATGCTGGCAATAACTCCAATTTTCTTTAGGAAAATCTGGGAGATGACCTAGTCAGATGACCTGCCTTGTCCAAATGAATTATGTTTAAAATAAGTTTCCTAAGATTGTTATAATTTGTGATTCCTTTTATTTTATTTTTCTTTTATTTCTGCTATTACAAAAATAAGCTCTGTAAATCATTTCTGGATCGTTGAATACATGGGAGACTAATGAACTGATTTGATTGTATATCTAGTTTTGCAAATGGTAGCTTTGCAAATAAATCAGAAGCTTTGTGTCTCAGACTTTTCTATTTCAAATAATAGAAAATTTTTGAGTAAGGGATGAATGCAACACATAGGTTAGGAGACTTTCCAACATCATACAAAAGCTGTGGTTTTTAATTTAAATCATTCTAACTCAGAAGCCAAATATCCCTTCATTAAATCACAAAATTTAAATTGGTAATACTATCAGGAGAATAATTCTATTAATCATGAAATGAAATAGTAAAAAGAATATAGATAATGGCACAAATTAACTAACCAAGAAATAATTCTGATTTTCATATTGCAAAGTTTCCCCATTTTAAAATATATGCTATCATTTCTGAACTCATAGTCAATATTAATAATTATTTATTTAGTGAATATACCCTGGTGGGAAATGCTATAATTTTCTCTGTAACTTTCATAAAGAGATAAACTGCATAATTTTAATGCAATCTCTTGGGTAAGATTTTAAAATGTTATATTAAAATCTATCACAAAAGTCCTTGACTTACCATTCAATTATTTTTTTCTCTATTTCAGTTTTTGTTTAATTGATAGTATTATAGGTTTAGAATAGGAAGACATCTAATTCACACTCTTTCTCTTTTATAAATGAGGAAACTGAGACCCAGATAAGTTAATGCTTCTTCAAGGTCAAACCAATATTAAGTAATAGAGTTATAACATAAAAGTAGATTGTCTGATTCCAAATGCAGAATTCTTTAAAGAAATCATTCTGATTGATTTAATAAACATTTATTTTCAGAGTAATATGAGGAAAAAAAAAAAAACCTTTGGGACAGAATGATAATGCTTTCCCCTAAGCATTTAAGAGGATATATACTTCATGATGCATTTTGCTCTTTTTTAAAATAAATGTATTAATCTCAAAGCAATAATTTAAATATTCAGTAATACTCCTCACAACTCATGAAACTGTACTCTCCTTTCTCCCTATCTCTAAACCTTTTTTCTAAAGATAAACTTTCTTCCTTGTCATGGGAAAAATTGTACATTATGAAATAAAGCCAAAAAAATTTTTCTCTATATTTCCTTGTACATATGTTTGTGTAGCCACTTAGTGGGTGGCTGAGGGTAATCTGATTATGTGCCTATTCTGTTCAAGGACACTGAAAATAATCTCTACTAGATATGGACATAATTGGACATGAGTAATGTAATTTGGCAGAGTATGTTCAAAAGTAGACTGG
Source organism: Sarcophilus harrisii (assembly GCF_902635505.1). Lineage (NCBI taxonomy): Eukaryota > Metazoa > Chordata > Mammalia > Dasyuromorphia > Dasyuridae > Sarcophilus > Sarcophilus harrisii. The sequence continues at coordinate 244,157,976 of NC_045429.1, forward strand.
AATAGCAAAATATTGGTGTTATGACCTGACTGAGATAAGGTTATTTTCCATTCTACTCAGGAAGTCTGTATTTTGTCTGTCAAAATCCTATTTTTACTACCATTATTTATCTACTTTCATCAATTCTCTTCAAAAATAGAAAAAAAAATAGACAAAATATTATTGGCAATTTGGACTAGTTCTCTTTTATAAAGCAAATTAAAAAAGAGTTTGAGCTTCACCAAAATTTTTCACAAACCTATTAATAATTTAAAAACTGAATGTGTAAAAAAGATAAGTTACCCTTACAGTTTTTATACTGTGTAAAATAATTATCTATTTATTAGGATGTCAGTGGGGAAATTCAGAAAAAGGAGAATTTGAAGTGAAAAATGAAGAAGTCAGTATTAAGATTTGCTTTACACAATTACATATTTTCTGAAATGGTAGTTAATAATATGTCAACCTTATAAGATAGGACAGAAATACATTATGAGAAGGCCACTGTATGTTCTTTCTTGCATAAATAGAGGTTTTAAATCAATAATTTAATAATTCACAGAAAAAAACATTTTGAAATAAAAGACATATGTTGATGTAACATGGACAATTTAATTTTTCTTAATGATATAGATAAATGCCTCAGTTCTTAGCAAAACTTCACAGGTACATTAAAAAAAAGTTTAAAATAGTATTTATTATGTTTTCCTCTACATAGTGTTTCAAAGGTTTATCAATATTAAAAAAGTAAAACACCCCGTATATACTAATATATATACCCAAAAAAAAAATATATTTTTTCCTTGTTAGTCAGCTAGTAGAGAACCAAAAGATATTGAAATTCAAATGAACAATCTTATGAGTGGACTTTGTCCAGCATTGAAAAGGTTCATTTTACATTCCTGTATTCTGACTACATTTTAGAAAATAAGACACCTCTTTTTTTTTCATAAATTTAAACATGTTCCTTTTGCTTAACTTACATGACCATTCATTTTTCTCAAGAACATAAAGTCTACTTAGTGATTTTTTTTTTATTCTACCCCTTTTTTTCTGTCAACTCCAAACAATGGATAACTAGGAGAGTATGCTAAACTCAGAAGAGAAAATCAGTCATATTCAGTTGATTGTCTTACTTTGATTACATTTCAATGATTTTCTTCTTTTTATCTGTTTGACTATGTTGTACAATTTTACTTTCGCTTGTAACTTTCATGTGCCCAGTTATAATTTTTAATAAATTATTTTCCTCAATGCTCTTTTTTTCATTTAGCCTATTCTACTTTTTTTAAAAGTTTTTCTCTTCAGAGAATTTTTGTAATTATTTTACCATCTTGTTATTCTTTTCTAGGTGTTGTTTTCTTTGGGAATTTTGTGCTATTTTATCAAGATTTTGAGTCTCTTTTCAGAATCTTCTTGCATCATTGTTCGTGTTTTCTCCATTTTTTCCTGTCATTTAATTTTTAACTCTTTTTGGAGCTCCTCCAGGAATGCTTCTTTGGCTTGTGTCCAATTCTTTTATTCTTTGAGACTTCTTAGAGCTTTATCAATATCAATAGATATTGATTGTGTCTTGATATTTCCTGTCACTACAATCATTTTTCTGATCAGGTTAATTTTGTTTCTTTATTTGCTCATTTTTGAAGTTTATTTCATTACTTTTATCTTTATGTTAAAATTGGGTTTTGGCCCAGTGTGGAGGAGGCACTATCCTAAGCTTCAAATTTTTCAAACTGCTATTTTTATAGCTAGTTCTGGGAAGTCCTTAAGCTTTCAGGGTACTATGATTACAAAAAGAAATGTACTCATTTTCTCCTGGTTTTCACTTTGGTCTTTACCCAGAGAGGGACTCTGTGATCCTCTGCAGTCACAAGTACAAATGCTCCTCTTTTCCCAATAATTGGGACTAAGGCTCCTGTGTGCCTAGTACTGCAAGCAATAGCATTCCTTCTTGTCCTGCAAAAAGACATATGTAAGCTATGCAACAAAGCCTTGCACTCAACGCCAGAAAAGGGTTCTCTGTATTATCTTTCTTATCAGTTGTCCAGCTATCTTACTGTTTTTGGGCTGAGAATACTGGAATTTGTTGCTGTTGCTCTGAAAGCTGCTTCCCAGGCTTACTGCTGGTTTTTCAACTGCATGTGTTATGCTCTAGTAGTTTCCCAGGCATCTTTTACTGACATCCTAAATTATTTTGTACTGGAATAATGTCTCACCTAGAACTTTTATTGGTTCTGCCACACCAGAATTCAATTTGAAGCATTATTTTAAATTTTTTTAAAGGAAACATTGGGAGAGTGAGTTGTTGCCTGAACTCTGACTATTTGATCCCTATATCTATGATGCTGAAGGTTATCATCCAGATGTCTTGAAATTTTGGGAACACCACTGATACCCTAAAGCTATCTGGTAATTGTGCACTTCATAATATAACCTTTCATCTTTCTTATGCATATAATATATTTTGGGGAGGATATTTCATACCACATCTCATGAACTTTTGTTGGTGATTTGCCCCCTGTAGTACCACCCTAATAATTTAAAAATGAGCTTGTTTTATTCAATATCTGACACTTATACAGCATTACCATTTGTGATTTAAAATTTGAATAAAAAGTGGTTTAGTTCATGGATTTCGTCAAGATTGACATTTAAAAGTTGAAGAATGTTATCTAGCAAAATCATCTTTTTTTATCCCCTTTAAATATTTGTGGGGAAATCTCTATACCAAACAGACATGATTATTAATTGCTCTTGATTTCAGAAAAAAAAAACACTATAATGGTTTTAAAAGTCCATTTGATTTTTATCAAATAACAAAAAATGCTTTCAAAAAGAATAACAAAATGACCAGAAATCATTTTAAAAGATGTCAGTTAAGGACATGTAATATGTTTAACAGAAAATGAATTGTTGCTATACATATTTGATAAATATTATGATAAAAAATAAATATTGTGCATACTTGTAAAATAGAGAAGTTCAAAACACAAAGAGAAAAGAATATAATTATTCTGAAACATAAATAAGCAATATATCAAGAAAGAACATGTTTTGGACATAAACTCATTTAGAATTTCTTGATGAAATAAAGCAAGAATTTTTTAAAATAATTTTATTTTTAATGTAATGAAAATGTTTGATGAAAGAATTTGAAAAAAGAAATGAGTTACGAAAGAAAGTATTGTAAAGGAAATTAATAATTCCACACAAGAGGTATATAATTTGATTCAAGCAACAAATTTCCTGAAAATGTGAATGGATCAATTAGAAATCAGTGACTTCATGTAACAATAAATCTTAAAATAAGTCAAAAGGATGAAACATGAAAGAAGATGTAAAGTACCCTATAACAAAATAAGAACAATGAACAAAGAGCATGATCTAGAAAGAGATTGAGAAGAAAAAATTAAGAATCTTTGGATTATTTGAATGCCTTCAGCAAAAATAGCATCAACAATAACAACAATAGTCTATATATTATATTTTTAAAAAATCTTAAAAATCAAACTTCCCAGATCTCTTAGGGTCAGAATGCAAAGTGGAAATAGAAAGAATATCCTATTCATCTTCTGAAAAAATCTCCAAAATAAAATCTTTTAGGGACATTATTACCAAAATTCATATCTAGGGCAAAGGAAAAATAATCCAAATAGTCAAGAAGAAGAAAAAAAGTCAGGTACCAGGAAACCACATTTAGGATCACACATGATTAAGTAGCCATTATAAGAAGTCAGAAAGAACTTGGAATATTAAATTCCAGATGGCAAAGAATATTGGTTTATGGCAAAAAAATAGTATATCTAGCAAAGCTTGGGATAATATTACAAAAAGAAAAAAACTGCCTATAATTAAATAGAAAATTTTTAAGTTTTCATGCTGGAAAATACAATCACTACAGAGAAACTTTGATATACAAACACAGGAGTGAAAATAAATATAAAAAATAATCAATATAAAGAAACAATGTTAAAGGACTAAAGAAAGACAATCTACTTATTTTCTTTTTTTTTTAATAACTTTTTATTGACAGAACCCATGCCAGGGTAATTTTTTGCAACATTATCCCTTGCATTCACTTCTGTTCCGATTTTCCCCCTCCCTCCCTCCACCTCCTCCCTCACATGGCAAGCAGTCCTATACATGTTAAATAGGTTACAGCAGATCTTAGATACAATATATGTATGCAGAACCGAACAGTTCTCTTGTTGCTCAGGGAGAATTGGATTTAGAAGGTATAAATAACCCGGGAAGAAGAACAAAAATCCAAGCAGTTTACATTCATTTCCTAGTGTTCTTTCTTTGGGTATAGCTGCTTCTGTCCAGCCTTGATCAATTGAAACTAAATTAGATCTTCTCTTTATCGAAGAAATCCACTTCCATCAGAATACATCCTCATATAGTATTGTTGTTAAGGTATATAATGATCTCCTGGTTCTTCTCACTTCACTCAGCATAAGTTCATGTTAAGTCTCACCAGTCCTCTCTGTATTCATCCTGCTGGTTGTTTCTTACAGAACAATAATATTCCATAACATTCATATACCACAATTTACTCAACCATTCTCCAATTGATGGGCATCCATTCATTTTCCAGCTTCTAGCCACTAAAAACAGGGATGCCACAAACATTTTGGCACATACAGGTCCCTTTCCCTTCTTTAGTATCTCTTTGGGGTAAAAGCCCAGTAGAGACACTTCTGGCTCAAAGGGTATGCACAGTTTGATAACTTTTTGAACATAGTTCCAAATTGCTCTCCAGAATGGCTGGATGTGTTCACAGTTCCACCAACAATGTATCAGTGTCCCTGTTTTCCCACATTCCCTCCAACATTCCATATTATCTTTCCCTGTCTTTCTAGCCAATCTGACAGGTGTGTAGTGGTATCTCAGAGTTGTCTTAATTTGCATTTCTCTGATCAATAGTCAATCTACTTATTTTCAAATATGTGGAGATGATAGATGATATATGTACCCTCTAAACCATGTCTTCAAAGTTTATTGTAGAAGAACTCCAATTAGACAAGATATGAGAATAGTTCTCTCATGTCTTCATCTTAAGAAAAGAATAGAGAGAAGAATAGGAATGTGCTGGTAGAGATTAGGAGAAAAGGTTATATAAAATTATCTCATAATAATCAAACACAAGCAAACATCAAAACAAGCAAGAAAAAGAAGATGGAGGTGAATGGCTGATACTGATATTTCATCATTGAAATGAAAATCATCAAAAGGAAAAATACACATGCATATAATTATATACATATATATATGTATATATACACATATATATTAATACATTATAAGAAGAGAATAGTAGAAAAAGAGAAGAGGATGGGAAGAGCAATTAAGGGAAGGTTATAGTGAAGGAGAGATTGGTCCTGAAAAACAAAGGATGGGAAACTGAGAAAATGTCTCATACTTTTGGGAATAAATGAAAAAGTTATAGTTTATAAATATATTTACAGACTTATGACCAATTAGGATTCCAGAAGACTATTGAAGAAATATGCTACTATCCTTCTAATAGCAAGGTAGAATAAAATAAATGTTAATTTTTTTTTAACATGGCCAATATACAAATTTGTTTGAATTAGTTATACATGTTTATAATGGATTTTGTTTTTTCTTGTGTTCTTAATTATGGAGAGAGATGGGGTGAAAGGGTTATAAGATAGATCCTGGCTGATTAAAAAATAAATTTATAAAACACATTTGCCTAAACTAATATAAAATTATATTAGATCACTGCTAGATACTAGACTTTCTGTTTCTTAATTAAGAGGCTAGTGTACTCACTGGTGTATATAACATTTATTCTTTATATGTTTTCATGTCTAGACAAAAAATATAATCATGCTTAATGGTAAAAATTATTTTTAAATGACATATATTTATTAACATTTATACATACTTTAAAATGTTTTGTAAATTAAAATGCTTAAACTAGTCAAAAGAAGAAAAAAGAATAATGCTCCTACAGCAAATTCATTTAGGTGTTAAAGAAAACAAAATTGAGAGAGACACAGACAGAAACACAAAGAAAGAAAAAAGACAGTGAGATACTGCTTTTGAACCAGTGGAGGTAGAAAGGGAGAAGGGAGGATGAGACACAAAGTAACACTAAGAAAATCTATGGATTATTTTTACTTATTTTTAAAAAGTCTCCTGAGGAGAGATTCTGTCTGTTCCATTCTGTTGTCATGTAATTTTAAAAGTTCAATTGGAACAAACCAGAAGTGTGAAAGTAAGATTTGGCAAGGAAGAGGCATCTGTTGCTCCAGATTTCTTTAAAGGAGTGAGACTTGGAAAGTCTAAAACTAATAAAACCAAGTTTTTAATTAAGGTCTTCCTCATCTGGAATAAAGAAATAGACATGAATTGTGAGCTTTTCTCTTGACAACAACTCTTATGTGATTCAGAAATTTCTGACTTCCATGGTAGAGAATTAGTATAAGATTATCTGTAGTTGAAAGAGCGACATAGAGTTGCTTGAGCTAAATAGCAAATGGTAACACTATGATTAGAAATCAGCAGGAAATAGTGGAAGTATGTGGATAGAAGGTTAACCTAGTAATCAGAGGCAGAGAGGTTTAAGGCATGCTTCTCTGACCCATAATGGCTATGTAATCATGAGCAAGTTGCTTAACCTTTTGTTATCTACAGACAAGATTGTAAATTATAGAACAGTTGAGAATTTGAAGATTTTTTTGGGGGGTAGCAGGAGAGGAAATATAGACCAAAATGCAAATAAACCAAACATTAGCCACATTTCTAAAGATAACAATAAATAAAATAACATAATCACAGGATCTAAAAATTAGGAAAAAAAAAACGTGCAGGCTTCTAGAGGCAACCATCTAGACCTTATGCAATATTTTAAGTTTTTCCTTATATATTTGTATACACACATATTTTTATGTATATGTGTGTATGTATACACACACACACATATATATACTATATCTCAACAAATAAATGCATGTATATATATGTATATATCTATAGATAGTTTTATACTACATTTCTTCCTATATATTTTTATACATCGATCATACTTCTCTCTGGAGAGTTGAAGTATATGTCTAATCTCTTTCCATATGTTTTCTAATGTGTAAATATTGTTTTTTCTTTGACCTTTGCTTCAACTGAGTGGATAAGGCAGTTCTGCAGATTTGCATAGCTTGTAAATATTTCTTTTTAACATAGTATCTCATATTAAATCATAATAATATAGATGTTATCTGACTAGCAAAAAGAATGCATAACCATCATCCCCCTAAGTTTGGACTTTTCATTTCTATTAATGAAACATAACACAAGACGAATGGAAGAATGAACTTGTGGATAGATTATTGATCCTAGAAGTGAGAAAATCTGTTGGAATATCAACTCAAATGGTATAGTCCATGTAAACTTCCTGAGTTTTATTTTCTCATCTGTAAAATGGAATTGATAATGCATGTTCCACTTCCATCTAAAACATATTATGGGAAGCAAATTCAATAATATATGTCTAATGCCTCCATCTGAATTATTTACCAAAATTGGAAATTACATTTAATGACCAATTATCCAGATAACAGTATGGTCTTTTCTTCTCTAAAAGTTGGGGTTTTCTATTACTGTTGTTGATTCTTACTAATAAGATTCCTATAAATTATTTACTTCTAGTCTCGAAAGTTATTAATTATTGGGGGGGGAGGAAAACATTTACTGAGAAGGTGTAAGAAAAATTACTTATAAAACTATTTCTCCTAAATTAAGGGAATTCTCTAGGGCTTTCAAATCAGAAAATGCTTCATTTATTCCACATAACAAAAACTCTACACGTTAATACAAAACGGGAAATATAAGAAAACAATGAGTTTAGAAAGTTTAGAAAGAAAACAAAATGCATCATGGGAAGTAGGGTGAGTGCTTATAAGGTAATCAATTATTTTAATTTAACATTTAAAATTTCAATTTTTTAAAAAATATAGACAAAGTCTACATTTTGTACTATTATACATGGATATTCTATGCATGTCCGCTATAAAAATTAAAGATCTTCTTCAAGACCACAAAGACAATTCTTTCTCTCCTGTGCTGATGATGTATGCAATGTTAATGACCCTTCTTATTAGCTGCTTTTCTTCAATGCATAAATCTTGATTGGCCTGGCTTTATTAAGTGTGAAGTAATTTGTTCCACTCTGTTGATTGAGATACTTCTGAGGGTGTTATTGTAAGTATCTAAAAGGAATTCTGGCTTGGATACAATCATTTTGCTATTATTTTATGGGTTATTTATAAAGAATGTGTGTTTTTCCAAGTTGTAGAAAGTAATATGCAGAAAGAACATTGTATATGTAATCAAATAACAATGAAGATAGAACAGCTTATTAACATAAAAGTCTAAGCTTTCTTTCTAAATATATTTTTAGTTATGTTGTAATTGCAGAAGAGACAGCTTTATTAAAAATCTGCTTTTACATTAAGACATGTAGATCACTTTCTTCCAATAGTTAAGGCCCTATTTTCTGATTTATATTAACAATATTTCTGAACCAAGAAAGGCATAAAGGAGTAGGATGGCAATGAAAGGCAGATTTTCTTTCATTATTAAAAAAGACAGACATTGTGGATGCTAATGAAAATGTCAAGTATTTGCATATACTTTTGGTATAAAAGGTGATTTTCATGTGGATATAGAAACCCATATATGAGAAGGGATAGAGATTGGACTTATGATTTCACTATACAGAGAATTCTGTAATGAAGAGTTCATACAAGTCATATCGCTTCTGAAACTATAGTATTAGAGAATTAACTTTTGATCATTGAGCTATTAAAAGATAAAGGTAGGACTTAAATCTTTCTGACTGGAAGAGCAGCTCTCTAACCACTCTACTATGTTGCCTCATAGATTGGAAAACTACTATATTTTGATGAAGAATCCTTGTTTTACAGTTTTGATTTTTTGTTGAGCCCAACATTGAGCAGTTCTTAATTTTAGATACTATATTTTATTAAATTTAGCATGTGTAGATTGTTAAAAGAATAAACAAAAGGATCAGGGAAAGGATAGTCAATAAGAATATGCATCAAATATACCACAATATGATTTAATTGATTATTTTCCTCTGCCTCCATGTTACTCATGATGACTCACCATTCAACCATCCCAACATCAGAAAAAGCTTGATGTCCACCTCTTCTCCCTGCCAAGGAAGTGACACCAATAGCACTTGTCTTTAGTTCTTATGGACAATCAATTTTTGAGAATGGGTTTAATACCTTTTAACTAACTAATATTACAAGCGTATATGTGGTTAGAGGGTGATTATTTTATTACTTATACTACAGAGGTGATTTAGTTCTTGCCTTAAGATGAGGAATTTGAAACCCAGGAAAATTAAGTGATGTGCCCAAGGTAAGACACAAAGTAAAAGTCAATGGCATCATATGAATCTACACTCTCTGAATAAAAATTAAGTGGTTTCTCTTTATATATATATTTTCAAACTCACAGTGCATATGTGCATGTTTGTGGCATAAACGTATGTGTTCTTTTTTTCCCCCAAGAAAAACTTTTCTGATAAAGAGTATTATAAATATTTTACTTTTTGTCATTTCATCCCAGGTATTATGATTATAAATGTATATGTGTGTGTTTATATTTATATATTAATGTTTTATTCATTTATGGTATATATGACTTTCTAAAATGGGTCTAGGAAAACTGAAGAATCACTATGTAGTTTTTATTGTTATATAAATATGCCAAATGATCAAGAATTTGGTCGGGTGGGAAAGAAAAGGAAAAAAAAATTACATTTGAAAGCATGTTTTGCATTTTTATTGTTTGAATATTTCAGCTTGTATAGTATTCAGTCAATTAGTTTCCCAATCCACTCATGACAATGTGTTCCCTTACTTAACACAGATTCATTTGATTTTCTTTCTTAAATGGAATGAACTGCACATATCATTGTAACATGAAATCCCAGTAGAAAAACATCTCAATCAGACAACAAAATGAAAATGAAAGTTTTATTTTTCCCATGAAGGAGAAGAATCCTTGCTTCTCTCCAACACTCTAATTGAGTGAATTGGCAGTTTTTTGCTTTAAAGTCAATCTGTTATCTATTGTTTGTGTCAGTTTTTTTTTTTTTTTTCCTTGCTCATACCCCAACTTTTTCCATTTTGCACATACTATGGGAATTACCTAAATGTGAAAGTTTAGAAACAAATGCAAATCACAATGGAGTATTCAATCCTTGTGGAAGAAAGGGATTTGTTAATAACATGAGTTGTAGGGAAAGAAATTACTTCAGTGGAAAACCTAGAATAATGAATTTTAAGTTAGGAAAAAAAAAAACAGATGAAATTTTGACACTTTTGCCTGCATTCTCATTCAGTTTCCTCACTTGTAAGATGAAGGGATCAGATTAAATTCCTTAGATCCCAAAACTGTTTATCTAGAAAATTACAGCATTTGGTGAATAAAACAAAAGACTTATTTAGGAAGGTCCACTATCATTCAGGCAAATGACTTTTTAGCTAATTATTGTCTTTCTGAATTTTCAAGATACTGCTCTGTAAGTTCACTTTGATTGTAATGCCCTTCTATTCATGTCATTTGACTACTTAATCATTCAGTAGTGTTGATCATTCAATGAATTCAATCTGAAAAGGTCCTTAAAACAAACAAACAAAAAAAAAAATTTAAAAAGCAGCTATGGGAAAAAATTTCGAACGATGAAAAAATATTTTCTATTTTACATTTTTGAAATTCCTTCTATTCTAATAGCTCTAGAAATTGTTACTTTTTTAGACATACATCAAGGAACTTTTTTTTGTGACCTAAACCACTTGTTAAGAGAAAATATTTGCCTTTTTGTTGGCTATTACTTTTACTTAAATCTTATGCAGAGTTCAAGGGAATTTTTTTTTCTTTTGCATATCATTAAAAAGGGTGGCTATCATTCAGGAAACTGATTAAACTGCTAAAAGGAGATAAAGGACCCTAACTTTAATGTATGTTCCTCCACAGAATCTCACTGGGCTCATCAACTCTGACAGCTTTACTAGGCTCCATTAACCATTAGTTAAATTAGCCATAACTTTTTAACGTTATTGGCTAATTGCTTTGTGAGTCTGAGGTAACTCTAGAGTGTACTAAAACTTCATATCAATACAATAAGCTTTCACTTCACAGTATGATATCACACTATTTAAATTTTGATTGATGGAAGAGCTTCTGAAACTCCAGCTCAAAAGAATTCCATTGCTGCCTTAAATTCAAGAGACTAGTGAAAGGAGAGAAGACATCATTGTTAGATTTGCATAGACTAGATATGATTTCTCTATATCTAAAACTATGAGTGAAATTTTGAAAATTTTATAAACACATATACGTGTAATTATATATTTATACATATATATGTATGTGTATATATGGCAGCAATGCTAAATTGGATGAGTGAAGTTTACATAATGACATAACTATTTTTGTGATTTTTTTTCAGTCACTCCCTTCTCCATGTAAAATTTCTAAATCTTCCTGTTAGTGGCTTCAGTACCAAATTACCTTGTTTTATATTGTATATATGTGAAACAGTATAGCATTGTAGATTCAAAATCCAACTTTAAAGAGAGGCATAAAAACCTTACTTCAGATTTTGCCTTTGACACTTATTAACTTATGTAATTCTGGTACCTAAATGATTTAGGCCATTTTCTAAGACTATAGATTGCTGAAAAAGTGATGACCTACATTTGTAGAGGATGTAGAGGACCTGTAGAATGGATCTCTTCATGTGAGAGGATGATGATGATACAACAAGACTAAGAGGCAGTTGCTGTTCTCTGACCTCTGGACTGAGAGGCATTTGTATTGTCTGACATTCTCTCTCTTTTCTTCCCTCTGCCTTCAATTTATTTCATTCTCAGTCCACAAACAACACCTGTATCAATAAAAGATACTTTGCACCTCCTTAAGATGTTATGATTCACAGATATGGAGGCTTTGGGAGAATTGACATGCCCCTTCACCTAGGCATGGTCCTTAACAACACTAATTGTAGCTCCAACATATTTGAATTGTTTTACAAAGGTTGCCTTTTGAAAAGGTACAAAAATTTCTTTGTCAATTTTAAAGGAGTGAAGATCATTGGATGAAGTGAAATGAAAAAGAGAAAATACATTGAGATTGATCAAAAAAAACTTGCTTGGTAGATTAGGTTTAAAATAGGACACTAATTCAGAACCTAGAGGAAGATTTTAGGGAAAATGGAGGATTTCAACTTTATTGGTGGCATGATAGCAGTGTCCCTGGAATAGCAGTGACTAACATCAACATCTTTTGCATCAGAAAATAAGTACAAACTATATACACCGAGGAACAGAGGGTTGCTACTCCATATGGATCTCTACAGAAAAAAAGGTATCTTCTTTCTAAAGGAAAGAATGAGTACTGCCTGGGGGGGAAGACTTCTTTGCTTCATATTTTATCATATTGGGTTCACTTTCTCCTGAACTCTGTATATACTGGTAGAAAAGCATATCAGAGACTTATGAAATGTTTCAGAACAGCTGTTTTTACTGTGGCATCTTAATAAATCCCCCTTTCTAAAGGCTCATAAAATGCAACTGTTTAATTCATTCCATTAATATTACAAGAAAAAAATATAAGTTTAGTAGCATAGAGTTAGAACATCATCTGTTAGGCTACCTCTAAAACACTCAAGGAAAATGTAGTATCTGCTTTCAGAGAACTGAAATTTCCTTTGAAAGTTGATGATAGAGTACCTCCAGAGTATGAGCTGCATATATCTCTAGCTAAAATTATATTTATGTTAATAAATATACACACATCTACTGAATAACTAGATAATTCTATAATCATCTTTCCCAGACTCAAAGGTTAACTACATGCAATTCTATTTATGACTAGCTGCTGAATCTCCTCTGCAAGCTTGCTGATGCAGCACAGTTATAATTCCACCTTCATCATCCTACAGGCTTCTATTCTTCATGCTGTGTGGCCAAGTTATAATATCAAATCTTACTTATTAATATTCATTTTGAGCTACTAGTATATATTCTTTGGCTCCTTTGTCCTGTTGGCAATGTGGCAAATGGCACAGCAGTCTTTCATCGTCTGAATCTCACCCGTGGGTCTATCTGTTGTCTCTCTTTCTGTCTGGCTGTCTCTGTCTCTGTCTCTGTCTCTGTCTCTCTCTCTCTCTCTCTCTCTCTCTCTCTATATATATATATATATATATATATAAACATATGTATATTATGTATATACAAATATGTGATATAACTATTAATATCTATATTCATATGCCCTGAAGTCCTAGAACCAGAGGATAGAATAACCATTGAAAGAATTCATCAATCACCTCCTGAAAGAGACCCCAAAATGAAAACTCCAAGGAACACTGTAGGTAAATTTCAGAATGATCAAATAAAAGAGAAAATATTGTAAGAAGCCAGAAAGAAAGGCTAATAGAAGGGATAACAGAAGTAGAAGGGGAAGGTATAAAAAAGGGGAGGGCTGTTTCAGGGAGAAAGTAGTCAGAAGCAAAATAATGAGGAGGAAGTAAAAGGAGAAAGGAAAAAAAAAAGTATAGCCTGGGGAAAACATGATGTTGGGAAAAACAGAGTTAATAATTTTAACTGTGAATGTGAGAGGGATAAACTCACCCATAAAACAGAAGCAGATAGCAAACTGGATTAAAAGGCAGAATCCTACAATCTGTTGTTTATAAGAAACACATTTTAAGCAGAGTGATATCTTCAGAGTAAAGGTAAAAGGCTAGAACATAATCTTTTATTGATTACCTGAAGAAATAAAAGCACGAGCAGCAGTCCTGATCTCAGATCAAGCAAAAGCAAAAAATATCTAATTAAAAGAGATAAGGAAGGAAACATCTTGCTAAAGTATACCAAAGACAATGAAGTAATATGAATGTTAACATATATGCACTAAGAGGTATAGCATGTGAATTCCTAGAGGAGAAGATACCAGAGCTGTAAGAAAAATTAGAGAGCAAAATTATACTAATGGGGCATCTCAACTTTGTTCTCTAAGAACTACACAAATAAAAAAAAAATTAAAAAAAAAATGAGAAAGAAGTAAAGAAGGGAAATAGAATCCTAGAAAAGTTAGGAATGTTAGACCTTTGGAGAAAATTGAATGGAGAATTCATTTTTGTGGCAGTATGTGAAACATATACAAAAAGTGACCATGTATTAGGGCATACAAACCTTAAAATCAAAGGAAGAAAGGTAGAAATATTAAATGCATTTTTTTCAAATCATATTGCAATAAGAATCACACATAATACAAGGCCAGGGGAAAATGGACCAGGAATAAATTGGAAACTAAATAATCTAATCCTTCAGAATGAGAGAGTGAAACAACAAATCATAGATATAATTGATAATTTCATCCAAGGAAATGACAATGAGAAAAGGTAACAAATTGGTTTTAATGAAAAAAACCCCACAAAATAGATAAACCTTAGTTAATTTGACTAGCAAAGAAAGAAAGAAAATCAAATTGTTGGTATGAAAAACAAAAAGGGAAAATTTGTCACCAATAAAGAAAAAAAAAATAGAGCAATAACTGGGATTTTGCCCAACCATATGTGAATAAATCTGATAATCCAAATAGAGGAATATCTACAAAAATATAGATTGCCCAGATTAACAGAAGAGGAAATAAATTACTTAAATAGACCCATTTTAAAAAAAGGAATAGAACAAGCTATTAATCAACTCCCTAAGAAAAAAAGTCCAGGGCCAGATGGATTTACAAGTGAATTTTACCAAACATTTAAAGAACAATTAATGCCTGTGGGCAGAGCCAAGATGGTGGAGAAGGCACACATGACATTCTAAGGTCCTCTGGTACCCTCATTACTAATTACTAAATTCAGTCTCAAAAATGGCGCTTGACTTTTAACATTCATGAAGATTGGAAGTACAACAATTTACCAGCTGAAGATAATCTGGAAGATTGCCAGAAAAAGGTTTGTCCTGAGTGGTAGGAGCAGGCCAGAGCAAGTAGGGAGATAGGAGAGGCTAGCATACCGAGCAGACTGGGGCAGGGGTGGTCACAGTGGCTGGAAAATTAACAGGGAGGACTCTACTACAGGTTGGCTGCTCTGCTTTGGTTGCAAAGCAGTAGACCAGCAGATAAATTAAAGCCAAAGGTAGAGGATAGTCTAAAAAATGCCAAAACCTAACAGGATCTGACCAAACCCACCCCAAACCAGAAGTAAGTGACTCAGCATAGACCACAGCACATTCAAATTTTGAAAATAAAAGAAGTTGTGCAAATGTAATCTGCAGCATGGGGCTTTTGCTGGGGCAGTCACAAATCTTCAAAGGGCACAGCCTGGGGCAAGCTCTAATCTGAACAGTGGGAGGCTTGGCCTGGGGCAATAAAACTTCCACCACTCCACTGCATTCTCTAGGACAGAGACAATTCCAGTGCTGTGGGGGGCTATTCACAGAGCAACTGCTAATACCCACAAGGGGCTTCTGCCTAGGGTAGTGACACTTTTGCTGCTCAACTTCTAGCCCCAGGGCAGTCACTAATCCCCACAGCAAGGCTCTTCTCAGGGTACTTTCGAGGCTAGATCCTGCTATGCAGGCCTGAGTCACTTCCACTGTGCAGCTTTTCCCACAGCACTTCTGCAGCTTGGCCACTCTTTGAAGCCCATTGGCAGGATAGCTACTGTCTATATACCTATTCCTGCTCTGCAGAGGAAGCTGGTAAGCTCTTAACCCTGAAGGCAGACCCTAAGGGCTTTAAAAAAAATAGTAAAAAAGCCAAAAGGACAAGGATAGATTCTATACAGAGAGAGAGCAGGTTTTCAACCCTGAGGAGACTAATAGGAGACAGTCTTCAGACAAAATTCCAAAGAGGAATGTAATGTGGTCCCCATCACACAAGGCTCTCCTAGAAGAAACTGTGTATACTTTTGATCCAGCAGTGTTACTACTGGGCTTATATCCCAAAGAGATATTAAAGAAGGGTAAGGGACCTGTATGTGCAAGAATGTTTGTGGCAGCCCTCTTTGTAGTGGCCAGAAACTGGAAACTGAGTGGATGCCCATCAATTAGAAAATTGCTGAATACATTGTGGTATATGAATGTTATGTAATTTTATTGTTCTATAAGAAATGACCAACAGGATGATTTCAGAAAGGTCTAGAGAGATTTACATGAACTGATGTTGAGTGAAATGAGCAGGACCAAGAGATCATTATATACTTCAACAACAATACTATATGATGACCAGTTCTGATGGATGTGGCCCTCTTCAACAATGAGATGAACCAAATCAGATCCAATAGAGCAATAATGAACTGAACCAGCTACACCCAGTGAAAGAACTCTGAGAAATGAATATGAACCACTACATAGAATTCTCAATCCCTCTATTTTTGTCCATCTGCATTTTTGATTTCCTTCACAGGTTAATTGTACACTATTTCAAAGTCCCATTCTTTTTGTACAGCAAAATAACTGTATGGACATGTATACATATATTGTATTTAACATATGTTTTAACATATTTAACATGTATTGGTCAACCTGTCATCTGGGGAAGGGGGTGGGGGGAAGGAGGGGAAAAGTTGGAACAAAAGGTTTTGCAGTTTTCAATGCTGAATATATCTTGTAAATAAAAAGGTATAATTAAAAGAAAGAAAATTATTCATGCATATATTGTGAAAATAAAAAAATTTAATTAAAAAAATAAAAAAAACCTAAATATACATTAGGAATTTGGGGAAAAAAAACAAATAAGTTGTGATTTTTTTTTAATTAAATGAATATAGAAACAAAGACAGGATGGTAAGCAGGAGAAAGGGACATAAGCAGACAAATAAGCAGAGATAGACAGAGGCAAAGAAAGAGAGAGAGAGAAGCAGGGGGAAAGGGAGCAGGAGACAGAAATAAACAAAGAAACAAAGAAAAATGGATTGAAGGAAGAGGAGAGAGAAATTGAGAAAGAAGTAACAAGTGTGATCCTTGTTAAATGGACATATGGTAATATCCTTAACAATAATAGGATAATTAAATAAAGGAGAAGGGAGAAATTTCCTGTTTAAGATATATAGATTATGAAGTTTTTAAGTGAAATTTCCTTTGGAATGATTGTAGTCAGCAAAATGAGCAGTGTTCTAGGACAGAGAATAGAGCTGGAAAAGTGGTTCTTTGTGGATCCTAATTCTATTATTCAATGCTTTAGTGGATATTCTTAGATTCATGTCACTAAATAGCTTATAAACATATCTATACACACTTCTCCCTATAGTTCATCATCTAAATATGTAAATAAATCAGTTACATAAAGTCAAATACTTTTTCCTGAGATATACCACTAGAGCTTTGTTTCTAAAGTGACTGTAAATGATTAACATTTATTTTTTGCTTTATATTACATAAACAGTTCACAATTTAGCTAGCCACAGTGTTTTCTACATTAATTCTTTTTAACTTCTTTACAAGAATAATGTCTTTTTTTTTTTTTGCAGTGATTAAGGTAAAGAATATATCTACAGCATTCCACTTTTTTAACACTAGTAGCCTTGTGAAAAAAAAATATTTATATGTTTGATCTATATCATGACCTATTTTTAATGAAGTCATGATTAATTTTTGTGATTATTGGTTCCCTTACTAGATTTTCACTCTTTATTAATGCATGTTGGTATTTTTTTCAATAATTGAAGCTCCTTAGTCTATAATTCCCAGGCTCTAAATATCCCTTTTTTTCTTCTTAAAATATAAACAATATTTGATTTCTTATATTTTCATTACTTCTATTCTCTAACATTTTTAAAAACATAACTGACTGTGTATCATTATCACTTTTTTTCTTACAATATCTGAATAAGTACATCTTAGATTCCAATTAGTGGGGATATTGAATTCCTTGCAATTCAACTTAGTACTATTTTAAGTTGTAATTATGTCATATGGTAATTGTCTCCAACTCAAAGAAAATATACAGTTCTGATTCAAATGATCCTATACTTTGAAGTGTTTTCATTATTTGTACAAATCAAAATACTTTTCAATTTCTTACTACTTTTTTGATTTTTAACTCATTTTCACCTATTTTCTATCCTTTTATGGTGAACTATATTATTGTTGAAAAATTTTCATAAAGGAAACAAAATGAGTTAAGTTGTTCTGTATTTTCTCCATCATTCTATCTACTCCTGTGGAGTAATTCTATGTCTTCATTTGTTTCCTAGTGCAGTGCATTTTAGGAAAACTTAATTTTGTTTTTCTTAAAATTTCTTTCTAATCTCAACTTATTCTGAGGTTAGATAATTATAATACTATTCACATTAGATTGTCATTTTTATTTCTCTTCTTTTTCCTCCTCTTGCTTTTATCTTTCTACAAAGATTAAATTTAAATTCAGAAGGAAACCCATATAAGCAGGACAGTTTTGAAAATGATGCATAGAATTTGTCACATACTTAGAAAAAGGAATTTAAATGAAATAGAGATTCATGATTCCATATAAAATTTTATTTTTTCTTGAGCTATTTGCTTGTAAATGTCCTTTTTATGGTGTAGTATTTAAATAAAAGGGGCAACTAAATAGCACAGTGGATAAAGTTCTAGGGGGGAAAAAAGGAAGATTCAGCTTCCTGAGTTCAAATCTATGGCCTGAGACACTTACTAACTTTGTGACACAGGCAAGTCATTTAATTCTGTTTGTCTGTTTCCTCGTCTATAAAATGAGCTGGAGAAGGAAATGGGAAACCATTCTTACACCTTTTTTCAAGAAAACTCCAAATAGGGTCATAAAGATTTAGACACAACTGAAAAATGACTGAACAAAGCAAATTTAATTATTGAATAAAATATTTGTTTAAGTATAACTTGTTTGTTAAGTTCCCTTTATATTTCCAACACCTGGTATTCTTGGATAAATCCCTATTGCTCATATCGATTTCTTCAGAATTTCCTTCTTAAGAGTGTCTCATCTTTAACCTACTTCCCCTACAGATGTTAAGGCAATAAGACCCTTTGAAATCTCAGTGGAATCTTTGAAATCTGATCTCCAACTCCAAAGCCAGCTATCTGTGATGTGTGCCAACTTTGACCAGGCTTTTCTTGCTTCTAACCAAGAATTAGAAATTCTTATTACATCAGAAGTTCATTTGGATTAGTCATACCCTCAATATTAAATCACTTTAGTCACTCTTACCAGTTTTTAATTTTTAAGAAAAATAAGCTCTATGCTAATCTCACTGGTTCTCCTCATTTTTGAAGTATAAAATTATTAGTATAACAATCCAAATAAAATATTAGCAGCTCTCTTTTCTATGGAATTCTGAGTGAAGTCAGATATTTGAAGTCTTAACTTATTATTATGTTATGTTTCTGTGCCAATCTTAAAATTCTCATATTCTTCAAATACTACTTTGTGAATGGTCTGTTTTTTGTTTTCATCCATTTTAATCTAAATGTTTTTGGATTCCTACTTTTGTGACATCTTATTCCATGCATTTATCATTTGATCCTATTTGAAAATTTTGTCTTAGGTTTGGTCAATTATAGATACTTAATAAGTAGTCAATCATTTATTGATTTTATTAATTTCTCAGATTTTTTTCTGTTCAACTTCATTGCATTTGCCATACATGTTTCTGTTCATTTGTTTATAACTCAACTATTACAGTTAGTTTGAAATCCTTTCTATGTCATTTTTCCAAGTGTATTTTTAGTCATTTTTGTAAGGTACACTACATCCCTTGCAATCAAGCTTGTATTTTAAGATATGATTCATAAAATTTTACCCTTAATGTTTTAGAGAGCTAACTTTCTTCAAGCAAGCTGGTTCCTGGTTATAATTTAACCTGTTTGTCTATAAAGTCTGCATGAGATTGAATTCAGGTAAGAACCTTCTCTATAGAATTCTGGAGAAGTATACTTGAAAGAAGTATACTTGAAACAAGGTGTTAAGTCAGAGGACTTGATGAGACAATGGTTATATATTTTACATATACTTAGTATTTAGCATGGTGATGTAATAATTCTACATTTGATGTAATTGTAATAAGGTATTTAAACTAAGGATAAAGTCAGCCACAGAAATTCTATCTTTGATCATCTTTGTAGTGGCTCTCCTGCTTCCTGCACTAAGATCAGACTGGTAGACCAAGAGAATGCTGGCAGAGGAGATTGGATCAAACTATGACAGGCACAGACTGTGAAGGGGACAATAAAGACTTTGGACTTTATTCGTGACTATTCTCATGGTGATTATTCTGCTGAGACCAAGGCTGCTCCCAAGGCCCTTCAGAAAGCTAGCCTGAACATTACATTTTGCCCTAACTGGATGTAAGGATTTATACTCAACAGTTCTACTGACATGATCCTGAGTTTAGTGGAGAAGTCCCCATGACCGAGAAATAGGGTGAGTACAAAATTAGACAAGCAAGGAACTTTGGTAAGAGCTAAACTAGTGTTTCAAATGAAATAGAACAAATGTTTAGAAAAGAGCCTTTTCTACCCCAAGGGAAGTGTGTAGAAAGCATAGTTAGGTTAATAAAATGGCAAGGTTTGATTGTAACTTGGAAGCAGCTCATTGGACTCTTAGATACATTAGAATACATGTCTCCTTGGTTCTCTAAGGAAGAAAATTAGTGCCAGATAAGTGGAAACTAGTGGGAGAGCAACTAATTGAATATTGCAAAGCTAAGGGTCATGATTCAATTCCTGATGAAACATTCTATACATACACAACATAATACAATTGGCTGTAAGGAATTACATAAGTTTTAGAATAAGGAAAAAGGAGAAAGAGCAGGAAAGGGAAGGTACTGATAAAACAGCTTAAAAGCATGAAGAATTAGACAAGAAAGGAGTTAAGTACAATGCTGATGAAATTAAGGAGTATGGTACTTCACAGCAGAAGCTATTAGTGTATTCTCCATCTCTGTATCTTCCTCCCTCAATTTCCTCTTTGTGGGTGGAGGGAGAAGGAAGAGGGAGAGGACCAGTGACACCATCAGCACCACCCATATGGAGCTTTGTCCACTCCTTATGGCATGATTACAAAAGGCTTTAATTAAAGTTAAAGAGGAAGGGCAAGATACATTTGATTTAAGAATAGAAATATACCTTGTGATTGAAGAGTTTTGATCTTCAGGTCAAGACAAAAGAAAATATACTTTGTTTAGTCAAGAAATTATCAAAGATCTGAAAAAGGGTGCACTCTTTATGGGTCTACATTGTCTTATGTTAAGATGGTATTAGACAATGTGGCTTATGAAATTTTAACCCCTAGTGATGGGACATCCATAGCAAGGATAAGTTTAGAACCTGGACAAAACTTGTTGTGGCTTTCTCAGTATAATGAACTCTCTAGAATATAAGTCCAACAAAACAGGCAACCTGGAATTAATATACCAGGTACCTTTGATCAACTAGCAGGTTTATATCTTGATGCAGACACTTTAGCACAGATTAATTACTCTATAGCAGCATATGAGCAAATTGCTGCTGCTGCTATCAAAGCATGGGGCACCCTCCCAGGACAACAAGATAGAGGGGAAGCCTTCATGAAAGTAGCACAAGGTCCAAATGAACACTTTACTGATTTCGTGGGACATCTGCAGATACCTGTCATATGAACTATTGGTGAAAATGCAGTAAAAGAAATTATAAGGCAACTCGCTAAAGAAAATGCTAATAAAGTTTGTATAGGAATTATACTAGGACTACACAAGGATGCTCCTTTAGGTGAGATCATAAGACACTGTGCCACTGTGGGCACAAATACTTTTTATACCCAGGTTATGATACAGACTTCTCAAGATCTGAATGTGGGAAGACAAAGTCCCTTTCGGTAGGGACTTCCAAAGAAACTTGCCAATGCTTTCAATGTGGTAAAGTAGGGCACTAAAATCTCAATGTTGGCATAGAAAACAGGGTAGGAGAACAAGATCCAAACCCTATATCCAAAATGCAACAAAGGCTTCCATTAGGCATCAGAATATATTTTGACTCAGGGAAATGGGAAGCAGGGCCCACCTCCAGGGCCCCAGGGGAAAAACAAAACAAAACAAAACAAAAACCACTTGGGACATGATGGCAGCTAACGTTACACCCAGAGAGTCTTTAGAAGTTCAGTACTTCAACATGATCAGCCAGCCGAGAAGCAACCTGATGGGAGATTACACTTGAGGAGAATAGAGTTGTATGCAGCTGGAGAGGTGAAATTTGTCCCTGTCTGGCCTTTAAATCCTTTACCTCCAGGCACAGTAGGCTTGACCATTTCACCCCCTGAGAGTGCTTAAAAAATGGTGCTCAACCATACACTGATATGGGAAACTGGGAAATGGGTAGCTAATATCTCAGTTACTAATACAGGTAGACAATTTGTGTCTTATCATCCAGGTTAAGTAGTTGCATCAGGTTACTGATACAGACTTCTGATATTTGCCCTGATTTTCATTCTCAGTAACAGACTCCAGGAATATTCTAGACTGTAGTTGTTAGCTGTAACAGCTGACCAACTTATACTCACTATATATGTAAATGGTATACCATTGGAAAAGTTAGTAGACACAGTTGCAGATCATACAGTCATTAGAGGTGCCAATTGGCTCAGTCACTGGCCAAAGTTGATGGTAGACACCTACATGTCTGGCATAGGAGAATCAATAGCAGCTGAAGTTAGTGCTACCACTTTGAGATGGACATTTGAAGGTGAAACAGGAGCTTTTATTCCTTTTCCAGTTGAAAAAAGTCCCCATCAATTTATAGGGAAGAGACATCTTACAACACATAGGATTACAAGTGAGTACTTTGGCTTTTTAGGCAGGACTGCTGTTGAAGGCCTGCCTGCACTCTCACTTCCCATTCAATGGGAAACTGATATCTTTAGATAATTGCCAGGTGATGTGGAGAGATCCAGAAAGTGGTGAATTGAAGGGAACAGTTAGGTTAACTGCTTGGGAGAGAGGGTTTGCTTATGAGACTATTTCAAGACTTCCAAACTTGCAGGAATCATTGGATCCCCTGACACGTGAAGTAATGACAATAGATTGGTTTTGGACTAAAGATTTTGGACATATAATGAAATGACTTTGCAATCAACTGTTAACAATCTTAATAATTTGCTTCAATAAATTGCTTCAATTTCCTCATATTTACAGTAATTTGGGTATCACATGCCCTTTGTTCCTTTTGTCCAGATCACTGAATGCTAAAAGTTGAAATATCCCTAGATTTTCTTTTGCTATTGACTCTAATTATCCCAGTAAAAGAATTTTCATTAATGGCTGATTTCTACCAATTTTAAAAAAGGCCTTAGACTATTTTTCACAACATTTCAGATGAGTTATTTGCTTCCTTTCCCTTCTTTTTACCCAAAAGAGAAAGATGGGCACTTCTCTATTTGATTTGACAAAAGATGGGAGAATGATGTTATAGTCACTGTCTGTATGCATATATATATATATATATATATATATATATATATATATATACCAGTAATATGGAAATAATTTTCTATATAAATCAAGTAATTACTATATTCAGCCAAGTAATGAAACTGAATTTTTTTTTTTCTTTTTGGTTATTTTATCTAAAACTTTTTTTTCTTGGAGTAGAAATGAATCATTATGAAATAAATATTAAATAATAATAATTTCTGGTTTGTCAGAATTTCCCATGTATGTTGACATTATATCACCTTTTGTGAAGAAAAAATTTCCAAGGTGATCTACATTAATAAAATCTTTAATACTTTTATGATACAGTATCAAATAAATTTCCTTCACTTTAATCTTCTAGGTGAAATCTCTTCACAGAGATGAATAGAATGATTAGGATGATGTTCATGACTCTGATTTGAAAGGCTTTTTAAAAAGTGTGTGTGTATGAATGTGTACACACTTAAGCACTGATACATATATCCATATATCATTTATATGTATGTACATACATAAGTGCATGGTTATATACATGTGCATATACATATAGATACGTACATATATATAATGTTGCTGATAGCTCTGTCTGCTGATAACTTTTTTTACAGATATATTTTCATACGTGTAAATGGAAATCTTCATGTCTGAAAGTTAATAAGAATAATGTGGAGGTAAAAGTAAAAAACAGTATAGAAAACAACAATTCCATATACATCAATCTATTAGAAAATATTTATTAAGCAGCTGCTATTGGCCAGGCGCTATGGAATATAAAAGCAGACAAAAGACTGTTCCTGCCCTTAAGCGACTTAAAATCTAATGGGGGCAATAAAATGCAAATAAATACACAGAGTAAGCAATATATAGAATTAATAAAAAATAATTAAAAGAGAGAAGGCATTAAAATTTTGAAAAAGGTTAGAAAAGGCTTTCTGTAGATGTTGAAATTTTAATCAGGACTTAAAAGAAGCCAGGAAGATTAGTAGTCAAAGCACAGGAGTGAGATAATAATACTAGACAAGGAAGACATTCAGAGAAAATGAACAGGGTCAAGAATTGAAGTGTCTTGTTAATAACAATAGTCAGAAAGTGAGTTTTATTGGATGGAATTCCATTTCAAGGAGTAATGTGAAAAAAGACTGAAAAGATAGGAGGCTTGAATAAGAAAGGCTTTGAATGCCAAAAAGAGCACTTCCTATTTGCTCCTGGAGGTGCCTGCAGTTTATTGAGTAAGGGGTGACATGATGAGACTTAACATTCTAGGAAAATCATTTTGGAGACAAAATAGAGAATGGAGAAGAATGGGGAGAGTTTTAAATAAGGAAAACCTAACAAAAGATTATTGCTGTGATTAAAGCATATGGTGATGAATGATGGCAGCATTAGAAAAGAGAAAAGGGCATATTTGAGAGATATTACAAAGGTGAAATATATAGGAATCAGGGAAAGGAGGGAGGTTGTTTTGTGTTATTTATTTTTTTATCATGCACTTGAAAATTAAAATAAAGAAATAATTAGACTATTTGGACATATACATACACATACACAAGTATGTGTGTATGTTTGTGTATATGTATTTGTGTGTGTGTGTACATACTTAAATCTTGATGTAACCAATAGGCTAAATTACACTAAATCAATTTTGTATTAAGTAAAGAGTTGTTCTCAATAACAGACTGCCTTGCTACCTCATTCATTTCCTAGTTGTTGGATGTACAATAGCTGAAATACTGCATTTTAATTTTGGATTTTCTCCTTACTTCCAGATTTTACTTCCAAGGAATCAATGATCTCTCCTGCCATCAAATTCCAAAGATCAGTTTAGTCTTCCTAGTTTCCTGTTCTGCCAAATGGACAGATATTAATGACCTTTCCCTATACCCTCTGTAATAATCTTTCAGAAGTTCTTTAAATATTTTCTACTTTTAAAGTTCTTAATTCTTGTTTTGTATTTGTTATTTGAGAATGAAAACAAAGATTTGATTTAAAATAATATTGTAGAAATGTATGAAAAAGTCAATTTCAGAATAATAATTGTATTAAATATTCTTATGTTTATCTTTTTTTCTCTATACTGAGCAATACTGTTTTATCACAGAACCTGATTTCTTCATTTCTTTCATTCAAAATGCTTTTGTTTTGTCCTATGTATATTTAATGGGTCTAAAATGCAAAAAGATTATTTTAATTTTGTTATGAAATAATCAACATATATGATGGAATTGGCTTTGAAAACTGGATCACTTTTTCTCTATTTCCAAATAAAATAAAATAAAATTTCCCAAAAAAGGAAATATTGATGTAGATGAAAAGGGCTGGTAAGAAGGCTGAGAAGAAAATGCTATTTGAGGAAATTAAATTATAAATTTGAAGCATCAGGGTAGGATATATAAATGCCATTTAGAGGGTTCTAATGTAGAACTTTTAGCTAGGAGATTTGGTGTAGAAAAATCACTTTTCAACTTCTGTATGGAGAGAGAAACTGACCAATTCAACTTCTGAAAGCAAAAGAAGCTTGAATTTCTTAAAGGCAAAAGTAATTGTGTATGTAAAAAGCTGAGAAATGCTATTTCTATTATTTTAATCTTCATGCATCAACTCAGAATTAGTCAAAAATAGAATAGATAGTTTCAGGAGGTAAAGGATTCTCCTTACTTGGAGTGGTACTAAAGATATTGCAAAGAGTTTGTCTTCATAGAAATATAAACTTTGAAACAAATTTTAGATTCTATAATTCTCTAACCTTATGAGACTATTGACAATTCTGTAGTCTTATCAGTGATGGTAACCACCAATCTTGATTGAAAATAACCTGTGCCATCTCATAACCAAACAAAATATGTCCAGTCAAATACGGATAAAAGTATTAGGTCCTCTCCTGATTTTGTTGCCAACTTACAATGGATCATAGATTCATCTTTTCATATCATATACATTTCTCATGGTATTATCCATGTTGATTCATCTTTTCCTGGTAAACAATAAAATTATTTTAGTCTTTTTGATCTCTTTAAAGATAATATTCATTGATAAAAGTCAATAAGATCTCAGGATAGATATTGATTGAAGATGAACAACTCAGCTGTGAGCCTAGTCACTTGACCAGAGCATGAGCTCCCAATGTTGCCATCATAACATTAAGTTTCTAGAATTTGTCAATTCCTTATATGTCATTTTGCTTGGAATTAAAAATTTAGAAAGAAAGATTCTGTTTAAAAAGAAAATGCTATGTATTTCTGCCAAACTTTATATTTTTATAAATTTCAAATCATGGCATTACAATCAACATATTCTTTCTAGGGGATATGTGTGATGTTAATATTTAAATGAGTTATAATATATCTTCCTTTGTTATCTCAGACTTCATTATTAAGCTTCTGATCTGGACAAATTCAAGTAAATATGGTGCTTGAACAACAGAACAAGGCATTTTTTTTTCATTTTTTTTAAATAGCTTTTTATTTACAGTTTATATGTATGGCTAACTTTACAGCATTAACAATTGCCAAAACTCTCGTTCCAATTTTTCACCTCTTACCTCCCACCCCCTCCCCCATACTGCAGGATGACCAGTAGATGTTAAATATATTAAAAAATAAATTAGATACACAATAAGTATGCATGACCAAACCTTTATTTTGCTGTACAAAAAGAATCAGACTCTGAAATATTATACAATTAGTTTGTGAAGGAAATAAAAAATGCATTTGGGCATGAATATAGGGATTGCAAATTCAATGTAATTGTTTTTATTCATCTCCCAGAGTTCTTTCACTGGGAGTAGCTGGTTCAGTTCATTACTGCTCCACTGGAAAGGATTTGGTTGATATCCTTGCTGAGGATGTCCAGGTCCATCAGAACTGGTCATCATATAGTATTTTCTGAAGTATTAAATGATCTCTGGTCCTCTCATTTCCCAGCATCAGTTCTTAAGTCTCTCCAGGCCTTTCTGAAATCATCCTATTGGTCATTTCACGAACAAAAATTCCATTATTCATATCCAAATTTATTCAACCATTCTCCAACTGATGGGGCATCCCTCAGTTTCCAGTTCTAACCACTACAAAGGGCTGCCCAAACATTCCTGCAATACAGGTCCCTTTCCCTTCTTTATATCTCTTTGGGATATAAGCACAGTAATAACCTTATGGAGCAAAGGGGTATGAAGTTGATAACGAACATAGTTCAAATCTCTCAAAATGGTTGGATTCGTTCAACTCCCCAACAATGAATCAATGTCCCAGTTTTCCCATCACCTCAAAATCATCATTAATTTTTTGTCAGCCAATCGGCAGGTGTGTATGTTCTTAGAGTTGTCTTAATTTGCATTCTTGATTTAAAATGACTTGGAGCATCTTTTCATATGACTGAAATAGTTTCAATTTCTTCATCAGAAATTGTCTGTTCATATCCTTTTGACCATTTTTCAATTGGAATGATTGATTTTTTATAAATTAGAGCTAATTCTCTATGTATTTTAAAATGAGGCCTTTATCAGAACCTGACGTAAAAATTTTCCCAGTTTATTGCTTCCTTCTAACTTGTCATAAGTTTTGTTTGTCAAAAAACTTTCCGTTTTTATAATCAAATTTTCTATTTTGTGATCAAATGATCTCTAGTTCTGCTTTGGTCTAAAGTCCTCCTTCCCAAGGTCTAAGAGGTAAACTATCCTGTATTCCTCTAATTTATTAATAATTTCATTCTTTTATGCCTAGGTCGAACCCATTTTGACCTTATCTTGGTGTACAGTGTAAGTTGGATCAATGCCCTGTTTCTACCATAGTTTCCAATTTTCCCAGCAATTTTTTTCAAACAGTGTTCTTATCCCAAAAGTGGGATCTTTGGTTTTCAAAGACAGGTTTATATTTGGACTGTTTTGTCCCTTGAACCTAATCAATTCCATGATCAACAATTTTCTAGAAAACCAAATAGTTTTCGTAACTGCTGCTTATAAAAATTTTAGATCTGGACATAAACCTTCATTTGATTTTTTTTTCATTAATTCCTTGAAATTCTTACCTTTTGTTTTCCATATGAACTTTGTTGGTTTTTTGTAGGTCATTAAAATAGTTTTTGGGACTCTGATTAAGGGCGCTAAAAAATAGATTGTTTGGTAATATTGTCATCTTTATTATATTTGCTCCCCCCTTCCAGGCATTTTAATATTTTTCAATTGGTTAGATCAGACTTAATTTGTGTGAAAAGTGGTCTGTAATTTGCTCATAAAGTTTTGATTTTCCTTGGCAGAAGATTTAAATATTTTATATTACGTAATTACTTTAAATGGAATTTCTTTTGAACCACTGTTGGATTTTTTAGTGATATATAAGAATCTGATGACTTATGGGGTTCATTTTAAACCGCAACTTTTGCTAAAGTTGAATTTTTCTAATAACTTTTTGAGAATCTTTGGGTTCTCTAGGTTACCATCATGTCATCGGCAAAAATGATAATTTGGTTTCCTCATTGACTATTCTTATTCCTTTAATCTCTTTCCAGTTTTTCTTTTTTTTCAATAGTAAAAAAAATGATGTGGCCCTTGTTTCCTCAGATCTTATTAATGGTTAGTTTTTCTCCATTACAAAGTCTTACTGATGGTTTTTAAAAGATGTCATTATTTTAAGGAAAATCCATTTTTCCATTCAAATTGTTGGAGGGATGTGGAAAACTGGGACATTGACATTTTGGTGGAGTTGTGAACGATCCAACCATTTTGGAAGGTTTGGAATGAAAAGTTATCAAACTTGCAACCCTTTATCCGTTTACCACGGATTATATCCCAAAGAGATTATAAAGAAGGAAAGGGACCTTATGTGCAGTGTTTTATTTTGTAGTGGCTGAAACTGGAAACTGAAGGATGTCCTCAGTTGGAGAATGGCGAATAAATTTGCAGAATTCTTGGGTTCTTAGTATACCATCATGTCATCGGCAAAGTGATAATTTTTGTTTTCATTGCCCCTTTTCCTTTAATCTCTTTTCAGTTTATTGCTATAGCAGCGTTTTAAACTATTAAATAGTAACGGTGATGTGGGCAACCTTGTTTCCTCCAAGATCTTATTGGGAATGGGCAGTTTGTCTCCATTACAATGATGTTACGATGGTTTTAAATTTTTGGGTTATTTTAAGGAAAAGTCCATTTATTCCTATACCTCAAGTATTTTTAATAGGAATGGATGTTGGATATTAATTTTTTTGTTTTGTCCTTTGGGATTTGGGTTTCCTTTTATCTCTTTTAATTAGATCAATTTTTACTTTTGCTTGATTGGATAATTTGGATGGCTACCCCTGCTTTTTATTCACCTGACATAAGATTTTGCTCCAGCCTTTACCTTTACTCTATGTATCCCCTTTAAATGTGTTTCTTGTAAAAACATATTGAGGGTTCTGACTTTGATCCAGTCCTATCTCCTCCTCTTAGGGGGAGTTCATCCCCATTACATTTATGGTTAAATTACTAAATCTGTATTTCCTGCCATCCAAATAACCCCAGTTATGCTTTTTACTTATTCTTGCCTCCCCAACCCTCTTTCCCCTTTTAAACTTTTATTCCCCTCTTGATGATACTTATCCTCTTTATAATCCCTCCCTCCCCCTTTGAGTCTTTCCCCCCTTCCTTCCCTTTTATCTTTTTCTTTCCCTTTTCCTCTTCCCGTTTTAATGGCAGAGAGAATTTTTCAAAACAAGTGTCAATTATTTTTTCTTTGAAACTTGATGAGTAAGATTTCACCTTTCCTCCCCTCTTAAATTCCCTAGATATGGTTTTCCCCTCTTTGGGGATTGGTTTTCTTTTTCCCTCCTTCCCAATTTGCCATCATCCCTTTTCCAATCATTCCCTTTTTGTATTCATAAATCAAAATTATAAATTATTCTTTTTGTATATCCCCCGAAATACAATTCTCAAATTATTTTACCTTTTCTGCATCTCTTAGTTCTATTCTTGGAGATCAAATTTTTTTTATTTGTTTTTTCCGAAACAAATGGAATTCATTTGTTTAAATTCCATTTCTTCCTGGAAGAAAATGCTCAGCTTAGTGGGTTTTTTTTGGCTGATCCCAGTTCTTCCTTTCGAATACAATTACCCTTCCATTCCTTTAATGTAGAGGCAAACCAGACTTTGTTTATTGGGCACCTATTTAAATGTTTTTTTTTGGCGTTGAAAATTTTTTTCCTTGATCTGATAGTTCTGAAATTTTGCCAATATTCTTTGGGTTTTATTTAGGTTTCTTTCGAAGGTGTTTGTGAATTCTTTCAATCCTTTTACCTTCTGTTCTATTAATTTTGGGAGTTCTTTTGATGATTTCTTGTAAAATAGTATTGGCTCTTTCATCATAATTTTGGAAACCAGGATCCTCGTTATCTCCTAGATCTATTTTCCAAATCTGTCATTTTGCAGTAAATAATTCATGGTTTTCCAGTTTGTCATTTTTGGTTTCTGAATCAGATTCTATTTGTTCATTTTTTTAAAAATTATTTTCTTCATTACTTTTTTATTCTTTCTTTGTATGTCCAATTGAGTTTTAAATGTATTGTTTTGCTCTGTGGAATTTTTTTTCATTTCACTAATTTTGTTTTTTAGTGAATTATTTTCTTTTTCTAATTCACAAATCCTACTTTATAGTGAATTCTTTATTTTTTCCAATTCACAATTCTTACTTTCCTGGATTTTTTTTACTTTTTCCAATTCAAATTTTTGTTTCCCCACTTCCTGGAATTTTTCTTTTAATTTATTTCAGGAAGTTTTTGCCTTTTAAAGGTTCCTTTCCTTTCCCCATTTATCTTCAACTCTTTTGAGACTTTAATGGTCTCTTCTTAGGCATCATGTAAAAGGGGACAGGCACCCCCTTTGGGGTATTGCGGTGCCTTTGCCATTACTCCTCCAGGTTTGCTGACCTGCTCTTTTTTGCATAGAAAATCTTCTTTTCATCTTTTATTCATTTTAAAGCCTTTAGGGTTGTCTCAGGCGGGGGTTCCCTTCCTCTGCAGAACAGGAGAGAATGCCGGTTTCTGGCCCGGGATGGGGAGTCTCTGAGGAGAGTTTTCCCCCCCCCAACAGGAGGTGGACACACTGGGAGCTAGGAAGTGCCGGTTGGGCTTGGGTTACTCCCTGGCTAAAGACTAAGTGGTGAAAGTGTTTCTGCCCCAGTCCAGAGCCTCTTATGGGACTGTAGGTATTAGCAGCTGACCGCAAACCCACCTATTCTACTGGAGGTCTGCCTGCAGTCTCTGCCTCAATGTCTCTGCCCGATGCAAATCAGCCCTTCCAAAGTTCTATGGCCCCAAGCTGAGCCCCCCACTTCACAGATTAGAGGCTAACCTGGGCTGTGCAACTGCCCCAAGGAAAAGCCCGGTACTGCGGGTTGGGTTGGGACAGCGAGCTTGTGCTGAGATCTGTGCTCTCACTTTCGGTTTGAGGCTCTTCTCAGAAACTAATTTCTCTCCCAGTCTATGCTGGTCTCCTCCCTGGCCCCGGAACAAACCTTTTTTGGCAAGACTGCAGATTTTCTTTGGCGGTGAGTTGTTATACTTTTTATCTTTATGAATTGTAGCAGTCAAGACTGTTTTTGAGGCTCGATACAATATTGATAAAGAGGGTAAGAGAAGAATTTAGAAAGTCGTGTGTACCTTCTCTGCCATCTTGGCTCTGCCCACAAGGCATTTTTCAATGAGCACATAATTATTTGTTAAAATCACTATTATTGGCTAATCTAACATGTATTTAATGACTGAAATGTATGAAGCTTTATTTGATTGGGTGGTGGGATCTCCCTCCTGATCAATAGTCACTATCATAAGACTATTTTCATATAAATAATTTTTTTTTTCCGTTTAATGGAATCTAATCAAGAAAGCTTAGCTTTTCAAGGGAAGAGAAAAAAAAATTGCCAAAAAGCCAAAAAAATAAATAAATAAATAAAAGGAAACTACAACATTGGACAACTTGTAAGTGGCTTGTCAATAACCATTCATTATACTAATTACTAGGAAATATGTTTTATACTGTGTAGTGTTCTGGTTGGTTTTCTGGAGGTCTCTGTAGCAGCTTTCATTGTAGTAATCACCACAAGAATAGCCAGGTGTTAAAATCCAAATCTTTTATTATCTCCTTCACAATCTAGTTTTCTTGCCTGGGGCCTAGCTAGCTTTCTTGAGAGCCTTTCAGAATAGCCTTGGTCTCAGTGAGGGAAGCAGAAGGACAGGCAATCCACCATGAGGGTGATGAAGATGGAATGAATCTCTCTGAGTCTGAGGGCTTGTGCTTCAGTCTCCAGCCACCACAAAGGTGGATGATGGAATGAATCTATCTCTCAGTCCCTGCTGGCTTTTATATACTCTATTATAATTACATTATCATAGGTGTGAATCTTATGGAATTATATTAAAACTAGGCATAAACCAACATACACCAAAATAAAATAAATTGATTATTAAAAAAAAAATCCTGAATAAATTAGGGAGACATTTAAAATCTATGGGTAAAGGAAAAGTTTGTAACCAAACAAGAGTCACAGGAAAATCAATAAATAACTTTAATTACATGATATTAAAAATCATTATGTATTTACAAAACAAAGAGAGTCAAAATTAGAAGAAAAACAGGAAACTGAGGGAAGTTTTGTAACAACTTTTTCTCATTACATTCTTATTTCTCAAATATCTAAGAAGCTGAGGCAAGGTTATAAAAATGTGACATTCCCTAGTTTATAAGTTATTAAAGGAAATGGAGGGGCAGTTTTAAGGAGAGAAGGAATAAAGCTATCTAAAGTTATATGGAAACATCATCTAAATCATAGAGATTAAAAAATCAATTAAAATAATTTTGATATACTACTATGACATGAAATTGCTTAAAATGATAGAAAAGGAAAGTGACAAATTCTGGAGGGCATCTGGAAAAATTGAGACACATGTATTTTTGTAGAAGTTGTGAACCTGTGCAACCATTCTGGGTTACAATTTGGAATTACCCCAAAAGTAGTATACAACTCTATATACTGATTGAACCAAAACTATCACTACTAGTTCTCCATACCAAAAAACAGCGAGAGAGAGAGAGAGAGAGAGAGAGAGAGAGAGAAAGAGAGAGAGAGAAACCTTTTTTTGTACTAAAACGGTACTTTTGTGGTAGAAAATAATTATAAATTAGATATATATCTAAAATAAATATGAATGTTAATCAACTGAGAATTGATTGAACAAGTTATGATATATGATTGTGATTAAATTCTATTGTGTTTTAAGAAATGATGACAGAGGGGTACCTAAATGGTGCAGTGAATAGAACACCAGACTGGGATTCAGGAAGACCAGAGTTCAAATCTCAATTCAGACACTTAACATTTTATAGTTATGTGACCCTGAAAAAATCATTCAAGCACAATTGCCTTGCCTAGATGGATAAAATGTTTTTTAAAAAAAGGAACAAAAGAAATTATAAGAGGGAGGGAGGAATGATTCCAGAAAAATCTTAGAAGACATATATGAACCAAGAGAATATTGTGTACAGTGATAGTGATATTGTAAGGATTTTCAGTTGTAAAAGATTTAGCTATCCTGATCAAGACAATGATTTAAGACAATCCCAAAGGGCCCATAAAGAAAAATGCTATAAACTTCCAGAAGAACTAATGAACTCTGAGTGCAGATTAAAGCATACTTCACCCAACCTTTTCTTTTCTTTTCTTTTTTTAAATGCTTTCTTTTGCACCTGGGCTAATATGTAAATATGTATTATATGCTGACTTCACATGTATAATTGATATCTATATACTTGCCTTCTTAAGGAAAAAAACAGAAATAAGAGAAAGAGAAAATTTGGAACTCGACATTTAAAAAATAATTTTAATATTTTACCTACAATTGGAAAACATTTAATGAAATAAAGAAAAATATTTAAAATAAAGAAAAAAGTTTAGAAAAGGTATCTCTGTAAATAAGCATTATAAGAATTCTAAGAGAGAATGGAGGAAAATTGCATTCCAGTTATTATTCTACAGCTTATATTTGAAACACATTTGGAATGACTGAAATGGCAAACATTAAATAAATATGGCTCCAACAGGTAAGTAGAAAAGCTCTACTTATGTAAATCAATCTACTCAGAGAGAGGTCTGAATAGATGATTTATGCTTATTAGGAAAGTTAAATTATGTGTTTGTTTAACTATGGTATATTTTCATCTTCAGGAGAAATTAGGAAATAAAGATATTTTGATTTGTCACCCATATGCTACATAATCTATTCAAAAGAAAGCCTTGAAAGTTTTATTTTTGAATACGACATATGTCTAGATTCAATTAAAGTAAATTACTTCTGAAGATGAGGGAAGAATTTATGCCTAATTTTGAAAAGTGGAATTATAACTTTGCTATATTTATATATGAATGATGCCCCAGAATATTCCAGGAAGCTGAATCAAAGACTACATTAATGTTATAAACTACTATAATTTAAGGTTTGATTTACTGCTAGATATAGTTTAACTTGATCTTGGAGTCAACAGTGCTTAGTTTTGCTTTCTAGTAAGACTTTATGTTTTAATAAAGAGCACTAGATTTCTGGCAAAATAGAAAATTTTAAATATTTCCAATCATTTTAATCCTATTTTTGAAAAAAATATTAGACTTTGGCTAGGAATAGATTTTTTTTTTTAAACTAATCATACTAATTCTGAAGCATTTGATTAATTGGGAAAAAAGAGAAGGAAATAACTGTCTGCTTTTATGTGGACATGAAGTGCAGGAAATGGAAGCTGCTATCTAATAGAGGGAAGAGGTAAACCATTTAAAAATGAAAGAGCCTTTCTTCTGGTGCCATTTAAATTGTAGTGAATATAATCAGTGGTATATTTCTAATGCATATGATATTAGATCTATAGAAATGATTTGTGGTAGTCCAGCTATACAAATATGTATTGCTTGAAAGTGAAGAATATAAAAATGACTTATTCTCATAAAATCACTGGTAACCTTCATATATATATATATATATATATATATATATATATATATATATATATATATATAAAATCACTATAACCATGACTAGTTTATATAGGTAGCAAGGGATAGTGTTTAATTGACCAGTCAGCAGGGTGAAGAAGACTTTGATTTAAGTCCTCTCTCAGACATCTCAGACATGTCATACATATAAGAACATGAGCAAGTCATTTATATTCAAAATTTATTCACACAACTTTCTAAGGCCATTAATTATATGTTCAATACACAGAGGGAGTTTCCATACCCAAAGTTTTCAAGACCAATTAATTCATAAAGCAACCCCCCCAAAAAAAGTAATCATACTATGGTGGAGAAAAATAATTTAATTCAGTTTTCTTAAGATTTAGTTAGATCAAAAACAATATTACTATGGATCAAATCTAAGGACTTTAGAATTTTGAAATGTTTTACCACATGATCATATTTCTTATGTCAATTCCTTGAGTGAAGAGTGATGTATGAATTGCCATCCCCACTTTGCAGATGAAAAAACAAAGGTTCATTAATTATATATTAAGCCAGAGTAATATCATACTCCAATTGATTGATATGTATGTCCTGCTAAGGTATGAAAAGGAATTAAAAACAGAAAGCTTAATCAAAAAGTAGGTATTTCCTCCAAGGAAAGCATGAGAAAAAACTACAAAACACTGAAAATACATGGAGTCTTTGCTATCTCCAATGATGGAGGTAGAATCTATGCAAATACATGTGAAGTACCATATTTAAGAGTGTTTTGATAATTTACTTGTTCAGAAGTAGATGCAATAGTTAGATGCAATTAGGACAAGAAGCATAGAACAAAATTTAAGATGGGGAAAATAAATATATATGTCGGTTTTTTTTTTCCCTCCTGAATCTTCTAGTCTAGTAAAAACACAGGCTTTTCAGTGAAGGTTCCTTTATGCTCTTGTCACCTATAGTCCACAAGGGCATGCCTCATTTTTTTTATGAGAGTAAAGATAGAGCTGGCCATCTTAACTAATTTCCAAGATCATTTGCCACACTTTATTCCCTAGATTTTTGACTGAACTTACATTGTTTCATATATAACTAACTTTCTGACTTGGATCCTTATATTTGACATTGATGTTTAAATTTCATCCCAATGTATTATTTTGGTAAAAGTCCAAGAGTAGGAGAGAGAAAGTAATTGTTTCATTTCCTTATGCACATATACTAATTGTATGACTATGGGAAAATTAATTAAGCCCATTAAGGGATCTCAAATTCTTTATCTGTAAAATGAATAAATGATCCTTGAATTGTCTACCTCATAGAGTAGTGATGAGAATAAAAAACTAAAAGAGTGCCATTTTCCCCAAATTCTTGAATATTTTTGTTTCAACTCTGACCTTGAACTCCCTGGGCTTTTAACTATAATAATGTGTTATTATGACCTTCTCCTTAGTATTACTAACATTTCTTTTAAGTTTTCATGGACTAGTTGCATCCTTTTGTATTTCTATGACTTTAAATCATTTCCTTTAATTAGTAGTTAATTCTAAGTATTCCTTTCCTGAAAAAGAAATCTGCTATAATTCCACAATTACTTGCTTTTGCAATCCCTTAAATACTCTCTAGAAGATGATTTTTGGATTATCACACCTGTTCTACATGCTCAGTCCTCATGTTGCTAGAGACAACTGATTAGGCCTGAAACAAATTATACCAGCATCTTGTTCTATTTCCCCTCCCCCACTGATCACTATCAAATTATTTGGGGGGTTTTGTAGATGTGCAATGGTTCTGAAAACTGTGAGAATTATTATGGTAGACCTTTGGTATGTATATTTACATTATTTTAAATTAAATTAAAATTAAAATTACATGTTGAAACATATTTTAAATAATGAATTATTCTTTCCTAGTTGTAAGGAATTTTAACATTTATTTTTAAATTTTTTTGCAAACCAAATGTTTTTTGTCCTTCCATTTTTACTTACCTTCCTGAGATGGCAAGCAAGTTAATAAAGATTATACATATTTAATTATGCACAACACATTAATATATTTGTCATGTTGTGAAAGAAGACAGATACAAAGAAGGGGAAAAAAATATTTTAAAAATCCCAGGAAGTGAAAAATAGTGTCCTTACAGCATATATTTTGAATGTATAAAATAAACAGTGGAAATGAGCCATATTTAGACATAGATTAACTCTTATATACCAGCCAGATTCTAGAGTTATTATCATTATGTAGTAAATACCATTTCAACACAGTAAAAATGATGCTCACATGGCCTGAGTCAATTAATTCAGCTTGGAAAATGTCTTACTTTCATGATGTTACACAGTGGGGAAAATTGTCTTATTTTGATAAATGTTATTTATGTGTTTTGCTTGTGTGGGAAAATATTCTCACTCTCCTCAAATATTCTTATTTTCCATATGATAAGTACATGGAAGATATTTTTGAATATTAAATAATTAAGATATTTAAAATTAAAATAAGATATTTTAATATTTTATTGGATGTCAGTTTCTTTAGTATAGTTCTTTTTTCTATAAAAATGGCAATTGTTTTATGCTTTCTCATCCTGGACAATTTTTTATTGATGTTTTTGCATAAACCTCCAACTTCTGCCCCTATAATTCTACCTGCATTGATTTATATCACTAGTTCAGAAAACAAAAACAAAAACAGGCAACTAAAGTCCAGTACCTCAACAGATCTGGAGTACCATTGTCTATGTTCTTGACTCAAAATTCTACCCTGTGAAGATGATAAGCATTCAAATGCAATCACCTCCCATTAATATCCCTGTAGATTGCACCAAATATTACTTTATGTCTTCTGGCAGTAATCACTACCTACATAGAACTAACTGTCCCCATCCTTACTTCTTATTGTTTGATCCCGTACCTATTCTACTCTACCCATGCCCACTACAAAATCTATTTATTCCTTCTACTCTGCTATTTGAAATTTTTCTTCTATAATAAATTATCCTTCATTCTGGATCTTTTTCTTTCATCTACACCTTATTTGCTCTCAATAAGACCCAGATTCCTCAAATTGACACTATATCTCTTTCCATTCTCTCCAGCACTGGATATGCCTGTTCTAATTCACTTAATTTGAAATTTTGGCCTTGGAGTAGAACTAACATAAATAATCTTTCCTTCTTTGATGCTTACTTGAATTAAGTAAGTTATAGATCATAATAAACATTTTCTACTAGTATCACCTGGATCAGTTTCTTCCTTTTCTCTTCATGTGCTACTCATATTAAAAGAAGTATTGCTATTTCTTCATAAAGTGCAACACAAAGATTCTTGTTACTCAATCTCTTCAACTTCTTTGACATTCTTTCACTTACTTCACCTACACACAAGAACAGTAATAACTTGAATCTCACTATTGCCCATAGGTTTTAATTTTTTTAATCAAAACTCTGACTTTTTTATATGATTATAACTTTTTATCATGTCTTCATTATCTATGTCTCATCCCTCTTAAACTTATTCATCATTCTCGATGAAAATTTAAAATTATTTATCAGGACTCTTTCTGACTTCACTTTCATGTATCTTTATCTAATAGTTGACTAATTCAATTTCACATTTTCCTTTTACCTTTCAAAACCATAAATCCATTTTTTTTTTTTTTGCTTCTCTACCTTTGTCAGCTTCCAACCTAAGTTTCTCCCAATATCTGCTGCTACTTTTAAACATGTTCTGCTAAATGTAACTTGAGGAAGTCATAATTTTGCTACAAATTTATGGTATTTAACCTCAATTGAGGCTTTACTGCTGGGTAGGCAATTACTGTATTCTTTCCTATCAAACTTTGTGTTATAGCCTATATAAAAGCTACTCAAAATCTTTTCTTCTAATCTAATCTAAATCTAAATCTAAAAATCCCACTCCTTCAAAAATTCAAACTTCTCATGCTTTATCTTCAAATATTTCACCTGTTTTGTTTTGTTTTGTTTTCTAGGATTTAAGAAAGAGAGCAAAGAAATGGTATAACACTTTTAGGTGATAGTAGAGTCAGGTGAGATTTTCAGTCCTCATGCTTCTTGATTTTTGCATATGATATTATAAATTCCCCTTTCTTCCTAGACACTTTTATACTCGTTGTATAAACATGTTTTCTTGGTCACCTAATTTGGATCATTCTCCATGACATTCCCACTGACTATAGGTGTTCCCCAAGGTTTCATTCTGGATCCTCTTCACGTCTCTTTATGTTCTTGGTGATATCATCAAATCTCTTATTTTATTCTAAATTTCTGTGCATTTTGTCACAATGACTGAGGCTAGTTTTTATCAGCATGGCCAGAAGTCTTTTGATTGTAATTTCCCATGTCAAAAGATCTTATGTTTCTTGGATGATACCAAGTAAAAGAAATACCTTGGAGAAGATCAAAACAAATAGATATTTTATAAATGGTTCATTCATATAACTATGAATTATGTGATGACTCAAAATCATTCTTGTTTTATTTGTTAAGCTTTATATTGAACTAAGGGCATAAATTTTTAAAAGAAATAGCTGATCAAAGCTTTGACTCTTTCAGACTGTTGGGATTATGGTGAAAGAAGTGAAACAATGATATTTGAGAAGAAATTATAAGTCCCCTTCATTCCAAGTTGACATGTGAAAATGGACATTATTTCTGTGCCTCACTCTTTGCTGTTTAATTTTAGGTGACAAAGATAGAGCACTATGATCTTATACGTTTAAGGTCAGCAGAGCAAAATACTAGTACATCTGGTTAAAGAGTTTGTGCTAGGATGTTCAACCTGGTGGTCCTACTTTAAATCTTCATGGAATGATTTTCAGAATTCCAACTAGTATTAGCAGAAATAAGGATTCATTAAGTATTGCTATAATATTATTTGTGAATTTTATAAAAGCAGTGCTATGTAGAAATTGAAATAAGTTGGAATTCACTCTCCTCAGAGACAAACTTTATATAGAGAAGGATGTATCCCAGTGGTATTAACAGAAAAGGTAGTATTGTACTGGCTATATATTTGAATTAAATGTCCCTATATAAAATATAATTAAATTTAATTTTAAAATAAAACAATGACATTATCCACTGGTTAAGAGTGGAAAGGTCACACTCCTGCATTAAGGGATTAAGCATCAGAGCAGAGTTATTCCTGAATCTCTTAGGGGGTAGTGTAGGCAATGTGGTCCTGGTGTAATGAAGTCAGAATACTCATTACAATATGATTATTTCAATATTTATATATCTTGTCCCAGTTACAGCATGTTATTGTGATGGAATACTATTGTGGTGTAAGAAATTATGAAGGATTCATTTTCAGAAAAGCTTGAGAAAACTTATTTGAACTGATGCAAAATAAAAAAATAAAAAAAAGTCAGGGAAATTTTGCCGATAGTAACAGCAATATTCTAATAGTAGTGAATTGTGAAACACTTAGCTACTCTGATCAATAAAATTATTCAAGACTATTCCAAAGGACCCATGATGAAAAAATCCTTTTGAACTCCAAACAAAGAATCACTGAGTGCAGATTGAAGTATATTTATTTTCTTTTCTTTTTGCTGAATCAATACCTGGGGAAGCAAAGGGTCTTCAAAATTCCCAAAAGTGAGTGGAGCCTCAGACAGATGTTCTTGAATGGTTTAAAAGAAAAATAAGAGTTGTGAAAGGTGAAATCTTGAATGGTTTAAAAGAAAAATAAGAGTTGTGAAAGGTGAAAACATGGACCATACATTAGAATAACTAGGCTGTGAAGGCAAGAGGAGAAAGAAAAACTGGAATTCCAGTTCACCAATGAAACTCCACAATGAAAACACACCAAAAAGAAAGAACATCTGATTTAGAATATAAATAAAGACATGAAAAACAATCTGAAAGATTATCAAATGTGAAATAATGTTAACCAAAAATATTATCTTCAAATAAATAAAACATAATGTTCTAAAAGACAAGGTATTTAGAATCAATACAGACATTATAAAAATCTCACAAAATATGAAATGTAAAAATTCCTATATACCATATATAATGAAATTCAATTGTATTAAAAATACATTTTATTAAAATTATTTAAATTTTAAAATGCATTTCAGTTTAATTTAACACATTGAAATTCTAAATTAAATTGCACTTTGAAATTCTAGCAACAAAAGAAACATTTTCCACCAACCAGAAGGAAGACTTCAAATTCAAAGGAATAATCAAATATAAATTTCAAATAAGACAAGACTATTCAGCACCACCATAAACTACAAAGTAGAAGGGAATAATGTGTTCTAAAGATCAAAAGAGTTCCTGATTATATAGCCTAATTACTCACATTTTATAAAGAAGAAAATTGGGGAGATATTAAGTGAGTACCATGTATTCATGTAGGTAGCAAGGTAAAGTCAGTGACTCTTGAATCCAAAACTTGGCACAGTTCACCTCTCCACTCTACCACAATAACTTAAGATTCATACGATAAAATTTGTCCTTGCAATGAGGTTTAATAATTTTGAAGATAATGTATAGTTTACAATTTAAAATAACTATATATGAAGAAATATTCACTGTATTTATTTAGAGTTCCTCCTATTTAAATGTCAAGCTGAAATTTCTAAGCACCATGTCAGGTGGGGCAGCTAGGTGACAGTGGATAGAGCACAAGCCCTGAAGTCAGAAGGACCTGAGTTCAAATTTGACCTCAGACACTTAATACTTCCTACCTTGTGTGATTCTGGGCAAGTAATTTAATCCCAATTGCCTCAGGGAAAAAAAAAAGAACCAAGTCAGGTAAGAGAATAAAGAGACAAAAGCAAGTTACAGAAAAAAGAAATAGATGTCAGTGCCAGAAATTTAAGGTCAAAGGAGAAAAATGCTTATGATAGAGTCAAAGAGAATAAATTTCTCATCTAGTGAACAATATAATAAGAAAGAGAAAAAGACAGAGACTGAAAAAGACAGATTTTTATAGTACACATACTATACATAGTAAGACATAATATTCAATTAATTTAGAACTAAAATTAAGCAGTTTCTTTATCTTATTACTTCCTTTTTTTTTTTTTTTTTTTAATTTTTTTTTATTTAATAGCCTTTAATTTACAGGATATATACATGGGTAACTTTACAGCATTAACAATTGCCAAACCTCTTGTTCCAATTTTTCACCTCTTACCCCCCCACCCCTCCCTAGATGGCAGGATGACCAGTAGATGTTAAATATATTAAAATATAACTTAGATACACAATAAGTATACATGACCAAAACATTATTTTGCTGTACAAAAGAATCAGACTCTGAATTATTGTACAATTAGCTTGTAAGGAAATCAAAGATGCAGGTGTGCATAAATATAGGGACTGGGAATTCAATGTAATGGTTTTAGTCATCTCCCAGAGTTCTTTTTCTGGGTATAGTTAGTTCAGTTCATTACTGCTCCATTAGAAATGATTTGGTTGATCTTGTTGCTGAGGATGGCCTGATCCATCAGGACTAGTCATCATCTAGTATTGTTGTTGAAGTATATAATGATCTCCTGGTCCTGCTCATTTCACTCAGCATCAGTTCGTGTAAGTCTCTCCAGGCCTTTCTGAAATCATCCTGTTGGTCATTTCTTACAGAACAGTAATATTCCATAATTTTCATATACCACAATTTATTCAGCCATTCTCCAACTGATGGACATCCATTTCAGTTTCAGTTTCTAGCCACTACAAAAGGCTGCCACAAACATTCGTGCACATACAGGTCCCTTTCCTTCTTTATAATCTCTTTGGGATATAATCCCAGTAGTAACACTGCTGGATCAAAGGGTATGCACAGTTTGATAACTTTTGAGCATAGTTCCAAACTACTCTCCAAATGGTTGGATTCGTTCACAACTCCACCAACAATGAATCAATGTCCCAGTTTTCCCACATCCCCTCAACAATCATCATTATTTTTCCTGTCATCTTAGCCAATCTGACAGGTGTTGTAGTGTATCTTAGAGTTGTCTTAATTTGCATTTCTCTGATTAATAATGACTTGGAGCATCTTTTCATATGACTAGAAATAGTTTCAATTTCTTCATCTGAGAATTGTCTGTTCATATCCTTTGACCATTTTCAATTGGAGAATGAAGCTTGATTTTTATAAATTGAGTTAATTCTCTATATATTTTGGAAATGGGCCTTTATCAGAACCTTTGACTGTAAAAATATTTTCCCAGTTTATTGCTTCCCTTCTAATCTTGTCTGCATTAGTTTTGTTTGTACAAAAACTTTTCAGTTTGGTATAATCGAGATTTTCTATTTTGTGATCAGTAATGATCTCTAGTTCTGCTTTGGTCAT
This sequence comes from Sarcophilus harrisii, assembly GCF_902635505.1. Taxonomy (NCBI): domain Eukaryota; kingdom Metazoa; phylum Chordata; class Mammalia; order Dasyuromorphia; family Dasyuridae; genus Sarcophilus; species Sarcophilus harrisii. The sequence goes on from NC_045429.1 coordinate 244,201,715, forward strand.
AAAACCTTCCCTTCCACAGGTCTGAGGTAAACTATCCTATGTTCCTCTAATTTATTAATAATTTCATTCTTTATGCCTAGGTCATGAACCCATTTTGACCTTATCTTGGTATACGGCGTTAAGTATGGATCAATGCCTAGTTTCTGCCATATTAGTTTCCAATTTTCCCAGCAATTTTTATCAAACAGTAAGTTCTTATCCCAAAAGCTGGGATCTTTGGGTTTATCAAAGACTAGGTTGCTATATTTGTTGACTGTTTTATCCCTTGAACCTAATCTATTCCACTGATCAACTAATCTATTCCTTAGCCAATACCAAACAGTTTTGGTAACTGCTGCTCTATAGTATAGTTTTAGATCTGGTACAGCTAAGCCACCATCATTTGATTTTTTTTTCATTAATTCCCTTGAAATTCTTGACTTTTTGTTTTCCATATGAACTTTGTTGTTTTTTTCTAGGTCATTAAAATAGTTTTTTGGGAGTCTGATTGGTATAGCGCTAAATAAATAGATTAGTTTAGGTAATATTGTCATCTTTATTATATTTGCTCGCCCTATCCAAGAGCATTTAATATTTTTCCAATTGGTTAGATCAGACTTAATTTGTGTGAAAAGTGGTCTGTAATTTTGCTCATAAAGTTTCTGATTTTCCCTTGGCAGATAGATTCCTAAATATTTTATATTATCAGTAGTTACTTTAAATGGAATTTCTCTTTGTAACTCTGACTGTTGGATTTTGTTAGTGATATATAAGAATGCTGATGACTTATGTGGGTTTATTTTATAACCAGCAACTGTGCTAAAGTTGTGGATTATTTCTAATAACTTTTTAGCAGAATCTCTGGGGTTCTCTAAGTATACCATCATGTCATCGGCAAAGAGTGATAATTTGGCTTCCTCATTGCCTATTCTTATTCCTTTAATCTCTTTCTCAGCTCTTATTGCTATAGCTAGCGTTTCTAATACAATATTAAATAGTAACGGTGATAGTGGGCAACCTTGTTTCCTCAGATCTTATTGGGAATGGTTGCAGTTTGTCTCCATTACATATGATGCTTACTGATGGTTTTAAATATATGCTGCTGATTATTTTAAGGAAAAGTCCATTTATTCCTATACTCTCAAGTGTTTTTAATAGGAATGGATGTTGGATTTTATCAAATGCTTTTCTGCATCTATTGAGATGATCATATGGTTTTTGTTAATTTGGTTATTGACATGGCCAATTATATTGATAGTTTTCCTAATATTGAACCAGCCCTGCATTCCTGGTATAAATCCTACTTGATCATAGTGTATTATCTTGGAGATGATTTTCTGTAGTCTTTTGCTAATATCTTATTTAAGATTTTAGCATCAATATTCATTAGGGAGATTGGTCTATAATTTTCTTTCTCTGTTTTCAGCCTACCTGGTTTAGGTATCAGTACCATGTCTGTGTCATAGAAGGAATTTGGTAGGACTCCTTCATTTCCCTATTTTATCAAATAATTTATATAGCATTAGGGGCCAATTGTTCTTTAAATGTTTGGTAAAATTCACATATAAATCCATCTGGTCCTGGGGATTTTTCTTAGGGAGTTGTTTAATTGCCTGTTCTATTTCTTTTTCTGAAATGGGACTATTCAAAGTAATTACTTCTTCCTCTGTTAGTCTAGGAAGTCTGTATTTTTTGGAGGTAGTCATCCATTTCACTTAGGGTTATCAAATTTATTGGCATAAAGTTGAGCAAAATAACTCCTTATTATTTCTCTAATTTCCTCTTCATTGGTGGAAAGTTCTCCCTTTTCATTTTAAGACTACTAATTTCATTTTCCTCCCTCCTTTTTCTAATCAGATTTACCAAAGGCTTATCTATTTTATTGGCTTTTCTTTAGAACCAACTCTTAGTTTTATTAATTAGTTCAATAGTTTTTTACTTTCAATATTTTTAATTTCTCCTTTTAATTTTAGAATTTCCAATTTAGTATTTGATTGGGGGTTTTTAATTTGGTCTTTTTTTAGTTTTTTTAGTTGCAAGCCCAATTCATTAATCTTTTCTTTCTCTGTTTTATTCAAGTAAGCCTCTAAGGATATAAAATTCCCTCTTATTACCGCTTTGGCTGCATCCACAAATTTTGGTATGATGTCTCATCATTGTCATTATCTTGAGTGAAATTATTAATTGTATCTATAATTTGCTGCTTCACCCAATCATTCTTTAAGATGAGATTGTTTAGTTTCCAATTACTTTTGGTCTATTTCCCCTAACTTTTGTTGAATGTAGTTTTTATTGCATCATGATCTGAAAAGAAAGCATTTACTATTTCTGCTTTCTTGCATTTAATTTTGAGGTCTTTATGTCCTAATATATGGTCAATTTTTGAATAGGTTCCATGAACTGCTGAGAAGAAAGTATATTCCCTTCTATCTCCATTCAATTTTCTCCAAAGATCCAACATACCTAATTTTTCTAATATTCTATTTACTTCTTTAATTTCTTTCTTATTTGTTTTGTGGTTTGATTTGTCTAATTCTGAGAGTGCAAGGTTGAGATCTCCTACTATTACAGTTTTGTTGTTTATTTCTTCTTGCAACTCTCTTAACTTCTCCTTTAGGAAGTTGAGTGCCATACCACTTGGTGCATATATGTTTAATATTGATATTGCTTCGTTGTTTATGCTACCCTTTAGCAGGATGTAGTTACCTTCCTTATCTCTTTTAATTAGATCAATTTTACTTTTGCTTGATCTGAGATAAGGATGGCTACCTCTTATTTTGACTCACCTAGAAGCATAATAGATTTTGCTCCAGCCTTTTACTTTTACTCTATATGCATCCCCTGCTTTAAATGTGTTTCTTGTAAACAACATATTGTAGGAGTTCTGACTTTTGATCAGTCTGCTATCTGCCTCCTCTTATGGGGAGTTCATCCCATTTACATTTACGGTTAGAATTACTAAATCTGTATTTCCTGCCATCCTAATAACCCCAGATTGTGCTTTACTTATTCTTCCTCCCCAACCCTCTTTCCCCTTTTAAACTTATGTACCCCTCTTGTATCACGATACTTATCCTCTTTATAATCCCTCCCCCCTTTGAGTCTTTCCCCTTCCTTCCCTTATTACTCTTTCTTTTCCTTTTCCTCTCCCCGTTTTTAATGAGGGAGAGAAATTTTCTCTAAAACAAATGTCAATTATTTTTCTTTGTGCCAACTCTGATGGAGGTAAGATTCACACAATGTTCCTCCCCTCTCAAATTCCCTCAGATTGATAAGTTTCCTTAGCCTCTTTGTGGGATGTGGTTCCCCCCTTTTTATCCCTCCTTCCCACCTTATTCTGCCATCATCCTTTTCCATATCTACTTCCTTTTTTATGCTATATCAGTACAATCAAATTATACATGTATTCTTTTGTATATCCACAACAGAAATACAATTCTCAAGAGTTATTTTTACCTTTTCTGCATGTCTTGAGTTTTATGGTTGGAGATCAAATTTTTTGTTTAGTTCTGGTTTTTTCTTCAGAAACAAATGGAATTCATTTGTTTCATTAAATGTCCATCTTCTTCCCTGGAAGAAAATGCTCAGCTTAGCTGGGTAGTTTATTCTTGGCTGCATCTCAAGTTCTTGTGCCTTTCGAATATCATATTCAGGCCCTTCTTTCCTTTAATGTAGAGGCAGCCAGATCTTGGGTGATCCTTATTGTGGCACCTCGGTATTTAAATGGTTTTTGGCTGCTTGTAAAATTTTTTCCTTAATCTTATAGTTCTGAAATTTTGCCACAATATTCCTTGGGGTTTTATTTTAGGGTTTCTTTCAGAAGGTGTTCGATAATTCTTTCAATGCCTATTTTACCTTCTGATTCTATTACATCTGGGCAGTTCTCTTTGATGATTTCTTGTAAAATAGTATCTAGGCTCTTTTTTTCAATCATAATTTTCAGAAAGTCCAATAATCCTCAGATTATCTCTCCTAGATCTATTTTCCAAGTATGTCGTTTTTGCAAGTAGATAATTCGTGGTTTTTCCAGTTTGTAATTTTTTGGTTTTGCTTGACTAATTCTTGCTGTCTCAATGAATCATTACTTTCTATTTGTTCAGTTCTAATTTTTAAAGAATTATTTTCTTCATTAGCTTTTTTTATTTCTTTCTGTATATGTCCAATTGAGTTTTTGAATGTATTGTTTTGGTCTGTGGAATTTTTTCCATTTCACTAATTTTTTTTTTAGTGAATTATTTTCTTTTCAATTCCAGATCCTACTTTCTTGCGTGTTCTTTGTCTTTTCCAATTCATGGATCCTACTTTCTTGGGAGTTCTTTGTCTTTTCAAATCACAAATCCTACTTTGTAGTGAATTCTTTATTTTTCAATTCGTATTTCAGGAAGTTGTTGCTCTCTTGTAAGGCTTCTCTTTCCTTTCCCCATTTATCTTCTAACTCTCTTTTGAGACTTTTAATGGCCTCTTCTGAGGAGCATTCTGTAAAGGACAGTCTGATGCATTTTGCTGTTTGAGGGTCTCTTCAGGTTTGCTGACCTGCTCTTTTTCTGCATAGAAGCTGTCGATTGTTCTTTTCATCTTTTTATTCATGTTTTAAAGCTTTTAGGGTAGGTCTCCTAGGCAAGGGGTTACCAGCTTCCTCTGCAGAATAGGAGAAGATGTAAACCGATTTCCGGCTCCAAGGTATGGGAGTGCTCTGTGTGAGAGTTTTCCCTTCCCCCAACGGAGGTGGATTCAGCACTGGCGAGCTATCAAACTGCTTAGTAGGGCTGAGTGGATTGTCGATTGCCCTCGGCTAGAGACTAAGTGGTGAAAGTGTCACCGCCCTGGCCGGAGCCTCTTGTGGGACTGTGAGTATTAGCAGCTGACTGCAGAACGCAGACAGCCACAAACTCTGCCCAGTGTCTCTGCCTGATGCAAATCGGCCCTGGAAAAGCTCTATGGCCCCAAGCCGAGCTCCCCCCTGCGCAGATTGGAGGCTAACCGGGCTGCGTCCTCCTGCCGTGCAGGATCACAACTCCCCAAGGAAAAGCCCCTTACTGCGGGTTGGGGCTCTGCGCTTGCTAAGATCTGTGCCTTCACCCTCGTTTGAGACTCTCCTCGAACCTAATTTCTCTCCCAGTCTGCGCGATCTCCCCTGGCCCCGAACCAACCTTTTTGGCGAGACTGCAGATTTTTTCGGCTGGTGAGTTGTTCTACTTCTTATCTTTACGAATTGTAGCAGTCAAGACTATTTTTGAGGCTCGATATAATATTGATAAAGAGGGTAAGAGAAGAGCTTAGAAAGACGCGTGTGTCTTCTCCGCCATCTTGGCACCGCCCCCCTGGGATCCCTTATTACTTCCTGTTTGTATTCTTTGATCATTTATGAATTGGGGAAGGATATATATTCTTATAAATTTGATTCACTTTTCTATATATCTGAGAAATTCAACTTTGTCAGAGATACTTGCTATAAAATTCCCATTCACTTTCTGCTTTCTTTCTAATCTTAGCTGCATTGATTTTTTTTTTTTTGCAAAAGATTTTTAATTTAATGTAATCATAATTAACCATTTCATATCCAATGATTCTCTAATCTGTTGTTTGGTCATAAATTCTTCCATTTTTTAAAAAATAAATCTGACAGATAATTATTTCATGCTCCCTTAATTTGTCAATGGTAGCATTATTTAGGTCTAAATCATATACCCATTTTGACCTTATCTTGCTAAATAGAGATGTTAGGCTATTCCTAGTTTCTGCCCGACTTCTTTCCACTTTTCCCAATAGTTTGTTGTTGGTTTGTTTGCTTGTTTTGTCAAAAAAAAAAAAAAAAACTTTTGTCAAAAAATAGATCATTATAGTCATTTACTATTATATCTTGTGTATCTAATATACTCCACTGATCTATGACTCTGTTTGTTAGCCTATAATGGATTATTTTGATAATTACCACTTTATAATTGAATTTGAAATCTGGGATGAATAGACTACATTTCTTCACATTTTTTTTTTCATTAATTCCCTTGATATTCTTGATCATTTGCCTTTCCAGATGAATTTTATTATGTTTCTCAGTTTATATATATATATATATATATATATATATATATATATATATACATATATATATATATATATATATAATCTATAGATATATATACACACATACACACACATATTTGGCAATTTGATTGGCATGGCACTGAATAATAAAATAATTTAGGTGGATTTGGCATATTTATTATATTGAATTGGCCACCCCTAAACAATTTATATTTTTCAAGTTGTTTATATCTCATTTTATTTGTATGAAAGCTGTTTGGTATTTGTGTTCGTATAATTCCTAGGTTTAAATCTTGGCAGATAGACTCTCAAATGTTTCATATTGTCAACCATTATTTTAATTTTAATTTTTCTTTTTTATTTCTGGCTGCTGAACTTTATTGGTAATATATAGAAATGCTGATGATTTACATAAGTAGATGACATTTTAATAAGGGAAATTAAGATAATTTTAATCATAAGTCTCATGATTCAAAGTGAGACAGTACAGTATGACATAGATGCAATATTCAATTTGTAATCAAAAATAGTTTGGTTCAACTTCTACCTCTAATACTAGCTGTATGACCATGAGAAAATCATGGAACCAGTATAAACTTCCACTATCTTACGGGCAAAATGGGACTAACAGTACTTATAGTATTTTGCCCCAGATGGATATTGTGAATTTTAAATGCTATAATATATGTAACATATGGCAGTTATGATGCCAGCCATTATAGCAGATACATTAGAATAAATCACATATACACTGAACATTTTGCTAGGAAGAAACAGCAATTTGTTTAGACTTGTTTTAACATTTAAGAAAAAGACTATTTTATGATTGTCATTTTTCCACAATATGGAAGTGTCATTATTCATTGGAAAATTTTACTATCTATAAATTACCCTTATAATATGGCCAAAAGTGAGGAGAACAATATATAAAACACAATTGAAAATTAAATTAAAATATATAAAATCTAAAGCTTTTACTCTATGTGGGATTAAGATTCTAATGATATCGTTCAGTTTTGACATATGAAACTGACTCACAACATAAAGATAAAAAAGTAAATATGTTGGAAACAAGAAATGAATGTCTCCTTTTTCTTCCCCCTTTCTCTCAGCCCATATCAAATGAAATTTATTATTTTCTTTGTCACAACTACAGGCTTCTTCATGATTATGTCAAAACAAAATTTACAATTAATTCTCAGGGTGTTGAAAATGAGTGGGATTAATCAACAACATTGTATATATAGTACCTTCCTTTCCTTGTAATCACATGGAGTCCTCAGCAATATTTGTTTAAAATATAACTTTCTCAAACTTTCAGTTACTAAAACACTTTTATTGATGCCAAATAGAAATGCAATGTCATTTCAATGGAAAAACATAAATCCAGTGTGTATTTTTATATGTTACTTTGTATAGGAAGTAGAAATATTTTTATAGGATGTGATCTGTTATAAACTAATATACCTGGAGGTAATTCAGAACTTGTACCAATAATATACTATTCAATCTGGAAAATCATGCATATTTTACCATTATCTATGTTTTCATCTCCAGTAATTTGCCTCACTCAAGTGTTAGCTCTCTGAAACAAATAAAAAAGCAGTTAATTCCAAAGTATTTTTTTTTCCAAAGCATTATTTAAATATCTATGAAGATCCCCCCCTTGTTTTCTACTGTTATCCTTCAGGTGTCTAATTTTCATTTGTAATGTAGTGTGTCTCAAATACAGCAAAAGGAACAATTTTTTCATGCAAATTCATATTTTAAACAATAACTGCTACATATTGAACTAACTATATTTTGAACTAAATCTTATTATTATGACTTAAGATAGACTTAAATTCACTTAAATTCATTCAATAATAATTTATTAAATATCTATCATGAATAAGACACTGTCCTACATGGTAAAGATACATTTCCTAATCTCTAGGTGTCCATTTTCTAATGAGGACTACAGCTTTTGAAAAGATAGTTATAACATGTGTATGATACAAAATGTATCCTAAGTATAGAAACCTAATTCTGAAAGGTTATAAATGTCATACAGCAATTTCTAGGACATATGACCAGATCTATGTTTCAGAAATATCAATGAAAAGAACTCAATGAATTCCTATTGTCATATGAATATTTCATGCTACTCATGTGTCTCATGGTGTAGGTTGTAAATAACTTAAGAAAAAGGTGCCAGGCAGAAACTAGACACAGACTCACACATAACACTCTTTGCCAAGATAATGTTAAAATGGGCTAGTGCTCTATCTACTGTACCACTTAGCTGCCCCTATGTATGTGTTTTGAAAATAAAAAATTTGGGGGGCAGCTAGATAGAGCTGTCTATAAACTGCTAGTCTATAAATTGAGAGACATTAACTCATTAGTTTCCAAAGCAATAAAATGTCTAAAAGTATCTAAACAAGAGATATGAGTAGGTTAGGTGTGAACATCATTACTAAAATTGGTTGAAATGAATAACTGAATAACTGAGTCAAACACATACCTATGTATATGTGTGTGTATACACATGCATATGTATACATACATATGTAGGTGACTATATATACACATATATACATATATCTATATCTAATAAAGTGAAAAAATACATATGCTAACTCTACTTTTTCTTTGTAGTATCTCCTTGCTTGATTTCATTAGGTTCTTTCAGTGGAGAGAAGCAATTTACTTATTTCTTACCTGATGAGGCATATATGTATTCATAATAACATGAATTTAAACTTTTTGGCTACAGGGTGTTTATTTCATTTTGTAATGCCATATGTTGTAGCATCTTCCAAGTACAGACTAAAATTAAATGTTACCAGCAAGTGAAGTGCACTTGGGCTGAAGCAATGCATTTTTGAAAATTATCCTAATTCCTGTGGGCAAAAAGGTGTCATTTAATAAGTGACTTTGGCAGAACATGAAGTAGCATCATAGTAACTGAAAAGAAGCAAAGATTTTACACAATGTTATTTTGGCTATATATAGGATTCTAAAAGAGTTTATTGATTCAGCTTTAGCCCATTTAAAAAAAAAGTCAAAAATAGTTTGGCTTCTCATCAATAAAAGATCCAGTTAATTGAAGGAATTTTATGTTTTTTCACCCCACAATTGGCACTTGAAACTCACATTCTAACATTGCTCTCCATTATATCACTTTAGCAAGCAAACCCTAAAGCAAATTTATGGCAGGTAATTATAAAAATGTGTTATCTCCACACAAAGTAGTTAGTTTTATGAAACCTGAAAATAGTATTGTGTCAGCATATTTTTTATGAATTATTGATCTATTCGTGGAGATAAAATGATGCAAGCACAACTGATGAGAGAGCAAGAGAACACCCATGATTCAGCTGGTAGAAAACATCATTCATTTTATACACATCTAAATATTATATCAAAAAGTGGCATAAAATATTTAGACACTTTGCAAAATTATACCTTAAAGTGATTGCCATGAAAATAGTATTTGGGGTATATTTCTTAGGTTACTTTATTATATGATAGAATTAATCAAAAACAATTAGGAACTTTAATTCTGTAAATATAGATCCTTAATTGAGTTTTCTCATTTTGATAATTTGTTAATTCAGTTTTCTTAGTTTGTTAATTGTTAATAGTAAGGTTTGTACTATGTGTTCAATATTCATTTACCTGAAGATAATAAAACATATCTAAATTCATAATATAAACATAAGGGTTTTACAAAAACCCATTCAATAAACTTTAAAAAAACACTCAGTTGTATTTACACATAGTCGAAGAGGAGGCAGATTTCGGCAAATGACCCAAATAACAGTTCATTTATCATTATAGGAACAACTGTAGAACTGAAATCCACTTATTGTAACCACATTTTTATTAGCTACGGTTATTATATACATTCACGGTATAATCAGGATGGAAAGTGTGAGACTTGGCCACAGGAGATCAAATTAAATGGGTCAAAAATTGTCCCAAATAGGCTGAGTGACAGTACATTCACATAGATGACATGAGAGTAGCAGGACCTGACCTTTCACTAGTATTTGAGAAAACAGTCATGGAACTCCATTTTCCCCCTAGACCATCTTAACTACAGCAATATGTGTGATATTTTTCTTACATCCAATTCATATATTAGTGAAAAAAAAGTAGAAAATAAGAAAGACAAGAGAACTCAGTGATCCCAGTTTTTTGATATGTAGGCTGGGAATGATCTGCAGCTAGAAGAATGACTTAAACATCCCAAATTTACAATTGTCATCTATCTATAGTTATACAATCCTGTCTGTCCCTGGTAACTGAAGGTAAATAAAATGCTCAAGTCAGAAGACCCCATGGGTCTTAGACACCTTAGTATCTAACTTACTAGGATAGTCCATGGAGATTTATAAGGAAAGGTCATCATTTACATACTCTATATCTTATCTTAGGAGGGTTTGTTCCCAGTTTTGGGAGATATGTTGTTGGGTGATATGATCCCAATAATAAGTCCTCTGACTGTGTACTTCCTTTTTTCTCTTCTCCTTTAGCACATATCAATACAAACACAGAAACATAAATAAGCATGTAACTTCCTACTCCCACCATCTTCACAATAATTGAGATTTCTGGTATACTTTCGATTACTAGACATCCCCTATTTGAGATGGGTATAAATTTTTAGCCTGGAGTTGAAAAGATAAGGTAGTGTTAGTAGTGGTAGTAGTGCCAGTAATAGGAAGAGCCTGGTGGATGGCACATTCCCTTAATGCTGTTAGTTCCAAAGAATTCAGTTTTCCTCTTTTCACAGATGACTCCCAGATATTTAAATCAAACCCTCAAATGTTTGCTGAATTCTAGTCCCAAATCACTAGAATGGTTTTGACCATCTCAATCTCAATATTTCCAAATGTAATTTATCATATTTCTTCCACAAACTCAAGCCCTTTTCAAGCTTTTGGTTAAAATCACTATTGCCACCCAGTTTTGTAATTTCTACCTTATTCTGATTTTTTTTTTTTTTTTTTTTTTTTTTTGCTGAGGCAATTGTGGTTAAGTGACTTTTCCAGAGTCTCACAGCTACCTTATTCTAGAATATTTAATGTTTATATTTAATATTAAATATTTGTTTCCATATTTATATACATTCTTTCTCTATATGTGATGAATATTTTCCCTTTTTCTCTCCTCCCAGGACTACAAAATTCAGAACCACAAAACCTCCAAATATGAGGTATCCCATAATTGAATTTCTAGCTTTCAAGTCAGGGGTCCTCAAACTTTTTAAATAGGAGGCCAGTTCACTGTCCTTCAGACTGTTGGAGGGCCAGACTATACTAAAAACAAAAACTTTGTTTTGTGGGCCTTTAAATAAAGAAACTTCATAGCCCTGGGTGAGGGGGATAAACATCCTCAGCTGCTGCACCTGGCCTGTGGGCCGTAGTTTGAGGACCCCTGGATCATAGTAACATTTTAATTTTTTTTTCTTTTTTGCTGAGGCAATTGTGGTTAAGTGACTTGCCCAGAGGAGTCACACAGCTAGGAAGTGTTAAATATCTGAGACTAGATTTGAACTCAGGTCCTCTTGACTTCAAGGCTGGTGCTCTATCCATTGTACCACCTAGCTGTCCTGAGCTATATAGTTACAAAGACAATCTGCTTAAACATGTCTAATTATATAATTATCTATTCAGAGTAATTTATTTTCTCACTATTACCTCAAAGGAAAAAAATACTAATTTTTCAGTTGGTATTTAAAATCCTTCACAATATGATTCCTACCTTTCTCTCTGGGTTTAAGCAAATTAAGCAATTTTAATTAAGCAAACAAACTATCAATAAAATATCATTTATTAATTCTGATGATAAGGCAAAAGCAAAAAAAAAGTGCATTTAAGAAGTTTATGTTTTAACTATATACATACATTTATAATTATAACACCTGCATATGGAGTATCTTCAAACATTATACCCTCTTTTACTTCTCACTTAGGAGTATGTACACTTAGTCTCTGGACTGACTTGCTCATTCCTATTTGTACTCATTCTGGCAGAACTAGAATATCAGAGGAGGATCATTAGCCCATGATAAAACTCCAATTTCCTCAAGTTCCAAGTACCTCAAAGGGTAATAATCTAAGTGTAAAGAAAAATAATCTCCTTTTCATTTTGTTCCACCTCACTCACTACCAGCAGCACACAAACACAATTAAATGCTTCTGCTTTCGAGCCCATACCACTGTATTTCCATTTATAGAAACCACTTTTAGTAATGATAGTTTTTGATCTTAAAAACAACAATACATATAAAAACAAAGAAAATAAGTAATATTGTCACAGATTCTAATATTAAAACAAATGCAGGAATAATAAATACATCTCAAACCATATATCAGTCTTGGTCATATTCTCCCACCAATATACACAGTATTTTCAGAGAAAATCAGAAACTCACTTAGAAGAAAATTTGCAAAAGAGAGAGTAAAATTGATGTGCCTGAGGGTAATTCACAATTATGGATTATATATTTCAATGGCTTTGGCCTATTTAGGATCCTCTGCAGTTCAAAAAGCTAAGTAAGAATGACCCTAATATTCTTTAACTGAATATTGTTTTTAAAAGCTCTATTCATCAACCAAAATAAACTCAATAAACTCAAATGTTTTTTCTTCTTATAATCAACATTTCAAAGAGCTTCATGAAGTGTTACTTCTTATTATATGGTTCCCTTTAATCCAAGGAATTTGTCATTAATTTTCAGTGGACTCTGTGGACCATATCCTCCACTATCTCTCAAAGTCTGTGTAAGCTCGTGTTCACTGTTGTCATGAACTTTCTATCCACCTCATCCTCTGCCTTTTTGTTTTTCCTTTGACCTTTAATTTTCCCTATATCAGGGTCTTTTCCAATGAGTTCTATTTTCTCATTATGGTCAAATAATTTAAGCCCCAGATTAAGTATTTAACCTTCTAATGAATAGTGGGAGTTAATGTCTTCAAGTATTGACTGATTTGATGTCCAAACTATCCAAAGGACTTTCAAGTTTTCTACAAAGTAATATGTTCTGCCTCTGGAGGAAGTAGAGGAAGGAGGTGACTTTCCTATTCACCAGTCAGGAGAACACTTTGAGATCCACCTGCCTATGACCTCATTTCCTTCCCATCCCTTTCCCTAACACACCCTCCTCCAGTACTTACCAACTTTACTTCCCTCCTTTCATCTGAATTATGCTGAAGGACCCTGTATGTACATTCATAGGCATATGTGAGGGAAGAAAAAAAGTCAACCTGAGTGATTGATGCATTTGGAACACATATTCAATGTCTAACACTTGGGAATCTTTCACCTACAAGAAAGGTGAGAGAGGAAAAAAAGTGTCAACACAATACAACACAGAGGACAAGTGATCTATGGTTATCCCTGCCTCTGAGAATGATCCAAGTTACTACAGCACTGTTTTCTGTGGAAATGCATCTAGTCTCAGGAATATTTTGAGGAAAAGATTCTTGTGGCAGGAAATAGTATTTCTTAGAATATAATTATTACTACAAGCTTCCTTTGCGTCCTTTAGTCTCAGGACAATGAGAAGATACTAGTAGGATGATGCAGGTCCTTATGAAGGCTAATTTTGCTTAAGAAAAATCAGACCTGTCATATTCCATGAGAAATAAAGGTAAACTAAAGCACCACTTTATAAAAAGTTATTTTTTTTGTTTTTGTTTTTGTTTTCTGGGCCTTTTGTCCTTCTACAGAGTGACAAACTCCCAGGCTTTTCCTATTATTCACATGCCATCGAGCCCAGGATCACTACATATTTTGGACAACAACTGGATAATATGGAATCTGCCATCCTAAGAAGAATCTGCAATTGTTCCAAATATATTGAATTTCCTATTCACATAATGGAAACTAGAATTCAATCCTGTGTCTAGACCTTGCTGCCACTGTATGATATGGCCTTTAGACATAACTTATTTAGTTAACCTTTAAAAAAGATGTTTCAAAGCTACCTTAAGTCTTTTGAGTGTTTGTTAGGCCTGAATCCAAATCTTGGAATATATAACTTAGCTGAACAGTAAAACAGCATGAAGACAGTAAACATTTCTACAAAGATACTACCAACATATGAAGTCACATTCCCCAGACAGAAAATACCACCAGATTTGTCCAGACTATATATAACTTTGACTACAGCTATGCTATTTTTAGCATGCAGCATTCTAAAGCTAAAAGTAGATAAAGACAAAATGGTGGCCATATCCAGTGCAAAGAAAGATGTATTTGATCAACAAATGTAACAAAGTAAAGATTTACAACAAGATAATGAAGAATGGAAAAGAAAATAAATTTGGAAAATGTTGCTAAAGCACAAAAAAAAAGTGATTTCAGTTTCCAGATAGCACCTGCCACCAGGCATGACTCTACTGTCCAATGAGACTTGATGAATTTTTAGTATTTGCTCTTGAGCAAGAATTCTGAAAGTATTGCTTCAAATATGTTTGTAATTTTTTTTTGTTTTGTTTTGTTTTATTTGTTTTTCCCCCTGGGTATTACCAAACTATTTCCCTTTAATTTTGAATTTCCATAATTTGGTGAAATTACTTAAAGAAGGCAGCACAGAGGTCATAGGGCAGTGGAACCTGGCTCTTCTGGCCTCAGATAAATTTGGCATAATCAATTATGTGTCATTGTGTATAGCTTCTACTTGTTTACCAGATACATACATACTTTTCCAAAAGAATCTTGGGAAATTTTATATATTAACTTGTGCCTTTAATATTTAATGATAATTGCTCATATTAAAGAAATACAAATGAGCTTCTCATACTATCTAATGCTTGTTTTTAATTCTTTCAAGCTTTTTTGTAGTCATAGACTCTTTTAATTCAAAATAATGTGAATTTAAGATTTTTTTTCAAAAACAAAAGTATTCTCTAGCATCACAATTTAAAAGTATTTGTTCTATAGTACTCAAATTTTCTTATACCTCAACTCTCACAACCACTTTAACAACATCATTTTTTTAGAATTTTAAATAGCTCAGCTGGAATTCTATCACCTCCAGCAATGCTTCCAAAAACCTACTTGACTCTATTATTCAGTGTTTCTGGCTCAGTATCACTAATCATACCATCATGGTTATAAATAATGAAAAAAAAATTTCTTCTATGCATCTTTTGTATTTTCTTGCCACCTCTTTTTGATTTCTTCTAATTTCCTTTGCATCCCTATCATTTTTGTCTTTTATCATGATTGTTATTACATGAAACATTCCCTTGATTTATCTGACTTTTAGAGATCTCTTGTCCTTCCCATTTAATTTTTTTTTTTTTTTTTTTTGCATTGCTTATATAATAGAATGTCTTCAGGTTATTCTCTGGAATTTTGCATTCAGTTGGCTATTTCTTTCCACTTTGTGTTGAACTTTTTGCTTTTCTTTTTTCCTCAACAATTTGTGAAGTCATTTCAATTTCTTGCTTTTCTTTTTCTTTGGAGTTTGTTGATGGTAGTATTATTATAGCTTTGTATACAATTTTGTGAGCCTTTTTCTATACTTCTGCAGGCACTTTATCTACACGATATAATCCCTTCAACCATTTCTACTTCATATCCATAAGTGATGTATGTTATTTAGGTCACACCTATATGGTGTGGTTGTTTTCCCTACTTTCTTCAATTTAAATCCATATTTTATAGTAAGGAACTCACAGTTCATGATCTAAGTCACAGTAACCTCCAGTTTTTGTTTTAATGGACCATATATAGATGTTTTCCATATTTGGCCAGAAAGTTTGTCCTTTATCTGATTTTGATATTGATTATTTGGTTGTTGATCATGATATCAAGGAGGCTATGCCATGACATACGAGTGAGTTGGATTTAAGTGAGGGAGAGCTGTTTAAGGTCATTTTTTTCACTTTCCCCTTCAAAAGTATCTGAGTCCAGTGGCCAGATATAGATCAGGAGGACTGGAGATGGCCCTGCATACAATGGGAGACCTTGGCTTTTTAAGTTCTTTATCAGGTTTTAGTTTAATTGGCCACACCCATTCAGTGATTAAGGCTAGGTAGCAACTGAGACAAAGAATCTCCTTTTTCACCTAGACCAAAACAAAAACAAAAACAAAAAAACACACAAACAAAAAACTAACTAAATAAATACCACATAGCTGTCCCAAGAGTAGGAAAAGGAGCCTTTACAAAAAGTTTTGGATGGTTTGCTGTGAGTCATTGGGGACTGGTGATGTCCATGTGTAGAGTTCCTTTTGGGTTGTTGGAAAAGAGTTTCCTCTGGCTAGCAAGTTAATCTTAATAAAACTCGTTTAGTTTCTGCCTTAACCCATTTTGTACTTCAAGGCCAAACTTGCCTGTTAAACCATTTATCTTTTTGATTTCCTATTTTAGAATTTCAATTCCCTATGATGAATATAATACTTTTTTTTGGTATAATTTCTAGAAAATATTGTAGATCTTTATAGAACTATAACCTTTGGCCTCTTTGGCATCAGTGGTTGAAACATAGACTTGTATCACTGTAATATCCAGTAGTCTGCCTTGTATTTGATCAGATTATCATTATGTCATTTTTTTTTGAGATTATCCCCTAGTATTGCTTTTTTCACTTTTATTAACTATAAAAGCTACTCTATTACTCCATATGTAATGATTATCTGAATTAAATTCACCCATTCTCATTTATTTGAATTCACTGACATTCAAGATATCAATATATCCATGTCCTGTATGACCACATCAAGTTTATCTTTGTTTGTGGATCTTACACTCTAGGTTTCTATGAAATATTGATCTTTACAGCATACTTTTCCTTGGTTGCCAGACATATCTGCAGTAGAACTTCCTTTTGGCTTCGGCCCAGTGGCTTCATTAGTACTTGTAGTTGCCTTCTGCTTTTTCCCAGTACCATATTGGACAGCTTCCTACCTGAGAGGCTCAACCACTAATGTGTTAAGTGTGTTAGATTTTATTGTTTTAATATTGTCAGTGAGGGTTTCTTTACAAAGATAACTAGGATGGTGTGTTATTTTCTACTTCAGTGTATTATTTTTGTCAAAACAATATTACAATCTATCAGGGGGTAACCCTAAATGACGCAGATTTTGGTTTCATTGAGCTTTGAAAGTACCACTACTATGACAAGACAGTGATCCAGGGAGAGAAATTAAAACTCATTAAGCTAGCTAGGCCATGCAGAACAAACCCACCCACCTATTCACTTAACAGAATGTAGCAAATTGGGATCAAGACCAAATTGCTGAGGTTGAGTCAGCAAACAAATCTAAGTAGCTCTTTAGTCACAACAATTCTGTCATCCAATTATAGTTTACCATCTTTTCATATACAAAAACAAAAACAAACAGAAACTTGCTTATCCTCTCTTTCACTTTTGCTCTTCAAATAAAAAGAAAGCAATTGAACAGACATTGAAGAAAAGCCTTCCTCTTTTTAAGCTTTTTGTATGATAAGGATCTAGCTCAGTGTTTTAATTATAAAGGGAGCTTAAACAAAGCTTTATGAATGAATTGGATTTGAATGGAAACTGCTCTAAGATTTTTAAGGATAAGCTAATAACTCTTTCATTATTGTATCTTGGGGACTTCTTTATCCTCTTCAAATAAGGATTTCTTATGATGTTCAAGGGCTATCAAACTATGCATCCCTTTGATCCAAAAGTGTCTCTACTAGGAACATATGGCAAAGAGATCATAAAAAAGGGAAAAGGACCCACATGTGCAAAAATGTTTATGGCAGCCCTTTTTGTAGTGGCAAAGAACTAGAAATTGAATGGATGCCCATCAGTTAGGGAATGACTGAATAAGTTATGGTATTTGAATGTAATAAAATATTATTGTTCTATAAGAAATGATCAGCAGGATGATTTCAGAAAGGCCTGGAGATACTTATATGAACTGACGTTTAATAAAATCGATGTGGGTAAACTCTGAAAAAAAATCTATCCCCTTTTGATCTGTAAAATTAAATCTCTGAAATTCTGTCTCCTTTGATTCCTGGCCTCCCAGACTCCAGAGAGTCTATGAGGAAGAGAATATCTTTCTAGCTAGCCTTTTCTAAAGCAAATCACCCCTCTCCCCCATTGATAGTCAGATCCCCATTCAAATTCAGGCTGAAAAAGCCATCAAAATAATTTCAATTAGCAGAACTTGGTCTGATTAGCTCAAACTCCCCCTAAACCCCTGCCAATATCTATGCATAAAATAGGTTTCTGTTCACTCACATTCTTTGCAGAATGTCCAAAGTAGGAATTCTGCTTCTGCCAAGAGACCTCTCTCTCCTCTTGGTACAGCCGCCTACTAGGACTCCTGCCCACTGTGAAGAGACCCTTTTCTCAGCGAAAAACCTTTTACTATTTTTCTGCTACTGAGGAAGTCAGTGTCCTAGCAAAGCTGACTTCTCATCCAACAATAAAATTCCCTTTTGCTATTCAATATTTCGGGATTGTGAATTCTTTCACAAAGGACCTGTGCAGGCCAAAAAAAAAAAAAAAAAAAAAAAAAAAAAAAAAAAAAGGATTCCCACAACTCTCTGTACTGACACTAATCTCAACAAAATGAGTGGAACCAGAAGGACATTGTACATACCAACAATAAGAGTATATGATGATCAATTCTGATGGACATGACTCTTTTTAACAATGAGATGATTCAGGCCACCACCGTTGGTGGTGATGGAGAAAGCCATCTGTGCAGAGAGAGGAATGTGGGAACTGAGTGTGTATTATAACATAGTATTTCCACTTTTTTTGTTGTTTGCTTGATTTTTGTTTTTTCTCATTTTTTTCCCTTTTTTGATCTGATTTTTCTTGTACAGCATCATAATTGTGGAAATATGTTTAGAAGAATTGCACGTTTAACATTTATTGGCTTACTTGCCATCTAAGGAAGAGGATGAGGGAGAGGAAAGGTAGAAAAAAAAATTGGGACACAAGGTTTTGTAAAGGTAAATGTTAAAAACTATCTATGCATAGATTTTGAAAATAAAAAGCTTTAAAAAAAAAAGCAAATAAGGGTGTTTTTCCTATTTCTTTTGCAAAACTTCCTTAGTTATAAAAGTTAGAGACTGAGAGGTGATGCAATGTATAGAACACCGGGCCTAGAGTTAGGAAGACCTAGGTTCAAATTTAGGCTTATATTATGAGCAAGTCATTAAACCTTTGTTCCACTTTTCTCCACTAAAATTGTCACAATAATAACAACTATATCCAGAGTTGTTATCCCTCCAGAGATCAAATTAGATAATAATTGTAAAGCACTAGCTATACAAATATTAAGTTCAATAATTTTTATTATCTATTATTATTGTCATTTTGTGTGTGATCCACATGGTACTGTCTTCATTTGTTCTGCCTGATGGTAGACTGAATGGTGAATTCAATTCGGTTCAAAAAACACTAAAAAATGGCTTCGTATTTTCAAAGTTGAGACAATATGTCAGTGAGGCTACAAAGTTGATTTTGCAAACAGAAATACTAAATCAAGTCAATCAGTCAGTCAATCAACACTCATCTCTATGCCTCAATTTATCCTGTATATATTATTTATAAATTGATATTTATACACTGTCTTCTATGTTAGACTGAGCTCCTTGAAAATAAGGAATTTATTATTTGCATTGTTATATTAAATATCATTATTATTTTGTTTTCTTTGAATCTCTAGTGCATATGGCAGTGTATGCCACGTACTGGTTGTTAAATCCATATTTGATTGATTAAAGCAGGTTTTATTTTAACAGAGGAGATAACAAATATATAGATAAGTACATACCAGATAATTTAGAAGAGCAGAAAGTCCTAACTCTGACAAATGCTGGTTGCATGATGATTTGCCAATCAAGAATGGATTCTTTTGAAAACACTAAGCTCAAAGTACTTCAAACAACTGTTTTACGTTATAATCAGTCAGTAACATTTATTAAATGTGTACAATAGCAAAAACTGCTGAAAAATCCCAAAATGGGTTTTAGGCTCTTCACATATGGACCACCAAAATTTGGGAAGAGTGGTTTTGGATGCCAAAATACATTGGATTTTCCTACCAGTATCATAAGGTGTCTTAAATGAATGTGCAGACTTAAATCACCAAATCAAGAGGTAGAATTTTTATTATTACATTATTGACTGGCATGCTAAGTTCCAAAAGAGAGTAAACTATTAACAAGGAGAAACCTAGAAGCAAAGTTTCCTAGCAGAACTCATAATTAATGTGGGTTTAGGCAGAATAAATTCCTAAAAAAGAGAGAGAAAGAAAGAGAGAGAGTTTAAGAGGGGATTAAGATGTATCTAAATTCTTTTATCAGGAAATAATAAACTGAAGATTATTGACATCATAACTTGACCTTCAGATTGGATATAGTAACTGTGCTATTTGATTTGTCAATGCAAGCAACAAAAATCCTACTTGGAACAAAAGACCCACTTAAATAATCTTGTCAGTGCTCCTCCCTGCTTGCCTCAGAAAATACCTTGGACAGTAATTCAGGTTCTATAGACTTTAAATGGAGAGATTATTAGACTGACCAAGTAAAATTGTTTATGTCTCCTCCCCACCCCTTTTTATAAAAAATGTACAATCCATAGGAAACACTGATTTTGAAATTTAGGCTCAGAAATTTAGTAGCAGTGTGATCCCAAATTCCTCATCTGTAAAGTGAGGATGATGAATGCTTCCCACCTACGATTGTTGTGAAATAGAATAATATTTGTTTTACAAATTTTAAAGTGCTTTATGATTTTTCTAAGGTTATTATTAAAATTACAACCATGATAATAAAAGTAATAGTAATAATAGTAAGCATCATCATTATCATTAGAATCAGAAATAATATCTACCCTCATGAAGTTTACATTCTGTCAATGAGGGAAATTCTTTCCTTTGGGCTTTCACTCTGATTAACTAAATAAAAGGATTTTATTATAAGTACTTCTAAATACCAACATGGGGATAAGCATATCACTGGAGAGCAACAATGGCTCAGATAGGGTGGAACTCCAGATTTTTAATGGGCGCTAGATTTCAAGAAGAGGTACAAAGAGAGAAAGCCTGAATTTATATATTGCTGGCTGAGGCAAGCAGGGAAGAGGACTGAGTATCTTGAACTTTTGATCTCAATTAGGTCTTGAGTTTTTTAAGTGCACCTTTCAGCATAGCCCTATGGGAGGAAGAGTTCTCTAGGATAATTCTCAGCAGGATTCTATGCATTGACAAAACTAAAGTTTCTGTATCCAATCAGAAAGCCAAAATATGATGCCATTTCCAGCTCATCCCATCCTCAGATTATATTTCCTCTCTAAAAGAATCTCAGTTTGCTATATCCTTTTTAGGGTTAGCCCACCAATCAATGTAATCCTATTTTATGGCTTCTTTCTTCTTGTAATAGCTTTTCCCAACATCTTTTGTAGGGTTAGTTTGCCTTATGGAGTCTAGGGTTCATTAGGAAACTTGCCACACCTTAATAGTGTCTTCCTCCATAATGACATTTTTTTTTTTAGGTTCATAGTGAGTTCCTTTAAGGGATCTTGTCTTTCTCCATATTAACTGCTAAAATCTCTTTTTACTTGCTAAAAACCCTAATGCATTTAGCCTGCTCTTAGCAACAGCATAATAACATTTTTGCCTCTTGATTTGGAGAGCTAAGCCTATAAATTCTTTTGAGACAGCCTGCAACACTGGCTATGAACCTAGTATTCTTTTGAGATAAAACATACTCTCTCCCCAACATCTGTTGGCTAAATCTCATCATCTCCAAGGTGGAGACAGCTTTTATAGATAATTTTAAAATAATCCAGATAGATACAGTTCAGCAAAAGAAGTTTGGCCCCATGAATCTCAGTTCCTTCCCAAACTATTGAAAGCTTGATAATTTACAGGTAGAGTTATGTGACTAAAAAAGCAGGTGATACAAAAGCTGCAGATTTAGTGTCTACTTTCTTACATGAGTCTCCACCAACACTATTTGGTAAATAGAACTAAGAACAAAAAGTAACTGAGTCAACTTAACTTTTAGCAATTTCATTAGGTCAAAATTAAACATTCAAATCTATAAATAAATAAAAGCAATGTTTAGGAAAGTGCAATCACTAACAATGGAGTAGCAGAAAAACAAGAAATGCTTCCTGTAAGAAGCAGCACTTGATATAATCATCAGAGCCAGAGGGTCTTATATTTTGCATTGCTAAAAAACAAAATAGATTACAAACCCAGAGTAGGAGACTATGCAAAGAGAACACAGCCAGGAGCCAGCTTTTTAAATTCATGGAATAGCAAGTAGAGAAAATTGACTAGAAAGAAGAAAGCTAGTAAAGGAATCACTTGCTCTAAGGGTAAGTGGAAACTAGATTGTGGAATGCTTTAAATAACAAAGTGAAGAATTTTCATTTTAAATTGGAGGTCACTTTTTTTGTTTTGTTTTGTTTTCTAGTAGAGTGAAGTGGTTTTGGATTGTTGATTTGAAGGCTTCAGAAGATGAATTACAAATGAAAAGCCAGCAATTGGGAGCCTGGAAAACGGGAGAAAATGAATTTCTGTTATGGTTCAAATAAGAAGTAATAATGTTTTAGAGTCTAGAATAAAATAATCATCTTGTGAATAGATACACATATTGGCTATGATCAGTTATTTTAATTTTATAGAATATGTATAACTACTAGTTGATGCTAAAGAATTTTTTTGTTAGTCTAGTAGGTAGTAATTTATACAATTTGTCTATCTAATTACCCCTACCACGTAGTGTCTACTTTCTTACCAGAGTCTCTATTTGGTAAATAGAACTGAGAACAATGAGAAACTGAGTCAACATAACTTTCAGCAATTTCATTAGATCAAGATTAAACACTCAAATTTATAAATAAATAAAAGCTACATACTACAAAACCACTACATAAATCTAAAAGTAACATAGAATGATAAGCTTGAATATGAAAATGACATGGAGTGCTGGTTTTAGTCAAAATGTCACCCATCATCAGCCTAAAGAACAACTTACCAAGACTGCAGTGGAAAAGGGAAATAAGAAGGATTGCCAGCATAGCTGGTTCATAGTACAAAGATGACCATAAAGTTGCATTCTTTCTCTCTTATTCCTGATCAATCACAAAATAAGCAAGATCATGAAGGAAAAAAAAAAATGATGGTGAAAAATTAAAAAAAAAAAATCTAGTAGGTAGTAATTTAAGCAGTTTGTATATCTAATCACCACTTATCATAACTCCTTCCAATTCTCACCCACTACATAAATCTAAAAGTAACATAGAATGGTCAGCTTGAATGCACTATGCTATAATGGACAGAAAACTAGTCTCAAAGACAAGAAAATTGAGATCAATTCTGACATTTAACCCATACTGATTATAAGCCTGGGCAAATTATATAACTTCTTACTGCCCCAAACATTCTCTAAAAAAGTTATCAGAATAAATATTAATCTGTTTTGATTCTAGAAGTTTCTTACATTTATTAAGTTGCTGATGTGGCAATTATTCATGTATATTTGCATACACATACATATATGTTTATATCATGTGTATATTAGTTCTAGCTATATGTGTATTTATGATATACATGCTTTGTATATATTATATAATTTATATTCTGCAATATTAAATAACATATACACACATATTACATATTTTATAATGTGCATATATATTTACACAAATCTGCTTTCACCACCCAGCACTAATTAAGTCCTGTTTCTTTTAAACAGAATGTAAATTTCTTGAGCATAGATATTCAGACGATTATTGTTACTACTGTTATTATAAATGACAAAATTTTTAAGCTATTTGAAATTAACTTTAAGCTTAAAGGTTTTTTTCTTCAAGTGAGAACACTGAATATAAGAAAATATACATATATACACATATTTGATTTTTTTTAAAGTGTAGCATTTATTTTTTACAAATATAAGGATATGGTCTCTGTGACTATAATATGCAAAGATGTAGTTAGGCACTCATTTCCAAACTGCTATTATGGATATCAAAAATCATCTAACAGAGTCACAATTTACTCAGAGAAAGAAATATCCCATAGATAAAACTGATGGGGGAAAGATTCCAATCTTTGATTCCCAATCCCCCCTAGTTAATGTAAATTACCCTTTGACTCACAAATCCTTGTCTCTTTGAATTCCAATAGAAGATCCGGACCTGTCCCAGCCCCACCCAGATCTGAGCCAACTTTGGGGCTACACCCTAAAGCCTCTAGAACTAAGTCTCTGACTTAAAAGGGCCATGCTGGGAACCCCTCTTTGCAGAGATTCCAAACATGCCAGCCATGTGAGGACCCTCTGTACACGGGACCCTCTGTTCAGTGTCCTCCTTATCTCTACCTTCACCTATCTCCTACTTCTAAACTCAGTAATAAACGTCTTTTATCAATCTAGCTTCTGGGCCAATAAATGTTTTTATTGGGAAATCCGCACCGCTACTAGACCTCATATACTGCCGTATCCTTGCGCCAAATCCAAGGGGCTGCAGGGGAACTCTGTTTGATTCCCTGTACCCCAAACCTGCCACTAGACCTTAACTAAACCCTAATTTCATTTAGGTACCCCAAATCTAGACCTCAACATTTGGTCAACACCTCAACAATACTTTGAATTATAGTTAAACTTTAGTTTCAGAATGCATGATGTAGTTTTAGAATGCATTGCACATTATAACATCCTACTGCTCTTTGGAAATGGTCAGGCCAAAATAAGATACATTTGAACAGGGTATAAAGTATTCCAAGTTTGCAAAATTACCTTTATCAGGAGAAAAACTTTAATTCATATTTTAAAAAGTGTAATCTCGGGCTCTATGTCTCTCTCTCTCTCTCTCTCTTTCTCTCTTACTCTCTCTCTCTCTCTCTCTCACACACACACACACACACACACACACACACTCACTAGAGTGACTCAAATTCCCTAGGAAACTATGTGAGACAGTCAAAGTTAATTGCTCCCTTCCTGCTGTTTGGCACATTTAAAAGTAAAATTCACAAAGCATGTTTACAATTTTCCTTGTACACAAAAGGAGACATGCATAAACAATTCCAATGCCTTGATGAGTTGTACTTGGCAGGCCTATGTAGATATGGCATTTCTAGAAAATAACTCATTAGATGTGGTAGGGTGAATCACTTCCTACATTACCAAGCATGAAAAATATGAGCTCCAGGACCTGTGGGATGAAATATGGTGTGACAGCAGCCTGTCTTCCAGGCTTCACAGGCCTGGGATAAAAACACCAGCAGCCTGTTCCTTAAGCAGCTAGAGATTGCTTCACTGAAAGCTTTATGTAGAGCAAATCTTGGGGGCCTTAGATACATAAATCTTATTACACAAAATATATCACTGAATATTTAATCTTTACAGGGAAATAAAAAGACATTGAAAAGAAATTATTCCCAAAGTAAATATCTACTCTGCCCTGATTTAATTGACTTATTTTACTTCATAATACCAGATGACTCGGAAAGTGCTTCTTTTAAAAGTGCCAGAAAATAAAAGGAAAAAAAAAAGTTTCTCAATAAAATTGTAGTACTCGCATCATAAGCAGTCAAAAGCAATCCTGATTTTTTGTTTTATAAATATCATTTTAGTGCTTTGAATAAGGACAATTCAATCAAAGAAAGACATTCTTTCCTATATTTCACAAAAATAACTATACTATTTCTCTGCCTTTTCAGACCTTGTTTGGGTCTCTAAGAAAAATTCTGATAGCCTGGATATACTGATAACAAATAGTTAAATAAGGCTTTATCCTTAGAACTGATTTGTGGAGAAAGCCTTTGCTTTGGAATGAAAGATTTTTATTTTAACCTTGAGTCTGCCAAAACAAAGTAGCAGGGACCTAAAAAGAGACACTTGATTTATCTAATACTCTGTTTTCTCATTATCAAATGAAGTGTTTTGATTAGCATTATAATATAGTTGAAAGAATTTCAGAGTGAAAAGTCAAGACCAGTGGTTTAGGCCCAGTTCTATTATTATTGTTTGTTTTTCTTCAAGACTTGATTTCTTGGTGTATTATAAACTTTAAATAAATAATGTTACTCCTTCCAAACTTCATCTAGCTGTAATAATTAACCATGCAAGCAAGAATTCATTAAGTACCTCCTATGAGCCAGGGCCAAAATACATAATTCACATGATCTGGGTCTTCAAAGCACTTACCTTCTCCTTGAAAGATATTGTTGGATTTCAGGAGGCAGAATTAAGATATCAGAATAGAGAAAGAATTCATTTGAGCCCTAGCAACATTGCCCTCCATATAACTTTAAAAATGAGGTCTCAAATTCAATTACGATTGGTACAGCCATCAAAAGACCAGAGTGAGACATCTTCCAGCAGATGAAAACATAGGAAGTCTGAAAGAAGCTTGTGATAAGAGGGAAGAGGTTGGCCCCAAGCCTGTATGGATAATACAACCAGTAAGAGGGGGAAGGCAGGCTCATCCTTCATCTCCTCAGACCATACAGCAACTTCAAAAATAGTTCCAGGTTTTTGGCCATTTCATTGGTTATTTTCTGTTATATCTAAACGAAATAGGCTCTTCTAGGCTAATGTTTAATTCACTGTGATCCAGAAATCTGGAAATCCAGAACAAATGTTGTAGCCTATTGCTTACACTGAAGAAAAATTGTTCTGGACTCTGGCCCAACAAAAATTTGGCAGCAATGAGTGAACAAGATGAGGTGAAATCTTTCAAGAGAGTTGTGAAAATCGAGTAAGGCTTCATCTACTTCAAAGTAGGCCTGAAGGACTTTGAGCATTGATTCAAGGGCATACCTAAATCCCCTTCCTGCTAACCTACCCTGACATCATTTTCTCCCTATTTCAGTCAAATATGGGCAACTATGTACTTAGTTGTTAAGTTCAATTTCTTGGGTAGTTCTCCTGTTTAGAATGTAAGATCCTCAGCCAATAAGGATGAGGGAGAGTGCTGGGAGGGGGTATTTGCTTTAGGGATTAAAAGTGTTGATCCTGTCCCTGAAGGTGCTTCCTCCCTTCAATTGTCTGCTCAATGGGTGGGAAGCCCTTCTCACAGCAATGTATAATAAATTTTGCTTTGCTTCTAGAGATCTCTCCAGCTTTTTTTATTAAATAGTGACCCCTTATCATTTCTGAACCACAGGTGAGGATGTGTCTATGCATTTAATCTAATATTAACTGCTCAAAGAGGACTGGAATTCTAGTCACAGAGTAACTAACTACACTGAGGCAAAGGAATAGTGTGGTTTCAAAATAATGGAAGAGAAAAAAATATCCTGAACCCTTGAAAGTACTTCACAACTCTGTTGGGGAAAGGGAGCTAAAGTTAGGAGTATGGAGGTCTAGTTGCATACAATGGACATAGAGCAGCCAAAATTATAAGTAGTGGAATATTAATAAGGTTTTTAAAATGAAGAATGTACTATTGAGAGAGAAGTAAGCCTGGATTGTCCATCATGTTTGAGATATTTTTTGTGATCCCTGGAGATGATAGTTACTTATTAGGAGCCCTCCCCTAAAGCTTGGTAATTTAAATCTCCTTCAAGTTCTACTAAGGGATCTCTTCAAAATTCACTTTTTTTCAAATTAATATGAAGGTTTAAAATTTTCTCTCATTAGATTGGATAAATTGAGAAAACTAGTAGTACTCTGCTAGAATGGCCTTGTAATGCTATAGGTTATGATCATCCAAATTGCCTCTGGGAGAACTACTAAATGAAAGTCCTCTTAGCTTTAACAAAATCACATTTATACAAAAATGGGAAAAGAATGGCTAGACTTTGAATGTTTTTAGAAATTGTAATTTTCTGAACCAAAGTCACTCTTCACAACTCTAATAGATAGCCAAGGCTTAAGCAAAAACAAGAAAGACCATGACAGTGAAAGAAAACAAACCAAGGAAGATCATGGAATTTTTGGATTGTCTAAAAACTGTGCTAAAAACAATCAACAAACAGCACAATTAAGTTTTGTTTGTTTTTAATTCCAATTATGAGTGGCCAGTCAAATTTTTGTCACATAGATTTGGTATTTCTTTGACACAGGCCATTGTGGAGAGGTACTTGAAAGAGCAATGCTAAAAAGTCCTCAGGAAATTTTACACTTTCTGGAATTGGGTATATGTCAACTGTATCCTCATTTAAATTAACTGAGGAGAGCTAGTATGGTGCAACAGTTTAAAAATGTTCCATTTTCACCCCTGAGCTTTGAATTTTAATTTTTCTCTAAGAAACATTGTAAGGAAACCCTGCAGAGAACATAACTCAGGACCCAGCAGTAGTAATACACATCTTTTCCTAGCATAGGAAGGTAGCTCTCAGGAACTATTTGCATAGTGTGAAAGTTAGTTCTATAGTTCTAGTAGAAGTAGCACAATAGGTTTCATGCGCCCAAGCCCCAGCAGGAGCACTTGGTTCTGCCTTACCATAGTGATGATCAGTTGAACTTGACAGAGCAGGCAACAGTTACAAATTTTAATGCCAAATAGTGCTGGCAGGATATTATCAGGCACAGATGTGGGACCAGGAGAATACAACATTGGCCATGGATGTAGATTCCCAATGAAGCAAGCAGGAGTGAAAATCCATCCCCAGTGGCAGTGAACAGTAGAGAGACTTCCACTGGTATTCACAGTTCATTGGCAGAAGAGTCATCACTGGAATATGTAGTGATGAAAGATCAGTCCATTGTGGCCCATTGCTTTCTATAACATAAAACTAATTGGATCCCTGGATTGGGAGGACATTTTCTGATAATACGAGGGTGATGATTAAAATATCTAATTGATAAGGTACAGGGCTGAACCTCTCAAAAATATTGGATTTTGGAATGGTGTCACAAGGTATTTCAGAATATTTTTAGGCTTAGATTATCTCCAAATCAAAAGGTAAAGATTTCATTTCATACCATTGACTGGCAGGTTACATTCCAAAAAGTAGTTAGCAAAGAAAGAGGGAACTAGTAGGTTCTTTAATATAAAAGAAATAAATAGTCTGGGAGGTAGGAAGGAGATGACATTTGTTGCTAGATCTCCTGATTTTATACAGTAACTGTGGGAATTCAACAAGGGCCCACTTCAAGAAAAGCCCACTTAGGGACAACAAAGGCCCACTTGTCTTTAAGCACTGTTTTCATTAGTACTAATTCTGGTTACAGCCACCTTTTTTTCTTTTCTTTTCTTTTTTTTCTTTTGAGACAAGAGGTTAAGTAACTTGCCCAGAATCACCCAGCTAGGAAGTCTTACTTGTCTGAGGTCATATTTGAAATCAGGTCCTTCTGACTTCAGGGTTGGTACTCTATCCACTGAATCATCTAGCTGCTCCTAGTCATCTTTTTAACACATTGAGAGATCCATGCAGCATATGGAAATTGGTTTAGACTTTCAATTCTGGCTTTGCATGGTACTTTCCCAGAATTAATCAATACATAGGTAGATGGTATATTGTTTTGCTTTATTTTATACTTCTTTCCTTCTTTCCCTCCCTCCTTCCTTCCTTTTTCCAGAAAGTCTAGATTTATCAGTAATAGCCCTAAAATTATTTGTTCCCCAAATTCTCTAGAAGGGTGTCAAACTCAAATAGAAATAGAATGACACTAAACCAAAATAAGGATTTCTGAAAGCCCCATATTGATTCAGAAAACTACATATTTATATTACTTGTATTTTATTGTATTTTATGTTGCTACATATTTGTTGATGGGATTCTCATTGTTGCTCCCAGACCAGACCTGCCCCATCCTGAGCCTAAATCCCACAGAAATCCTCAGTCACTAGCTGACAGGTATAGATTTAGACTTACATGATCTATAATTCCATCAAATCTGGCCATAACATAGAAATTAATCAATAAAAAATCAAACCACTTTAAACCACAAACTTTAATTAATCTTTTCCCTGACATGGGGTCTTCACACTCTCCAATTTTGCTGTTTTTGGGGCAAACTAATGACAAAGTTAAGCTTATTATAATATCATTACCACACATTAATATCCCCCCAACACTCCTTGGACTTTTCTGTATGCATTCTTGTTATGGGCCAGAACTCTGAACTTGAAATAAAGGATTCTTACAAGGTACTAAATCAGTGGAATTGATAGAGACAATATTTATCTAATTTAGCATGATTCAGTATGATTGATTTAATCCTACAAGGAGATGTTATGGGCCAGAACTTGAAACAATGTACTAAGCAGAATTGAGGAGACAATGGTTAAATTTAGTTTAGCATTGACTTAATCCTACAACAAATAATGGTTTCCTAGTGATATAATGATTGGTTTGTACTCAGTGTGTAGCATATAAACTAGAAACCTCAACTAGGGAGATTGAGAGATTCAGAGAAAAGCAGACAGAAGGCTGGAGGCTAGAGGCTGGAAGCTGGAGGCTGGAGGCTGGAGGCTGGAGGCTGGAGGCTGAAGGCTGTAGCACAAGCCCTTGGACTCGGACAAATCCATTCCATCTCACACTGCCTTGGTGGCAGGCTCTCCTCCTTCACTTCCCCACTGACACCAAGACTCCAGAAGGCCTCCAGAAAACTAGCTGAGTCGCAAGTGAAGGAGACAAAACTTTAAAAGAGATAATAAAAGATTTGGACTTTAACACCTGGCTGCATGTGTAATGATAATTGAACTGAACTGAAGGCTGCTCCCAGAGCCCCCAAGAAAACCTCAATAGAGAACATTACATTTTAGAAAGAATATTACACATTCTGCGTATAACTGTTAAGTTCCATCAAGGCTTCTTCATGACAGCAAATAAACACCTCCTGAAACTTCCAAAATCTTGTGTTATAATTATATTCCATAAATATTTTTGATTTGCTTTGTTAAGCTGCTAATTCTGACTAGATTCCTAATAGGAGTACTGTCTGTTCTGAGTACCTGATTCTCTCCCTATTAATCTTAATAATTACTTGATTTGGGGATGGCCTGAGCCATGATTAATAGCACCAAAGATTATCTGTTTGAACCTCCACATTTGACAATTTGATTTCAATTTTATTCAGGCAGCACTTGGGAGTACTGCAGGATGCATATGAAATATATGGGCACATATATGAAATCTAAGTTCTAAAAGATACTCAGAGTCTAAAACCAAAGGGTATACTCTCTACCAGTATAATTTATTTAATCACTATCACTATAAAAATACTGAGATAATTCTTGGAGTATTAAAATCTTGAGCTGTCAGCATCATGTCTCATGAATTAAAAAAAAAGTCACAAGGAACTCTTTGAGCTCTCTGATGATTAATTGATTGATAGATCATGAGTAATTCAGACATCAAAACATCACTGAACTAAATCAAGGTGAAATACCTTAATTTTTCTCCTTGTTGATTTTGATTTTTTTTTTGACTATCTCTCCTTTTGTTAATTATTGTTATATATTTGCCAATTGCATCTGATTCTGATTCTGTCTGCGTTGGGATATTTTGCTGGGTACATATAGTCTAGGTTCTGATAATTTGACATCTCTGAATTATCTGCTCAACTCTCTCCATTTTTTAAGTGATTTTTCTCCAATTTTTTTTTTTAGGTGTAAATTATTCCTTTGATTTAACAGTCAATAACCCCCTTCAATAAAAAAAAATGTGTTTAGTATGGCATGATATGCTTTTGAGGAAATCAGAATGGGTTTTCATATTCAACACTTCCTTTTCTCTGGACTTTCACTAATGATCCATGATACTTTAAAAAACAAATTCAATAATGTTGCTAGGAATTATAACAAATTTCAAGGGTTTATAATTTTCAAAACCTGTCCTTTAACCTTAAAAAAAATCAGTATTTTTCATCTTTCTCTAGTCTATGATGTATATCATTCTGTCACCTCTTTTTTTTTCAAACTAAAGACAATTCCAAGTTTTTCAAAACTGATATCTACTTTATTTAAATGCATATTGATGGATTTTGTTTTTAAATAACAATTTCTGGACATAATCTTTCTCCAATTTTTCCCTCCCTCCCTCCTTCCCTTCCTCTCTTCCTCTCCCTCCCCCCTTTCTCTTCCCCTAACCCCCTCTCTCCCTCTGTCCTCTCTCTCTCTCTCTCTCTCTCTCTCTCTCCATATTCCAAGTAAGAAAGACACAGCAGCTGTACTTGACAGCATTAAAAATTTTCTGCACCAATCAGCCCCCACATTTTCAGTGAAAGGAGGGAGGTTCAATTCCTCACATCTTCTTTGGAGCTATTTTAATCTTCTCTTATAATTATTCTTGTAATTGTACATATGCTGTCTTCTGCTTTCTTCACTCTACTTCAATTTATACATATTACCTCATATTGTTCTGAATTCCTATCTGTTTATTATAGTACCTAAGTATAAAATGAATTTAGCTATTCTTTTATTCTACAATCCTCAAAACAATCACTCACTCATTTTCTTGAATCACATGTCACAATGTTTTCCATAAAAAAGTAATAGACTTGGACCTGATGACTTGAACTCATCAAGGACAGTTAAGTGCTTCCCTACTATTATCCCCTATATATCCTGCAAAAATGCCTTGCTGTGTTCTTTGTGTTCAGTCTTTTTTAGTCTAAACATCATTCTCCTTGTCAAAGAAAAAATTTGGAAAAAAATTAGTCATAAGATTGTATGATTTAAGACAGAAAAATTCTTTAGAAATTATCTCTATCCTTTTAATTTCAGAGATGAGAAATCCAAGGCCTTTAAAGTTTTAAGTAATTTGGTCAGAGTTGCACAGGAGAGGAGCAGGCATCTGAATTCAGTTCTTGGACTTCTAGACTTTTGTATCAGAAACTTTTCCCCTATATGCTAAAAACATTTTTTTTTCCTAATTGTGATTATTTTTTAAATTGTGGCTATTTTTTTGTTTGTTTGTTCATTTTTGTTGTGGTTGTTTCCCTAGGTTTATTCACAGAGGGGCCTCCTCAGACTTTTCATAAACTTTGGCAATTTTGTGGTTCATTTAACCTTTGAGGCAAATGAAAAGGCAACTTGGGTTACAAAGAAATAATCTTACTTAAAATATCCAAAATAAATCTCAATATTTGATTTTTTCCCATTATATGGATTCTAATGTGGTGGAAAATCCATTATCGCTGATGTCAGAACTTTTTGCTATTCAGTGATTCAGTTGTGATCCTATGACCCATGGGGTTTCCATGGCAAAGATATTTGATTGGTTTGTCTTTCCTTCTCTAATGGATTAATGCAAAAAGATGGGAATCATTTGCCATATTTTTTTCTCCAACTTATTTTATAGATGAGGAAACAGGTATAAACATGGTTAAGTGACTTGCCCAGGATCACGCAGCTAGTTAGTGACTTAGGCTAGATTTGAATTCATTCACTCTAAGGTTAACTCTCTTTCCACTAAACTATGTAACTGCCTCCAAAATCAGAAAATCTGGATTTAAATTCCATTTATGCTTACTAGCTCTGGTACTTATCCTTTTGTAACCTTGGAAAGAGTTAACATTTCTGAGGTTCAGGCCCTTATTTCTAAAATGACAGGAATGATTCTGAGGAAAAGAGTGAGACTGATGATTTTGTGCAGCACTGCCTCAAATATATCCAATCCATTTGCATCTTCTTCCTGATGTCACTGATCTTCAAGAATGCAGAATGAGGGAGAAACTAGATGGTAGAGCAGATAAAGCACCAGCCCTGAAGTCAGGACTTACCTGAGTTCAAATCTGGTCTCAGACACTTAACTTTCCTGACTGTATGACCCTGGGCAAGTCACTTAACCCCAATTGACTGAGGCAAAAAAAAAAAAAAAAAAAAAAAAAAAAGGAAAGAAAGAATGTAGCATGAACAACAATCTGTGAGTACCAGTACCTACCCACTGGGGACCCAAGAAACCAATTTTAGTTGGGCAATGCTATTATCTCCTCTTCCTCCTCCCATTCTTCCTCCTCTCATCTGTTCATGTTGATAGTCATGCTTAAAAATGTAAATATTTTATCCAAAGGAATCTAAATCTTGGTCCCAAGGTATAGAGGCCATTTTTTTCTTCCCTATTTATTTATTGTGTAATGTTTTCTTTTTGAAAAACTGGGCCAATTAACCGTTTTGTCTCATGTAGTTTTTATTTTATGATGTCTTGAAATATAGCTCTAAAAAAAGTTCATTGGGATTCTATTAAATCTACTTGACTATGCCTTTAAATCCAAATTACTTTGGCTCTCACTGATTGACCAATAAATACTATGTCCCAGACCAAGTTCTTGTGGTTCAAAGTGAGTGTAATTAGCAATTATTTCTGTTTTGGCTCTAAAGGTATTCCTTCAGAAACTGTGAAGGTCTTCCTCTTTTAGATTGATTCTTTCGTGAAGGCAAATGAAGTCATCTTTTAATCCAATTCTTACTAAGTCTTTAACTACTAATGCGTGTTGTCTTGAACAAAATAAGATCAAGGAAAAGACCTTAACTTAGAAAGGTATAGGTCTCAGATTGTGTCTGGAGTTTTCAGCAGCTGGCCTGATTTATGTCTTATCATTGTACCCAGATGACTCTGGAGGACAGAGTGAGGCTGATGATTTTGTACACTTTTACCTCACTTATGTTCAATTCGTTTGCAAGGCAAGACATTAGCTTCCCTGTCTCACTGGACCTCTTTGAGAACCAAGGATGAATAAAGTGATAACAACAAAAGACAATGTAAAATGACAAGATGAAATTTAGGGTCCCTTCTGACTTTAAAGTTATGATCCTAAGTGTAGGATTCTAACTTCATAACCTTTGAATAGAATTATCTAAGAAAAGCTTATGAATTTTGACTATGGAGATGACAGCTAAATAGGATAGATGATAGATAGTCATCATGCTGCAGGGGACAAACTGTAGGATTAAGAAGTCAGAGGATCTATATGTGAGAAGTCCTACTTACTCTGTAATTTAACCTTTGTTTCTTTAGATATTAAATAAAAATTTTGTGTTGAATGATTTCTGAGATTTTTTTAATTCCTTATCTATGCTTATCTGATCTTTGAGGCATAGGACAGTAATAAATAGATGAATTATATTATGACAACATGAAATAATGTCCCATAGAGTTTTCTCATGAAGCCTAGTCTATACTAACTTACTTGGTAAACTCACCATCCCCCATGGATATAATTATCTATGCTTACGATTCTCAAATCTATATGAATCTATCCCCATCTCCAATTGTCTTTGCTATATCTCTAATTGGATATCCAGCAGATCCGTTAAAATCAAGAAGTCTAAAATCAAACACATTATCTTTATCCTCAAATCATCACCCTGCTTCCTCCTACCTTCTTTACTGAGGTAAAGATCAATAGCATTCTACTCATCTCTCAAGCATTTAAAGCCCTTCATAACCTAGTCCTCTTCTATCTTTCCAATTTTCTTACACCTTTCTCCACAGCCTGCATTCTTGGATCTAGAGTTGATGATCTGCTTGCTTTTCTATGAACAAAACACTACTTCTTAGGTCTGGGCATTTTCTCTGGTTTTCCCTGATGCTTGGAATGTTTGTTTTTGTTTGTTTGTTTTTGTTTTTTCCCCCTCATTTTCATCTACTGGCTTCTTTATTTTTTTTTTTTCCTATATATTTTTTAAGGCCCAAGTGAAACATCATCTATACTATGCCTTTCCCAATCCCTCTTAATTCTAATATCTTCTATGTTATTTACTTTTTCTTTTTCTTCTCTTTTTATAACTTGTATGTATGTATATACGTATACTTGTATGTATAAGTATGTATATATGTATGCATATGTATGTACATGCAAATATACTGGAGGATAAATACTATACTAAACAATGGAGATATAAAAAGAGGCAAAAGGCAATTTCGATTCTCAAAGAGCTTACAATATAATGGAAGAGACAAAAAATAAATATACATACAAATATATATGTGTGTGTATGCAAATATACACATGTATATTTTATATTTTCCTTTATATATGTTTTATATATATATGATATAAATACATATAAACATATGCATAATTATGTACATGAACATGTATGCATATTTATTTATCTACTAAATTAGATTGTGAGCACATTGAGGGCAGTAATAAATAATCTTTTGCCTCTTTGTGTGTGGGTATGAGTATGTATCTTCACTGCCTAGTACATGGTATACACTTAATGCTTATTGATTGATTAAAAAGGTACCTAAGATTCAATGCTCTTAGAAATGTGAATGTTGCTTAAACTAAAACAATGTGTAGGAAGTATTTTTTCTCTTTCCCCAAAAAACTTCACTTTTCTCAGAAAACAATAATATGCATTATTTGTCAATTGTAAGAAAATCGTGGGGGAAACAACTTATTACATAGGTATTTTTTCCCCCAATTCATCTTATATTTCAATTTTCAGCAGTGAATTTTTCCTCTTCTCAGAGTCTGTTCACATGAATGAATTCATGGACCTCACAGGTGTGTTTTTAATATAATCAATATTATGAAGCCATCAGATCAAAGAGGCTTAGATAAAGCCAACCACTTAACAACTGCCTAATCATGCAAAGGCAGAAGCCTGGTAAAGCACAAGTCATCCTTTGTGAATAGAGCTAAACAACCAGAAATGAAATTTCCTTTTCTTCTTCAGCTTGTTTCCGGCCTGATAATCTGTTCCTAGAATGAAGAAGATTTACACAGGCCCCAGAGACACAACAAGTTCAATCAAGCCTGCTGCAGCCTATCCTGGCTTTCTTTTCCTTTCTTTCTTTCCTCTGAATGCCATTCTTTAATCACAGCTAAGCCATTCAGAGCAATTAGCAACTAAAAGAGGACATTTTCCCCCTATAATAAGGGAGAAATGGAACATATTTCAGAAGTCCAGTAGAGTGCATGATCCTGCCCTCGATGTTCCCCTTTCTCATGCATTGCTTCAAATTTTAAATCAAGGAAGGAGGAGAGGGTGAAAAGAATCTACCAAATTTGCTGGTATCCTGCAGATTAGCAGAAGGTTAATGTCTCACATAGCTGATACAAAGGCATTTAAATTAATTTCCAGAACTGAATATGTCAAAAAATATTTATTCCAAAATAGTTGTCAGGGAGCTTTTGACAAGCATTACTTAAAGGTCTAAGAATAAAATGTGTCATAACAAAGTGGTG
Source organism: Sarcophilus harrisii (assembly GCF_902635505.1). NCBI lineage: Eukaryota > Metazoa > Chordata > Mammalia > Dasyuromorphia > Dasyuridae > Sarcophilus > Sarcophilus harrisii. The sequence continues at coordinate 244,238,797 of NC_045429.1, forward strand.
GTAGATTCTATTGAGCCACTCACTTAATCCTTGAACTTAATCTGTAATATGTACTCAACACTATAGTTTTTTCTATGAACCTTCCAAAAGGTGACCCTTTTCTCATCTTGCTTTTTTCAAACTATAATTCTTAATTAATAATGATTTTTCCCAGATATCTTTTATTAACCAAAACTTTGAAAACATTAAGAAAATGTGCCAAGGTTCCTAATCTATTGTTTTGGTTCTTGCAATTCCCTTGACAGATGTCTTTTCATATCCTAATGGGCACAATCTGAACAGTCACATCAATAGAGATCAGATAACATTTTCATCAAATAACCATTGTGGATCTTTTATATCTTGCTCCAGAATGTGAAATATTCAGAATATTTAGCAAAGCACAATAAGAATATCAGAATAATTCTTTCTGTGAATAAACAAAATAATTGATTTGTTTTACATTTGTTTAACTTCTATATATCTTACATTTCCCTTAGAACACAAAAGCAAAAATTCTTAATATCACAGGGAAGAAAAAGGTATTTTCTTAATATTGTGTTTATCAAGTAATTGAATTACTTGTTGTTACGTAATTTAATGTTATATGATAGCTTGATCTTTATCCAATTACTGCAAATTAGATATAATTACTACTATTAAGGTTAGTAATGATCACATTAAAAAATTAGTAATTTGAGGGAATTTAATTTTTTTTCTCCTTAATTATCAAAATGCATAAATAAAATTACAGGATCCATTTTATATAGTTTAACCTATAGAGGGACATCTAGAGGTGTTTCATATAGTCTGGGTTTGTAAAAACAAATAAATGTATAAAAAATAAAAGAAGGAAGAGAAAGAAAAGAAGAAAAGAAAAAAGAGAAAGAAAAAAGAAAGAAAGGAACCAAGAAACAAGGGAGGGAGGGAGGAAGGAAGGAAAGAAGGAGGGAGGGAGAAGAGAGAAAGGAATGAAAGAAGGAAGAAAATTTGTTATTTTGGAAATCAGAAATAGCAATACATCAAAATTATCTGGTCCAAAATAAAACAAAATGTAATCTGCTTAAACATAAAATATCTTCTAAAATATTTACATCATCATATGGTTATACTCTAGATTAATACTAATGTATTTGTGTAGATTACATAGTCAGCAAAGCAAAATTTAATTATATAATTCAGATCATAAATTAGAAGTAACTGCCAAGAGAAAAAGTCAGAATGCTGAACTGGCACAAAGAACAGTAAATATTTCAAAAGGATTTTTTTCTTCTACCTTCACTGAAAATAGGATGGATTCCCAATATTTTAGTAACTATTTTTTTTTACCCCTTCATTATGCTTGCCTATATTTCTGAAGGCTGAAGGTGTCATTCAGTATGCATGAGAAATAAAAATGACTACAAAATATAGCATATAACTCATAGATAAAGCTATCTATCTATCTAATCTATCTGTCCATTCATCTATTTATAGCTAAACATACATTATACATATATACATATTTATAAATAGATGTAGATATAGATATAGATATGGATTGATTCAAAAGGGAATCAATACAAAATAAATTGTTTTGAATGTTTGGTTTTTGTCTTTCACTATTATTTTCATGTTTGATGACTAAGAAAGAGAAGCATTTTGTCCTTGATCACTTTTAAGTAATGGGTCATTAATTCTTTCTATTTATTTGTTATTTTCAAAGTCTATTTTGAAGGTCAATAATATGCAGGGTACTAAGTGACACATTTGGATAGAGTGCTGGAACTGACATCAAGATGACACCTTCCTGAGTTTTAAATCTGCCCCCAGTTACTAGTCTTGTGCCCTTGGGCAAAGCACTGAACCCTATATCCCTTAGTTTCTACATTGTAAAATTAGCCAGAGAAGGAAATGGCAAACCACTCCTGTGTCTTTGCCAGGAAAATCTCAAATGGAATCATTAAGAGTCAGTCATGAGTGAACAACATTTTGAGGGCCATTTTAATTGAAATAGGGTCTATTATCATATACATGCATTTTTGATTGTCATATGAAATCCTTTTAAGCAATACACCCATTTCCTAAATAAGCACTATGACAACAATTTTTTTTTTTTTTTTTAAGATGAGATTCTTTATTGAACACATTTTATTACTGGATAAACTAGCAAAGTGACTGAAATGATATTAAGAGGAACTGATTGAAGAATGCTTCTTTACTTCCCCCCTCCCCTAATTAGCTATGCCTGCACAAACCAGGTGAAAGCTTCAATGGGTCATGTTTCTATTATCTTCTTTTTCAGGAAGATTGTTTATCTTCAGATAAAAGCCTCAGAGAAGAGTTTTGGAAAGTTCTGGAAGAATATAAGTTTGGCTGCCACTCAAAATCATAACCATTTATTGCCAAAGAAATCACTCTGTTTTACTCATCTTCTTCACTCTGAGAAGTGAGAACTGCACATCTCTACCATACCCGAGAGTGAGAAGAAAAAAAAAAATGTATTTTGTGGAAATTACATTTTTGTCCATGTGAATGGGAAGGTAGAAAGATTATAGAGCACATATCTGTCTTTTTTTTTTTTTTAGGGTCATTTAAAAGCTAAAAGGTTACTAATTGTTTTCCAATCAGTCTGACTATATTAAAAGAGTTGATTTAAAAATTACTGACTGTTTCATTGAGTTTTATCTTTACTTTTTTTTTCCCCCAAGAAAATTTTACTTCAAAGAGATAGTGTAAATTAGACTTAAAATGTTATATTGACTACTTCAGAAGCCAACTTTCAAAATACACTAGAATCTGATTATAGTGCTAGTGCCAAAGAAAAAAGAACCAATTTTTTATAGAAAGAGGATTGGACTAAAAGAAAGATGATATGGATTCTGGTCCCAAAGGAGCTACATATAGGATTACCTCATGAAAATCACACAGTCCCCTTGGTATTCAATTTTATCATCTTAAAATGAAGGAGGTGGATTAATTTATACCCATGTCTCTTCCATCTCTAATATTTGTGTTAATGTATACATTATTGGGTTTCTCTATAATAATAATAACAATAATTGGAATTTATAATGCACCAAAACTTGGAAAGTCCTTATAAATATATCATCTCATTATGCCTCACAACAATCTTGTCACAATTATTTTAGTAACCTTTTTTTTTTTTATTATATCTTTTTATTGATAGAACATAAGCATAGGTAATTTTTGCAGCATTGTCCCTTGCATTCACTTCTGTTCCAACTTTTTCTTTCCCTCCCTTTATCCTTTCCCCTGGATGGCAGGCAGTCTCATACATGTTAAACATGTTAAAGTATATCTTAGATACAACATATGAGTGCAGATTCATACAGTTCTCTAGTTGCACAAGAAAAATTGACTTCAGAAGGTAAAAATAACCTGGGAAGGAAAACAAAAATGCAAGTAGTCCACATTCATTTTCCAGTGTTTCTTCTCTGAGTGTAGCTGATTCTGTCCATCATTGATCAATTGAAACTGAGTTAGATCTCTTTGTTGAAGAAATCATTTTCATCAGAATACATCCTCATACAGTATTATTGTTGAAGTGTATAATGATCTCCTGGTTCTGCTCATTTCACTTAGCATCAGTTCATGTAAGACTCTCTAAGTCTCTCTGTATTCATCCTGCTGATCATTTCTTACGGAAAAACAATATTCCATAAGATTCCTATACCACAATTTACCCAACTATTCTCCAATTGATGGGCATCCATTCATTTTCCAGTTTCTAGACACTAAAAAAAAGGGCTGCCACAAACATTTTGGCACATACAAGTCCCTTTCCCTTCTTTAATATCTCTTTGGATATAAACCCAATAGTAACATTGCTGGATGTAAGGGTATGCACAGTTTCACAACTTTTTGAGCATAGTTCCAAATTCCTCTCCAGAATGTCTGGATCCATTTACAACTCCACCAACAATGCACCAGTGTCCCATTTCTCCCCTCCAACATTCGTCACTTTATTTTCCTGTCATCTTAGCCAATCTGACAGGTGAGTAGTGGTATTTCAGAGTTGTTTTAATTTGTATTTCTCCGATCAATAATGATTTGGAACACACTTTTATATGAGTGGAAATAGTTTCAATTTCATCATCTGAAAATTAACTGTTCATATCCTTTGACTATTTACCAATCGGAGAATGGCTTGATTTCTTATAAATTAGAGTCAATTCGCTATATATTTTGGAAGTGAGACCTTTATCAGACCCTTTAATAGTAAAAATGTTTTCCCAGTTAATTGCTTCCCTTCTAATCTTGTTTGCATTAGTTCTGTTTGTACAAAAACTTTTTAATATAATCAAAATTTTCTATTTTGTGATCAATAAATTTGGTTATTTGATATAGTCAATTATGCTAATAGTTTTCTTAATATTGAACCAGCCCTGCATTCCTGGTATAAGGTGGTCTACTTGGTCATGGTGTATTATCCTGAGGATGACTTTCTGTAATATTTTTGTTAATATTTTATTTAAGATTTTTGCATCAATATTCATTAGGAAGATTGGTCTATAATATTCTTTCTCTATGTTCAACCCACCTGGCTTAGATATCAGTACTATGTCTGTGTCATAAAAGGAATTTCGTAGGACTCCTTCAATCCCTATTTTTTCAAATAGTTTATTGGAGGCATTAGAGTTAATTGTTCTTTAAATGTTTGGTAGAATGCACATGTAAATCCATCTGGCCCTGGGAATTTTTTCTTAAGGAGTTGATTAATAGCTTGTTCTATTTCTTTTTCTAAAACAGGACTGTTTAACCAATTTACTTCTTCCTCTGTTAATCTGGGCAAGCTATATTTTTGAAGGTATTCTTCCATTTCATTTAAGTTATCAAATTTATTGGCATAAAGTTGGGCAAAATAACTCCTAATTATTGCTCTAATTTCCTGTTCATTAGTGGTAAGTTCTCTCTTTTCATTTTTAAGACTAACAATTTGATTTTACTCTTTTCTTTTTTCTTTTTAAATTTACTAAGGGTTTATCTGTTTTGTTGGTTTTTTCATAAAACCAACTCTTGGTTTTATTTATTAATTCAATAGTTTTGTTTTACTTTCAATATTATTAATCTCTCTTTTTATTTTTATAATTTCAAGTTTAGTGTTTGACAGGGGGTTTTAAATTTGTTCCTTTCCTAGCTTTTTTTAGAAGCAAGCCCAATTCATTAACCTTCTCTTTCTCTATTTTATGAAAATAGGCATCTATAAATATAAAAAAAAATTCCCTTATTACCACTTTGGCTGCATCCCACACATTTTGGTATGACATCTCATTATTGTCATTTTCTTCGGTGAAATTATTAATTATGTCTATCATTTGCTGTTTCACCCAATTATTCTGGAGCATGAGATTATTTAGTTTCCAATTATTTTTTGGTCTATTTTCCCCTGGCTTTTTATTGAATGTAATTTTCATTACATTGTGATCTGAAAAGGATGCATTTACTATTTCTGCCTTTCTGCATTTGAATTTGAGGTTTTTATGTCCTAATATAAGGTCAACTTTTGTATAGGTTCCATTAACTGCTGAGAAGAAAGTGTACTTCTTTCTGTCTCCATTTAGTTTTTTCCAAAGATCTATACATACATAACTTTTCTAGTATTCTATTTAACTCTTTAACCTCTTTCTTATTTATTTTGTGGTTTGATTATCTAGTTCTGAGGGTTCAAGTGTGATATCTCCCACTATTATAGGTTTGCTGTCTGTTTCTTCTTGCAGCTCTCTTAACTTCTCCTTTAGGAATTTAGACGCTATATCACTTGGTATTTATATATGTTTAGTATTTATATTTCTTCATTATCTATGCTACCCTTCAGCAAGATATAGTGCCCTTTTTTATCTCTTTTAATTAGATCAATTTTTGTTTTTGCTTGATCTGAGATCAGAATGACTACCCCTGCTTTTTTTACTTCAGCTGAAGCATAGTAGATTCTACTCTAGCATTTTACCTTTACTCTGTATATATTGCTTCAAGTGTGTTTCCTATAAACAACATATTGTAGGATTCTGACTTTTAATACAGTCTGCTATCCTTCATTTTATGGGAGAGTTTACCCCATTCACATTTATGGCTAAAACTATTAATTCCGTATTTCCTGCCATCTTGTTATCTCCAGATTATGCTTTTCTCTTTCTTTTTCCCTTTAACCCCCTCCCCAGTATTAAACTTATGAGCACCACTTGCTTTCTGTATGCCTCTCTCTTTAAAATCCATCCCTCCCCCTTAGATTCCCTCCCCTTTTCTTACTCCTTTTCCTCACAATTTCTGTATTTCCTTCTGCTTAGCTTACTTCTTCCCTTTTCACTTTTCCCCTCCCACTTTTCAATGAGGTAGGAGAAGTTTCTCTGTAAACAGAATAAGTCTAATATTTTTCTGTTTAAGTCAATTCTGATGAGAGTAAGATACACACTATGTTCATCCCCCTCCCTTTTTTTTCCTTCAGATAAAATAGGTTTCCTTTGCCTCTTCATGTGATGTAGTACCTCACTTTACCCTTTTTATGATACAATTTCCTGTCCACTTTTAGTTTCTTTTTTATATTATAACTGTAAAACCAAATTATACATGTATTCTTTACGTATATTCATAAGAGAAATATAGTTCCCAAGATTTCTTTTTTTTACCTTTTTATGTTTCTCTTGAGTCCTATAGTTGGAGATTAAACTTTTTGCTTAGTTATGTTTTTTTCATCAGAAATAGATGAAATTCACCTATTTCTTTGAATGTCTATCTTCTTTCCTGGGAGGAAAAATACTCATTTTGGCTGGATAAGTTATTCTTGGCTGCATACCAAGTTCCTTAGCCTTTCAGAATATCAGATTCCAGGCCCTTTGATCCTGTAATGTGGATGCTGCTAGATCCTGAGAAATCCTTATTGTGCCTCCTCTATATTTGATTTTTTTTCCCCTAGCTGCTTGTTGTATTTTTTCCTTGGTCTGGAATTTAGTCACAAAATTTCTTGAAGTTTTGATTTTGGGGTCTCTTTCAATAGGTGATCGATGAATTCTTTCAATGTCTATTTTACCTTCTGTTTCTATAACATCTGGACAGTTCTCTTTGATGATTTCCTGTAAAATCATGTCTAGGATTGTTTTTTTTCATCATAATTGATCTGTTGTTTTCACGAGGAGGTATTTAACATTTTTTCCCATTGTTTCATTTTCTTTTATTTATTTATATATTTTTTTGTTTAGCTTAATTGATTCTTGGCATCTCCTGGAGTCATTCATTTCCATTTGTTCAATTCTGATTTTTAATTAATTATTTTCTTCATTTAATTTAAAAAAATTTTTTTTTGGTAATTGTTCAATTGAATTTTAAGTGAGTTGTTTTGTTCTATGGAATTTTTTTTTCCATTTCGTCAGTTTTATTTTTTAGAGAGCTATTTTCTCTTTCCAATTCACTAATTTTCTTTTCCTTGGAATTGTTCACCTTTTCCAGTTCACTAATTCTATTTTTCAGGGATTTGATTTCTTTACCACTCTATCTTTAAATGAGTGGGATGACTTATCCAGACCCTCTTGCTAAGCTTCCCTTTCCTTTCCCATTTTTCTCTTAGCTCTCTTGGAAGAGACTTTTTAATTTCTTCTATGGGAGTCTTGTGTGGTGGGGACCATATCATATCCCCCTTTGAGGATTCATCTGTAGGTAATCTGTTTTTAGTCTCCTCAGGATTTGACATCTGTTCTCTATCCATATAGAAGCTATCTATAATTAAGAGTGTGCTTTAATTTCTTGCTCATTTTGAGAAAAAAAAAAGAATCAAAGAAAACAAACAAACAAAAAAGCAAATGTGGCCTGCTTTTTGGACAGTGTGGTGTTACCAAGCTTCCTCTACATACAATCAGAGGTAGCAATGAAGTAGCAGTATAGCAGCAATGGCTGTGCTTCCTGCACAGCAGCTACTCTCTGAGACTCTGAGAGCGTGAGTCACTCTGGGTGTTGGGTGGGTGTGGTCAGATCCTGAGAGACTCCAGTGTTTTGGGACTGAAGCCTTTACCTTCTATGTTTATTGCTTCTCTGCTGATGTACCAGCTTGCTGCCAGGGCAAAGAAGTTCACTCTGGGTAAAGTTCTTCCCGCAAATTTTCCAATAGCTGCGACTACACCCTGCCTCTCTCCAGTCTGCTCAGTATGCACTGCCTTCTGTCCTCTTGCTGCCTGCATGCAGTCTGTGCTTGGTCTAATCGTCCCCACCTGTGAGCAAAAACAAACCTTTTTTGGGGAATTTTGAGAATCTCTTATGTTGGTAATGTATTCATGGTTTTTTTCAATCATGGTTTTTTCAATTCCAAGGCCGTACCGTGAAAAAAAAGTATGCAGAGGGCAGAAAGAGCTTAGATAGATGCGTGTGTCCTCTCCACCATCTTGGCCAGAAGTCTGTTTAAATTCTTAACCTTTTTAAAGATGAATAAAATGAGGCTCAGAGAAGTTGATTTGCTTTGTGTCATATGGAAAATAATTCTTAGAAGAGGGATTTAGACCCAACAATTTTTTACTCTATCTTCATCAATCACATATTCACTGTATAATTCAGGAATTTTTGTAGGATAAACTTGTGATTACATTGGTATTAAGATTTCTTATTTCTTCCAAAACAGAAACCTATTACTTTCTCTTCAATTTATAAGAGATAGCTGCTAGAGGTTCCTGAAAGAATCATTGTTTTAATGGGTAATATTGCCAATTGATTTCAGAAAGGGGACTTAAAACCAAACACTTCTAGATCTTAAAAACAGTTGTCTATCTCTAAACTAAGCTGTTTTCCCCATAAGAATGCCCCTTCATAAATTTCCTGGCTTATGTAATTTCAAAACACTCTTAATATCTTATAATCAAAACTGATCCTAAAAAAATTAAACATTTTTTCTATTGTCCTTCAATCAGTATCTAGTAATTAACTCAGTTTAGTCTTGCTTCTCAGATTTTTATTCTTCCCTTGTCTTATTAAATATTATTGAGATATTAAATGCTCTTTACAAATATTTCATGGCTAAGTATCTTCTTTCAACACAAAGAGATGTCAAGCTATTCCTCTACTTAGGATTTTCAGGAAAAAAGAAAAGAGAAGAGAAGAAAACGCGCTCTTTCTGTATCTCTCTCTGTCTTTGTCTTTCTGTCTCTCTGTCTCTTCTTCTCCTTCCCTTCTTTTCTTCTTTCTCCTTCCTCTCTCCTTCCCTTCCCCCCAACACACCCCCTCTCAATTCTATCAAGTTCCAATTTGTTCTGTCATTATCTCTCACTGCAGGGAATTAGGGTGAATTGGTTCCTAAAATTCAAAAACTCACTTCTAATAAATGACCTTATATTTCCTACACAATGATAGGGGGTTGTGTAATTTCCCATTTACCTTTTCACCTACATTGGGTTATATATTTCTCAACTGTTAAGAATAAGTTGATTCCATCTCTCCCTTCAAAAAATGTCTAAAATTGTCTAAGACTTTTCATACAGGAGTCAATTCTAAACTAAAGACATTTTGAAGGGGAAAAATAAGTCCCTTATACTAAATTTTTAAAAATCACTTTAAACTTAAATATAAAATAGGAAAAAAAAAAAAAGATAAAACACTGGCATATGTTATGGGCCAGAACTCTGAAACAAGGATTCTTACAAGGATTAAGTCAGTGGAATTGATAAAGACAATGGTTACCTAGCTTAGCATGGTATTTAATAATTCTTTAGTTCAGTACATGTACTGAATACTTAATAAAGTTCTATAAGATTTCACACCTATGATAATGTAATTATAAGAGAGCATATAAGCTAGAACAAACTCAGCCACAATTAGAGCCAGAGAAGACAAGTGCACTGGAGCCAGGGGCTCAAGCTCTCAGAACTAAGGAAAGACAGATTCATTCACTTCATCTCACACCACCATGGTGGCTGGCCTGGGCTCCTGCATTTTCCCCATTGAGACCAAGGCCAGGTCTGAAAGGCTCTCCAGAAAGCTGGCTGAGACCCCAGGCTAGGAAACTAGATTGTGAAGGGATTTGGACTTTAACACCTGGCTATTCTTGTGGTGATTAATCTGCTGAGAAGAAAGCTGCTCCAAGACCTCCAGAACAGCAACAAAGAACCTTACAGGCATATGCACAGGATAACATAAGAGAGGACTCAAAATATAAAGCAATACATTTATATTTCAAAAAAGCCTATATAATAAATATCACACATGTGTTCAGATTTATCTATCTTTTGTTTCCTTGTAAGTTTTTTTTCCTTTGCTGTTAACTTTTATTTTATTCTTTTTTTCCCTCTTCCTCCCCATCTCCTCCAAGAAGGCTACAACTAATCACACCCAAATGTATGTGTATGCATGTATATATGCAATCATATGTGTATATACATACATATTGGTAGACACACATGTGCACAAACATACATAGATATAGATATTTATAATCATATATATATGTACATATATATTTATACACACACACACACACACACACACACACACACATATGTACACCTATACAGTTATATGCATCTATGTAAGATTTTCTATGCTTACTTGTCCTCTCTTTCTCTGAAGGTAGATAAAATCTTCCTTCATAAATCCAAGCCTTTCCATATTTTTCTAAATCCACCAACTCATCATTTCCTATATCACAACCTTATATTGTCTAATTATTTTAAATAATCTAAAATAATATTGATTAATATAATTAGCATAAAGTATGATTTCCCTTTTTTTTCCTCTTGATTAAATCTATTTTAGCTTTAACTTTGATATAATTATTACCCCTGCTTTAAAAAAAATGATCTAATAAATTCTCATTTGGTTTACTTCTACATGCTATATTGTCTTCCTATGTCCTACCTTCAAGGTCCTTCCCTTTTCTTCTTCCTTTATATTTTCTCCTTGCTCTCTTGTTTCTGTCTTGAGTTTAGAAGACTTTTATAGTTTGAATACTATATTGTATCCTTTTTATCCCATTCCCATTAATCTATCCACTTTTCTATACCTCCCCTCATTATCCTATTCTCTCGAATTATTTCTTTACAAATTGAAACGACTTTAATTCCCTTCTAAATACATATTTTATTCCCTCTTTAACCCAAATCTGATGTGAATAGCATTCCCTCTAATGAATCCCCCTGCTTATCCTCACTGCTTATCTTTTATTTCTTTCTGAATTTAGAAGACTTTTAGACCCTTCTAGATCTGTATGTTATTAATATCTCTTTAATCTATAGCAATGAAAGTAGGATTCCAGAACTACCATCTCTCCTCTCCTATCTAATATCTCTGTATCAGGTTTTCCTTTTACACCTCATTTATATTAGATAAGTGTCCTTTTTACCTTTTCTAAATGGTTTTCCTTTTTAGAATCACATCATATTCACCTCTCTTCCAATCTTTCTTTCAAAGTACCAACTTCTCATGATAGTCTTAGACATATCATTTAGATTTCCATATATTGACTTATCAAGTTCTTTGTAATTAGTCTTTGACATTTACCTAATATTTCTCTTGGATCTTTCTTTTTTAAATTTTATATTGTATTTCTTTCAATTACATGTAAAATATTTTTCCCACTTGTTTTTGAAACTTTGAGTTCCAGATTCTCTCCCTTCCTTCTTGTACCCTCCCATTGAGAAGGCACATATGAAATGATGCAAACTATTTACATAAAAGTTATGTAGCAAAAACAAAACAAAACAAAATCAAAAACAACACATAAATCTATCTTTCTCCTCCTCCCACCAAAAAGCTGATTTAAAATATATGCTTCAGTCTGTATTTAGACACAATCAGTTCTTTCTCTGGGTATGGATAGAATTTTTCATCATAAGTGCTTCAGAGTAATCTTGGATCATTGTATTGTTGAAAAAACAAAGTCAATCACAACTGATCATCACAAAACTTTTCCATTTCTATGTACACAGTACATTTCATTTTGTTTGAGCTCCTGGAGGCCTTTCCAGGTTTTTCTGATAGCATCCTGTTCATCATTTCCAATTCTCTTGGATCTTGTATGTTAAATTTTCTATTAAGTTCAGGTCTTATTGCAACAAAATCCTGAAGCTCTTACAATTCATAGAATGTCTTCTCCCAATTCATCCCCATGATGTTTAACTTTGCTATTCTTGGCCACAGTTCTTTTGTTCATTAGAGAGTGTTCTAAGACCTGTGGACTTTTAGAATAGCCTTTGGTAAATCTTGTGTAATTCTAATTGTGGCACCACTCAATTTGAATTATATTTATTGCTGCTTGTAATATTTTCTCCTTGAGTTGGGGGTTTTGAAATTTATTATGATGTTTCTGTAGATTTTTCTTGTAGGATTGCTTTCAAGTGATGTTCGCTGGATTTTTTCTACTTCTACTTTTCCCCCTTGTTCTAATACTTGAAGACAATTTTCTTTAATTATTTCTAGGATTATTATATCAATGTTCTTTTTTTTTATTGTAGTTTTCAGGTAGCCTGATTATTCCTAGATTATTCTGTTTTCTCTTCTTGATCTTTTCTTCACATCAATTGTTTTACTTATAAGATGTTTTCATATTATCTTATACTTTCCCCCCATTCTTTATATTTTCTTTATTATTTCTCCGACTCTTATAACTTTAATGCCTTCACCTTTCCCAATTCCAATTTTCAAGGAGTACTTTATTTCCTTAAGATTCTAGATGTACTTTCCATTTGATTTACTATCTTTTCATAATCTTGTTTTATTTTATATTGTTCAATAAAAAACACATTAATTTCTTTCATTTGACTTTTTAAAGATTTTTTCTTTAAATGTTATTTTATGAATTCTTTTTAGGCAGGTGATCATTTGGCATTACTCTTTGGGGTAGGAGAGGCTTTTTTTTTCTTTTTGGTTTAGTAATGTCCTCTGGAAACAAACTTCAATCTTCTCTGTTCCCATATTAATTTACTATATTTGGGTTCTTTCTCCTTTGTCTACTTAATTAAAAAAAAGTTTATTATTCTTATTATTTATTATATGTAATATTATTGTAATCTTCTCTATTCCTAAGGTGTGGGGCATATTTTCTATGGTGTCAAGTACTTGTTTTGTTCTCCTCTCTGGCAGAACCAAAACCATGAACTCTACCCTCTTGTAAGTGCTCACTGCCAGCAACATCCCTGCATCATTGCTTCTGCCCTCATTGGGCATGTATATGTTCTTTGTGAATCTGAATAGCACAGCTGGTCCTAGTATCCCTTATCAGCCAAGGTTTCCCCAATCTTTCCCTACTCAGAATTCTTCCCCCCAAATGAAAATTTCTATGGCTGGGACTTAGGCTACTTCTTAATCCAAGTAGTCTCCAGGCAAGCTAGTTGTTGTTTTAGTGGAGCTACTCTGGAGGTATTTATACTTCACATAAACCAAACCTCAGTGCTGGGATTTTTCTTTGGATTTTCTCAGGTGGTTCCAGAAGGACTACTGTTCTGCTCTCAACTTTTTTTTTTAAACCATTCTACATTTATCCTGAGGCACTATTTTGTTTTGTTTGAAGGAAAATCTGAAGAGCATGACATTTTCTAAAGTACTCTGTCTGTCATCTTCCCAAAATCTGCTCCTATGATGTCATGAGTGTCAGATCTTAGAATTTAGGCTAATTCAGTTTTACTCAGGTGGCCTGGTCCTCTTTTTCAGGCTCAAATACCATTGAAAGACTGATAATAAACATTTGTCTTCTGAATTCAGACTGCCCAGAAACATGACTTGTATTTACAACATTATAAATTTCTATGGAATTAACTTTCTTTGACACATGATATCCTTAGATGGATTAAGTCTTGATAATAAGAGAGATGCACTGAAGTACATGGCTAAGGACATTGGAGATGTAACATGAACAGTAACCAGATCAAAAATAGAGCAAGGCACTATATTGTGGGATGGTACTGTACTTTGGTATCTAATAAATTTAATCCAACATTATCAATTTTTTTGGTCTTCCTTTTTCTCCCTCCTACCCAGACAAGGACACATTGACTTATCATCTAGCATAAAATAATTTAGCACTTTTCAAAGGAATAGCTTTTTCCTCGCTTTTTTTTCCCTTTCTTTTTTTTATCTTTTTTTTTTAAGTTTGGTTTTGTTCTTTATTAAAAGCATCAGAACAGTACTTGTAGGACTGAAGGAATAATCAGGAACTAAAATCTATAAACAAGCCAATAGGTGAACATATAAATATAGAATTATGATCACCTTTATAATATTTAATAAATATTTACTAACCATAGCACTATTTATTGCAAAATTTATCATTGTAAAATATGGGGTAGTTAATCTGAAGCATTCATCATATGCTTTATATAAACATACAAGTTGAAAAGATGATAAAAATTTTCTAACATTCCAGATTAAAAATATTACTGAAAACATATCTCTTACCCAAAGTACAGTAGGGGATATTTAAAATTGGTTCATTTATATGAAAGAAGATGTCTTTGAGATATAATTTATTCATCTTAATACTCAAATGTTATGTTCAAGGGCTATTCAGTATTTCCTACAAAGAAATACATAAAAGAGTAGTAAGGCTGTTCATGTAGTTATAATCCACTTTTTCTCTTCTTAGTTTTTCAATTTTTTTAGCAAATGAACAAAAGAAAAGACAACATTTTTCATACATAATATATATATATGCCATGGTTACATCTATAAATTACTTTCTTTATTGGAGGCAGCTGGATAGTAGAAAAATAACAATGTTCTGGGCAATTTGAGTATTATCTCAGAGACTTACTAGATGTTTTACCCAAGGCAAATCACTTCAACTTCTATGTTCTTCTGTTTGCTCATCTCTAAAATGAAGGAGGAGCTCCTTTTATGGCCCCTTCCAGTTTTATGTACATGATACTGTGATTCTATGTTATGTTGATTTTCAGAATTAGCAGATTTTCACCACCTCTAAGTATCTTATTTAAGTAAAGATAGAATACAATCAAGGTAATTTAAATCTGACAGTTCTCTGAATAAGACCAACTACCACAAGCACCACAGCAAATAATACTCCATCTTCCCAAGTTAGTTAAAGAAAATGTTCTTGGAAACAAATGAAGAAACTAATTAATGAAAGCCTAGACAAAGTGATAAATAAATGAAAGTAAACACACATGCAAAAAAATTAAGTGCATGAAAACAAAACAAAATACATAAATAGTGGCTGAAACCATGGTTCAACAACAAAAAGGGTGCTATACTAAATTCTTTGTGTTACATGACTTGCCTAATACCATATAATACATTAGTAATGTAGTCATGACTAGAATCTAATCAAGCACTAGGTTCCAAACTTTTATTAAAATCCACAAGAGAAAAAAATCAATCATATTTCTTTTTGTTTCTTCTTTTTTTTTCAGATTTGGTTTATATGGATTCTATGCAAAGTAACTTTGGAAACTTTTAAATTGAGCATTTGCCAAAGGAGTGATTTCTCTGTTTGTTCCCTAGGTTTACAAGGGTAAACTATGGGAACTGAGGCAACACAAAAATTTATACTATTTATTCTCTAGTATAGTAGTTGACACTTCAGTGGAATAAAATGGTAAATTAAATGTGAGTAGAATAAAGTTTGCACTTAATAGGTAAGCTGTATTATAAAGATTGCCATATAATTGAAAAAGCATAATTTTTTGTATATATGTTCATGACTTGGGTTACAAATAATAAGACAAATTTGTGTTATAAAATATTTAGTGATTAAAATAACAGATAGCCTAATATTTGAGACAGTCAGATGGGAGATCTTTTCCAAAGAACTGATGTACACTGAGTTCCCTTTAAGCTTTGGGGGGCCTGATGTAAACTCTGTCCCCTTCTGGGGGAAGTATTGTAAAGGAACATTGGGGTGCTCCTGACTCCTGACTCTCAAACCCTCCAGGACTCTAGGAAGGAACACACCCATTCATGAGGGTAACTCCCAGATAAGTAATCTCATTCAATTGGAAATCTTGGTTTGGGGCATGGTAAATTCCTCTATAGAGTTGAAGATTAGCCCCGGCTAGGACAAATCATATAAAACCAAAGACCTGTCAATCCATCTCTGCTAATACCTCATCAAGAGTTTGCCTGCTAAGAAAGCTGTTTTCTTAGTGTAAATAAACCCATTCTTGCCACAAACCTCAAGCCTGCATTCACTGGGGTTTGAGAATTCTTTCACAAACCAACAGACTGGCCAAAGGGGATCCCATTACTGTCAGGGGATCTCTCAGCCCTCAATTCTCACACCCCAAGAGAATGATTAAGTAGATAGATGAATGAATGGATGTATCTATTTTGATGTTAGGGTGTTGGGGAAAAATATGATACTCGATAGTGATTATCCCAAAAATTAAGTATTAAATATTTTCACCACTAGTTCAGATTATTTTTTTTTTTAGATAAAGCAAGGTAGTATGAAATAGATTCCTGTGAATTGTAGTATCTAGAAATAATAATGACAAATCACCTCTGAAAACTATAAAAATGCAATCAGATTTGGAAAAAAAAGTACAGTGAAGACAAGTGCAGCTTAATATACCTGGGAAGAAAATCCAACAAAATAAAGACAAAATGAAAAATGAGTAGCTTTGTTGCAAGCAGAGCATGTAAAAACTCATGGGTCACAACATAATATAAGATGATAAATTCAATGCTAATTCAAAAGTCAGCTTTGTAGACTTGGTTCATAACACACATATACATTCAAACACTTCAAAAGACTGAATAGAAGAAAGAAATTAAGAAATTCTATGACATCCTTTTTATTCGATATAGTTAGATTTATAGTACAATTGAGATTTTGATAGTTTTTTTTTTTTTTTTTTTTTTTTTTTTAAGAACATGAAAAACACCAGCTCTGAAGTCAGGAGAACATGAGTCCAAATCTGCTCTCAGACACTTAACACTTCCTAGCTGTGTGACCCTGGGCAAGTCACTTATCCCAATTGCCTCAGCAAAACAAACAAACAAAAAACCACAAAAAACTTAGAGATCTTTATTCCTTACCCTTCTATACTCAGTTTTCCACAACAAAGGCTTAGCTAAAAAAAGATCATTTGCACATTTACCTTTTCTCCTTTGATGTAATACATGACAATTTCATTCAACCATTTGTTCCTTCATTCATTTTAGTTTTTATTAACTAGACTTTAATTGGATCAGTGAGAGAGTCCTGGATTTCTATTCAGGAAGATTTGTGTTCAAATCCCATTCCAGTTAATTACCAGTTGATTGATGCTGTCATTTAATCTTTTACAAGTCTTAGGTAACTCTCTCAAGGATCATCTATTAAATCAGGACTGTACCAGTCAGCTAACTGCTGGTGAAGGAAGTTTCTTTATATATATATTCATTCACATATGCACATATATACACATACATACATGCATATACAATCTATGTGCTTACATACACATGTGTTTGTTTATGTGTTTATGTGTATCTATACACATGCATGTGTTTAAAATAATATTTTACTTTTCCCCCCAAAGTGTATGAAAAAAAAATAGTATGTATTTTTACAAGATGCTGAGTTCCAAAGATTTTTTCCTCCCTCCCTCCTGAAGAAGTTGGCAATTTGATCTAGTTCAGGACTTCTTAAACTTTTCCTACTTGTAACCCCTTTTTGCCCGAGAAATTTTTGCATGAGCCCAGAAATATAGTTATATAAAACAGGTATATATGCAAAAGTTTACTGATATAAATCATAATTTTATGACCTCTACATTCACTTACAAAATCCCATATAAGGTCATAAACAATTTTAAGAAGCTGGGATCTGATATATACATATGCTACCATGTAAAACATCCATATGAGTCAGTGTTGTGAAGGAAGAAAAAGATTAAGAGAAAAAAAGGATGAGAAAGAATAAAGTGGAAAAAAAATGCTCTAATCTGCACTCAGAGCCTATCAGTTCTTTATCTAGTTATGGATAGTATTTTCTTCTGTAAATCCTTTGTATTTGTCTTGGATCATTTATGTTGCTGAGAAGAGCTGAGTCAGTCATAGTGGATCATCATATAATGTTGCTCATACTGTGTATATTATTTTCCTGATTTTTCACATTTCATTTTGCATCAGTTCAGACAAGTCTTTGCAGACTTTTATCAAATCTGCCTGTTTACTATTTTTTATTATGCAATAAATTGCATTGTATTCATTTACAATAGCTTATTTTTTAATTTCCTAATTGATGGGTGTTTCCTCTATTTTCAATATTTTTATACCAAGAAAAGGACTGGTGTAAATATTGCTACATATTTAGGTCCCTTTCTCTTTTTAGAACTTCTCTGGGAACTCTCTATTATGCTGAGCCATCTGGCATTAAAAATTTGATTGTTATTTTGTCATAGTTGCAAATTGCTCTTAAGAATGCTTGGATCAGTTCACAATCCACCAACGATGCATTAGTATCTCAATTTTCCCACATCTTTTCTTTTTTATTTATCATTTTCCTTTTTTGTCATATTGGGCAATCTGATAGGTATGAGAGGGTATCTTAGAGTTATTTGAATTTGCACTTCTCTAATCAAAAATAATTTAGAGCATTTCTTCAGATGCCTATAGATAATTTAGCTTTCTTCATGAAAAAATTGCCTGTTTACATCCTTGGACCATTTTTCTGTTGGGTAATGGTTTATATTCTTATTAATTTGGTTCAGTTCTCTATATATTTGAACTGAATGTATATATTCACTTATTCACTTTGTTTTAAGAGGCTTTTATCAGAGATACTAGCTATAAAGATTGTTTTCCAATTTTCTCTTTTCCTTTCAATTTTGGTTGCATTGATTTTGTTTGTACAAAGGCTTTTAAATTTAATATTATCAAAATGATCTTCAATTTTGCTTATGGTGCCTCCCTTTACATCTAAATCATGCACCAATTTGGATCTTATCTTGGCATGTCTTTTACAATTGTTCCATATTTAATTTGTGTTCTATTATTTACTAGTTTTTTTCCAGGAGTTTTGTCACATTATAAATACTTATCCCCAAATCTGGAGTCTTTGGATTTATTAAGCAATAGATTACTTTTGTCACTGAATACTAGATTTTGTATATCTAATGTAGTCCATTTACTCCTTTTCTTAGCCGGTACCAAATAGTTTTGATGATTGTTTCTTTACAATAAAGATTTAGATCTGGTACAGCTAGACTATCTGTGCTTTTTCCTCATTGATTCTCTTGATATTCTTGATTTTTTATTGTTTCAAGTGATTTTTTTCTACCTCCATCAGTTATTATTTTGCTTTGTTTTGTTTTTTGATATTTTGATTGATATGGCACTGAATAACTGAATTAGTTTAGGAGGAATTAACATTTTTTTTTTATTATATCAGTTCAGTCTACCCTTGAGCGATTGATATTTTTTCAATTATTTAGATTTTACTACCAAGGACTATTTGGATATCTATAAAATTATTCTTGGTTCATGCAAAATTATCAATTTAAGGAATTCAAGCAGTGGAAGGTTGTTGTTTCAAGTAATTACCACCTGTGGCTGATTATAAAAAAAAATACTTCATAGGCCTAATAAGGCTCATGGATCAAAGGTTCTGCATTCCTGATACATGTGAAAAGTGTTTTATCGTTGTGTTCATATATATATATATATATATATGATTTGTCTTGGCAACTAGAATTCTGAATATTTTAAATTGTTCACATTATTTAAAAGCAATTTTTCCATCTCTTGCTGCTGAGCTTTGTTGGTCATATAAAGAATTAATGATAATATATGTGGGTTTATCCAATATCCTGCAAGTTTTCTAAAATTATCATTTCAATATAATTATTTCTATATTTTTTTTAGTTGATGTTATAGGTTTTTCTACATGTAACATCATATCATCTGTAAATAGTCATAGTTTTGTTGCCTTGTTGCCTATTCTAATCCCTTTGATTTATTTTCTTACTTTATTGCCAAAATCATAATTTCTACTATTATATTGAATAATAATGGTAATAACAAGCAAACTTGCTTTACCTAATTTTATTGGGAAGGCTTCTAACTCCAAGCTCCTAACTTAACCCATTAAGAGTTAGATTGATATTACTTATTATTTTAAGGAATGATACATTTAATCATATGGTCTCTACTGTTTTTAATGGGAATGGATGCTGTATTTTGTTAAAAGAAAGTTTCAGGATCAATTTAAAAAATCATATGATTTCTGTTGGTTTCCTTATTGACAAGTTCAATTATATTGATGATTTTTCTAATATTGAACCAATCCTGTATTCCTGGTATAAATCTTATTTGGTTAGAGTGTACAATCTTTGTTACATTTATCTGTAATTGCCTTGCTAATATTTTGTTCAAATTTTTTTCACTAAGGGAATTGGTTTTTAAATTTCTCTCTCTGGTTTATCTTTTCTCAATTTATGTATTAATATCATACTTGTGTCATAAAAGAAATTTGGCAGGGCTTTTTTGCCTATTTTTAAAAATAGTTTATATAGTATTATTATTAAATGTTCTTTAAATTTTTGGTAGAATTCACTTGTGAATGCATCTATTGCTAGGGATTTTTTCCTAGAAAGTTTATTAATGGCTTCTTTATTTTTTTTCTAGGATGTTATTATTTAGGTTTTCTATTTCCTGATATGTTAATCTCTATAATTTATATTTTTATAAATAGTCATTAATTATTCATATATAATTGGTTGAAATATTTCCAGAATGCTTTAATTTTTTCTTCATTGGTGGTAATTTCACCCTTTTTCTTTTTGATAATAGATATTTGTTTTTCTTTCTTAAAAAAAAAAAAAAAAACAGCTCCTAGATTTCTTTATTAGCGCTTTCTTTTTTTTTTTTTTTTTTTTTCCCATTTTATTAATATGTTACCTCTGATTTTCAGGATTTCCATTTTGGTGTTCAGTTGGGGATTTTTAAGTTGCTCCTTTTCATTTTTTTTTTTTTTTTGGTTTCATATCCAATTTATTGATCTGTTCTCTCTTTTTTTCATTTAGTTGGTGTGATAATTTAGAGAAATAAATTTTCCTTTAAGAATTACTTTGGCTGCATCCCATAAATTATGATATTTTTCTCTCACTGTTGTCACTGTCTTTAATTTATTGTCCTTTGACCCATTTACTCCTTAGAATTAGATTATTTAGTCTCCAAATATTTTTTTTAATTTTTATTTATTTATTTTTGTTTATTTGTTGAAGCAATAGAGAAAAAAGGAAAACAGAAAATTAAAATAAAACAAAACAAAACAGAACAAAACAGAGCACTGGCATGTGCCCAGCAGAGCATCAATGTGGATTCAAAATAAATAACAATAAATTATCAATTCAAAAAAGGCCTTATAATAGTAGAATAAGTTATATTCATAAATCCATTTTTTCTTTGTTTAATTGTAGGTTGTTCTTTTGTTCTGTGCTGTGCACTTTTAAAAACTTATTTTCCCCTTTTTTATTCCCCCCCCCAACCTTCTCCAAGCAAGCTATAGTTAAGTTCAGATATATTTAAATATGCACACGCACAGACACACACACACATAATATACATACACACATATACACACACACATGCATACATACACACACACATTTACATATACATTTATACCCATTCACAGACCCACACATATACACATATATAGAGTAATATATCTCTATATATACTCAAAAACATACACGTAAATATATACACACACATCCATTTAACCATATGTAAACATACATCCAAAGCATGCTTATTAGTATGCTTGACCTAAATGTAGATTTCTTTCTTCACTAAACCTTTGTTTGATTTTTTCTAAAATCAGTGATTACTAGGCATACTTTCTTTTCTTCCAATAAATTCTTCTCCTGATTCTTGTAGTGTTTCTGTATATCTCTTCTTTGCTATTTCTGCTGATTCTTATGCTTTAATGTTGTTTCTTAACTTGCCTTGATATTAGTTAAACTCCTCCACCCATGGCTCTTTCCCTTCTCTTCTTCCCCCATCCTTTGCTTCCCCCTTTGCCCATCTTTTCCCCCTTATTTTTAATAGATTTTGAAGGGTGCCACAGCCTTCATTGTATATATGTAGTGTTGTCTATTTAACACATTCCTGATATAAATAGGTTTTAAGAACTATTAGCTATCCTCCTCCCTCTAAAGACTCTCAGTCTATTTTTCCTTTTTATCTCATTTGTATAACATATTTTTACTTTTTAGAATCAGATCATACTCAACTCTGTCCCAATCTTTCTTTTTAGCTATTCGGTCACTGTCATCAGTGGTAAACATATGGTATACATTTCTGTATAAAAATATTTTTAAAAATTGTCCATGTTAACTTCCTTGAAATTGATCTTTATTTTGATTCTTTTGTTAAATTTTCTACTGAGTTCAGCTTTAATTGAAAGTGCTAAAAATCTGCAAGTTCATTGAATGTCCTTTTTTTTTTTCATTCAGTATTATGGATAATTTTGATGGATGTGATATTTTTGGCTGTTGGCTCAATTCATTTGATTCCCAGTATATATGATTCCAGGAGTTATGATTGTGGCTACTGATGAGTCTTGTACAATTCCAGTTGTAGCTATAGCACATTTGTATTAATTATGTTCTTATTTATTGCAATTTCTCTTTGATCTGCAAGTTTTGAAATCTGACAATAATATTCCTATGTGTTTCCTACAAAGGATCTCTTTGTGTGGTGACCTGCAGATTTTTTTCTATGTTCTACATTCCCTTCAGGTTCTGTCACTCCAGGACAATTTTCTTGGATTATTTCTTGCATTTTTGTGTCAAGGGCAATATATATATATATTTTTTTTTGGTTACAGCTTTTAGGTAGTCCAATTATTCTTATATTGAGGAGCAAATTTATTTTTAATATTATTCCTTTTTAACTTTATAATTGCCATATTTTAAATGATATATAATTAGTATGATAGTTTATGTATAAATTATAGATATATAGATATATATGTCTGTGGGTGTGAGCATGTTTACACACACATGTATAATTATATCTATCTATCTACATATACATCAGGAGGCACCCATTAAAATGTTTACTGACAAAAATGCACAATCAAAAAAACCCAGTAATACTATTGGCAAGATATCATAGATAAATTTGACGGGGTTGCATATTGTCTCAGTCTTACAAGATTAGTTTTACAATATTCAGATTAGGATTTAGAGTACTTGGGCTGTGAGACATTTTTTATGAATTCCCTCTAGTTCATAAATTTCCAGTCTTATTTCTTTTCATTTTTTTCCCTCCTGACTTCATTCCTCCTCTCTATTTCATAAATCCTTTCCACTTATATTTCCTTCCATATATAAAATAAAAAATAATAGTGACATCTAACATTTATTGCAAAGTGCTTTACTTAGTTCTATCTCTAGATCATCCCAACAACTCTGAAAGATAAATACTATTGCTAACCCTGTTTTAGGCATGAACAAACTTAGGGAAAACAGATTTTAAATGATTTGTCCAAAGTAGCATAGTTTCTATGCTTTGGAAAAAGGATTCAAATTCAATTCTTTTTTTTTTTTTTCTCTGTGTTTAGTTCTCAATTTTACACTGTGTCAAACAGATGGCTCATTAAAAGCATATATCATAAAATATTTTTATATTTGCTGAGAAAAAGTCAAGGGAAAATAATTTTCACTATACTCTTGAGATATTTGTATTAGAGAATGTACAAAAGCATTCACACATGCATTTATATTTGTATATTTACATTTGTGTATATATGCTCATACCTTTATCTACACCTATCTATCTATCTATCTATCTACCTATCATGTATCTAAGTGTTGTGGTATATTTTCATCATTCTTTTCTGACAATATGGTTCATTCATAGCAATACTGCTCCTGCCTAGTAACAAATTATATTGAAATATGTAATGTATCATGGCATCTATATTCTTTGTTTTTGAGTATAAAATTAACCTCCCATTCCCCCACCTCAACCACCAATTTAGGGAAGAAACAACAACAACAACAACAATAACAAAATGAACTCCACAATAAATGACTGCATAGACTACTAAAAAACAAAACAAAACACATATGACCTCACTATTTCTTAAAATCTTTATCTCTGTCTACATTTTGAGTTCATCTTATCTCAGGAATTCAATGTGATTTGCTTTTACCCTTTGCATGAATAGTTTTTCATTGTATTGTTCAGAATTTTAAAATGTTTTAAAGTTTTTTTTAAAATAATCTAAATGTCATTTAAAATATAGTTCCCTTGATCTGATCTCTTCCTTCTACCACAGTTTTCAGTGACTTCAGTTTTATTTGAAATTGTTAAATTAAACATTTTCTATATCACAATGACATTGTATTACAAACATATTTTTCCCATTCCCCTCAAAAATATCACTTTACTTTCAAAATCTTAGTTACCACAAAACAGCTTTTTCAAACAATTTTTTACATTTAAATAATTCCCCCCTCCCCAATTTATATGGAATATGTTCCCAGTAGTTTTATTTTTATGAAACAATAAATATTTCTTTGTAATTTATTGCTAGGCAGTTGCAGTGTTACTCTGAATTAACACTTTAATAGTTGGACACTGAACAATACTGTCAAAAAATGGTGAAAATACACTGTATCATTTTGATTTTAATATAATAAATATGATGCATATATTATACTGGGATATATGTGTATTTGTAATTTTTCAATTTATCAAGATTATGGTTTTTTTTTTCTCTCTTTTTATCCTCAGTGGATATGAAAGTATTTCATGACACATACTTTTGATGAGATATCCAGGTGTCAATTGGTCTTAGAGACAGCAAAAATTTAAATTAGATCCTATATCTGCTATTAACTTTGGGAGTAGAATGCTTAAATGTCTGTAGGTCCACCAATACTACCTAGTGTGTTTGTTTTCCCATAGTTCATTCACTACTTGTAATGTTATTCTTTTAAAAAGAAACTTACTAATATAATATTCATTAGACAAAATTTCAAAATTTTTAATTACATTTTTAAAATTGTTACAATTTAAATGTTTTTCCTAATGATTTTCCTAATTATTTTAGTAATTCTTTAAACAGGTTATGTTATAGACTGACTCTAAAATAATAGATGCTGATTATTATATACACATATATTAATATGAATATATACATATATAAATACATATTTTAAAATATATCCATAATATATTGTAATAAAGTAATTACAAATAAAACTAAATTGAATAACAAATGCCTTGATTATAATTATTCAAATAATAAAAATTCATATATAATATATTGTTTTCCAAATCTAACATATTTTATATGTTTAGCAATTTAAACCAGCAGTGGTTTTAATGATCTTGATTAAACTTAAGGATCTCATTTTCTTTTTCTGTAAATTTTGAAGATTGAGTCAAACCATTTCCAAGTACTCCTTTAGCTCTACATAGGAAAGGAACCTAGACCATGTCTCAAGTGCTCTGATAAATCTGTGTTTTTATCAATTGGAGTTTGCCAATTTTTTAGAACTCTGTCAATAATACATTGTACAGGAAATCAATCCAGCCTGTTAAAGGCTTAAAATTTCCATTTTCCCCACAATGTCAAGAGAAGGGTAAAAAAGGGCATTTAATAAAATATATGTTTAAGAGAATTATTTCTAAATAGTTATTCGAACATAAAACTTTTTTTATTTAGAAAAAAGATAAAATATAACTAGTCATTTATTAATCTCATGTACATGAATAAAACAAAATCTGGACAACCTACTTATTCATCTGCTCAATTCCAATGTATAATACTTAGAAATGATTTTTAAAGAATCTGAACAGTGAATTGCCAAGTTATTTTACTCAATTCACCAAATATGTGCATGTTAAGGTATACACATAACATATGCATAAATATATATTCACTTATATGCTTCTATATACTTGAATATGTATGTATAAACAGGTGTGTTTGTATATGTGATTGTAAAAAGATTTTTCAATTTTATATATAGGTATACATTTACATACTTTGTGGTTATAATAATAAATATTTAATTTTTAAATCTATTTTCATACTGAATAAGTAGTAGAAATACAAACTTTGGAACAATAAATCAACAAATTATTAAGTGCAAGTTTGTCTAAATTGAGTACTTATTAAAGAGAAAATATTGTAAACGATGCTGTGTCAGACACACACAGACAAGTCCTCACATAATTTTCACTAATGAATTTATAAATGTCTGTCTGTCTGTCTGTCTGTCTGTCTCTCTCTATATATATATCTATATATATATATTAGATATATATCTTTCTCTCTGAAGTACTTTATTATTTGGGTGGGAAACTTCCAGATACTACTGGGAAGACTCATCCCTTCCCCACACAGGACATTTGATTCCCAAATAGGAGATCTTTTGATGTAAACACATGAAGGTATTTTCCATGGAATTTTTCATGAAATTACTCTGAAGATCCTCTAAATCTGAACAAAAGATCAATGATGGCTAACATTATTTTTTAAACTAAGGCGGTAAAAAAAAAATACACAAGGAAACAGACTCTAAAAGAAAGTAACATTTAATAGAATACATCCAAGGCTTAGAATCTGGAGCAACTCACATATAATTGTTTTGGGTTTCAGATGAGTCAGTTTGATCCAAGCTCCAAAGCCAAACTCCATTCAGTATGCCTCCTCTGATACAGATTCCTCAACTGAAGTCTATGTTTTTGTTTTTTTTTTTGTTTTTTTTTTTTTGTTGTTGTTGTTTAAAAAATTATTAACTATTTCAATAAAATTAATTCCTTTTAAAAATTCAATTAAATACTTTATTTTGACAGAGATCACTTTGTAGAGAAAAGAAACAAATATTTTAATATCAGGTGATACAGTCCATCTTGATATCTCCCATTCCATCTTGGTGAATTCGTTATAATCCTATACACTTTTGACAGGAAGAGGCAATTAGTATTGAATTATAAATGTCCAGCTCCTGGAGAATTATGCCACCATGCTCTTGGAAGTGACATACTATATTGTTAGAAAAAGTACCTTAAAAATTATATAATATAATTTGACCATTTTAAAAGTGAGTAATTGAATTGAAAAAGTGACAGTTTTAATTTGGGAAAAAGTTTGCTTTTGCTAAAATAGGACACTGGCTGTTTATTCTAAGGAAGAACAAGTTATGTTACAGAGTAGTATCTTTATTTTATCCAGCACAGTGTTAACAAAAAAAAGTTCAAATGGTAATTATTACCTGCTTCAGGTTGGCAGCTGCCTTGCTTCATCACAGAAGTTGTGATGGAATCCCTTGTGACATTTCTTGTACTCTTCTATCTAATATAAAGAGAAAGAGTATATGGATTTCAATTAAATTTAATCGAAATAATGACTCAGAACTTAAGAACTTTCAGAGAAAAGCAAATAAAAGCAGAGAAGTTATAAATCATTAAAAAAAAGAATTTATGAAGGAAATAAGAAGACAACTTTTACTAGAGTTGCTCTTCTGGGTGCTGCTTTATAGAACAGTTATAATAAATCATACAATGAATGAATAGAAAATAGAATTATTTTAACTTCCTAACAATAAACTCTTAGGACTGTATACTGACTTTGTCTATTTATGAGTATCTTTCCCTTTTTTCCTTTTTCTCCTCTCTTTCTTTCTATGTCTGTCTGTGTCTCTATCTCTGTTTGTCTCTATCTCTGTGTAATATATTCAAGTTCATTGACTAACTCTATACTTGTATCTTTTAATATGAACATTAAACATCTGCACATGATCAAATTAAGATGTTTGTTTATTTTATTTATTTTCATCCAAATTGCATATGTATTTATTTGGTCACAAGGCAAAAGATTTAAGCTAATTTTAATGTGAAGAACCATACTATTTTCTAGTCATTTTTGAAGAGGCAGATGGGTATATATCAGATTGAAAATGCCATGTGAAAGACAATATACCATAGAAACCTTAATAAAAATAAAGCTTTCTCCTAAGTCTTATGATCTCTTTCATAAAAAAAATAGGAAGAACTTCATTCTTGTTTCTTACTTGCCATAAATAGGGATAAAAACATGAAATAACATGAGTTAAAAGTAACTAGTTTCATTCATTATGCCAAGGAACTATCATTATTTTTAATTTTTTATTATTATTTTTGTTTATTTGACAGGTGTTACATAAGAAAGGTTTGTGTGTGTGTGTGTGTGTGTGTGTGTGATCAACACCTCATTGGCTTCCTTATAGTGTCAAAATTTACCTTTTTATGGTAATCTTTTCAGATTAGTGATTTTATAAGGAATTCCCATTTGAATAAATGTCCTCATAAATCTGTCTTTGACACTCTGCTTAACCTGCAACTCTCTGGATTCTTCTTCCCAGGAAGTTTTCTTCACCTATTTTTATCTTCCTTTCATGTATTTCTTCCTGCATTAGAATGAAAGCTCCTTAAAGCTGACTGTTATTTTTTTTCACTTGTATTTGAACTGAACTTAAGAAATTAACTTAAATATAGTAAGATCTTAGTATATATTTTATCTTTTTATTTAAGTACATTTCTATTGTTCTGTGTCTTTTATTTATCAATCTCCATCTACCCGTTTATCATACTTTCTATGTATGTACATTCCTAGCTTTCTGTTTGTCTTTTTCTGTTCATCTGTCTATTTACTTATCTTTTTTCTTGTTTGTTTTTAGCTTTCTGTCTGCCTGCCTGCCTCAGTGTGTCTGCTTGACAACTGCCACTATTTCTGTATGTCTGATTCTTGTCTCTGTTTATATATCTGTCTGTTTCTTTCTCTTTCTCTCTGTCCTTGTCTCTTTCTGTTCTTCTGTCTGTCTTTCTTTCTGTGTGTCATTTATATAATACTTTAAGGTTTGTAAAGCATCTCAGAAGTCTGACAGGTAGGGGATATTATTATTTTGCTGATGAGGAAATTTAGGCAAAGAGAATTTTATTTCATCAGGGATCACCCAAGTAGTTAATTTTCTGAGTTTGGATTTGAATTTAGACTCCCTTATTCCAGGTAATTTGAGAGGATAGTTCCTTTATCCACTGTGGCTAGCTGTCCCTGAAATATAAATTGAGGAAATCACAAAAACAAAGTTATACTTCACATGCAATCAAGAATATTTTTGCTACTGTTAGATCATGTTTACTTCAAGCATACAAATTCTTTTTGACTTGACATGATTAATTAATTATAATCAAACAAATTTTTAAAAAGGAAACAAAAATAGGTCTACATAGTCATTTGGCTGAATTTAATGAGTAATTGAGTTTAAAATGGCAATACATATGAAAAAAAGATTTAAATAGGGAAATTTAGTTCTAAAGATTGCTTTTCAAACTTGTATCGAAGATACACATATATACCACATAGATGCATATATATATGTGTGTGAATATACATGCATACAAATTTTGAAAAAAAACTTCCTTAAGGATATTTAAAAAAGAATATTTAATTTATTTCTTTTATGCAAATGTTTGTCTTTTTACTTTCCAATTCATTCAGGTTATAAAAAAAAAACTGATTTTAATCTTCATTCAATATATGGATAAAATTTATTTAATAAATTTTAAACTTTCAGAAACCTAATATTTAGGATATTTGTTATACTTATATCTGAATATTGTCTTATTTACTTTCCTTTAATGATTTTTCTTTATGGTTTCTTCTGGACAATATATTTCTTTAAATATTTAAATATAGGTATCTCTTTTGAGCTTTTCCACTTAAATACTTATATAATTTCTTGTTATCATCTTAAACTGTAATGAATTGAAGGAGCACAAAAAAAAAATTGAAAGGAAGAACAGATGATCAATCAACCAAAACTCAGAAATGAAAATCAATCAAACTCAGAAGTCCAATGTCATTGAAATTTATCTACTATCATAACGAGTGGATTGTGAGCTCTAACAAGATGATATCATGTACTATTAGTGAGAAAAGTTTCCTAATATGTGCAAGGACTTGGACTCAACATTTTCATTCATTGACCAATTATTCATGTGGATTTTGTTAAATGTTCAATTTTTTTGTAGGTAAAGATTTTGTTATTGTTTGTTTTGTTTTCTTAATGAGTACCATATCAGGGCAATTTGAAAGCTCAAAAAGAAGTAATGGAAAAAGATTAAATAGTTATAGGACCCTATTAGAAAAAATGAATACTTAAGTTGGATTTCCCTTTCTTTTTCTTTTAAAATATTATTTATCTTTAGCATTAATATTTTAAAATTTTTGAGTTCCAAATTCTCTCTCTTTTTAAAATTTCTTCTCCTTGCAAAAAACACATATCATTCATGTCTGTGAAATTGTGCAATATCCATGTTGAACATGTTGCAAAAAAATCAAGAAAAAGGAAATAAAAAAATAATTATACTTAATTTGTTTTCACTCAGACTTCATCATTTCTTTTTTTGGAGTCCATTGGAATTGACTTAGATCATATCATATTCAAAGAGTGATACTTTTATTTCAACATTGTCAGTTATTATTCCTTGAATTTCTTTTTCTTCTTTACTTCTCTTGATTTTCTATCATTACCATGTCCAGTACAATATTGCCTAATTTTGGTTATATAATCACATTCTCATTTTACCTCTTAACTAATTAGAAAAGTTTCTCCTATTATGGACAATGTTTTCATCTTTGATTTAAACCAATGCTACTGTTGTTCCTATTGTTTTTAATGATTTTACTAGGTATGGACATAGTATTTTGTCTAAAGTGCTTTTTTTCACCCTTTGAGATAATAATGTGGTTTATTTTTGTTATTGATATGGTCAATTATTCTAATAGTTTTCCTGAAATTGAATCAACTCTTCATTCCTGTTTCAAGTCACATTTGGTGATTTTGTATGAACTTTATACTATATTACTGTATTTTACTTGTTTTTCTTTTTAAAATCATTTTTGCATTGATATTCATTACAAAATCAGTGTATAGTTTCTTTATCTAATTCTATTCTACCTGGTTTGGATGGAAGAAGTGGGTGAAATAGCAAATCATAAAAACAATTGAGAATTTCATCCAAGATAATGACAATAATGAGTTAACATATCAAAATTTATTGGATGAAGCCTTATGGGAAATGTTGTATCTCAAGATGGCTATTTCAATAAAACAGAGAGAAAGAGAAGATCAGTGAACTGGACATGCAATTAAAAAAGGTAGAAAAAGAACAAATTAAAAATCTCCAATTAAATACCAAATTTGAAATTCTGAAAATAAAAGGAGACATTAATAAAATTTAAAAGTAAGAAAACTATTGAAATAATTATTGAACTAATTGAACTAATAAACAAAAATGAGTTGGTTTTATGAAAAAAAACAATAAAATGATAAAACTTTATATGATCACAAAAAGGAAAAAAGAAAATCAAATGGGTAGTATCAAAACAAAATGGGTGAACTTTGCACCAATGAAGAGAAAATTAGAGCATATAGATTCCCTGATTAACGGAAGAGGTGTAAAATACTTTTTATTACTTAACCCTGAGCAATCACTTCATTTGTGAAAGCCCTAGCATTACTCATTTTTTTTTTTTTTTACATTGCCAGTCTCTCCTAATTCCCAGGATATCAGAGAATCCTCTGGCCACTGACCTTTGCAGCGTCAACTAACTTTACCTGGCTGCCTCCTCTGAGATCTTCAGAGGTCTCTGGCTATGAATCATAGTTTAATAACCGATAGCGTGCTCAAGAACAGCCAAGTCTTTATTATATTTGCTCACATAATGCTCTGACCTGTTAACTCCCAAGTGAACACCAGATCTGCAAGAGACCCACATGTTCATTATCAAGATCCTTACCTCTTTTGGCTATCTATCCACTTAGCTCAGCTACCCCAGGATAAAGAGATTGACCTCCTGCTGTGGTGGGCTTAAAAAGGGTCTGCGAGGTCACACAAACAGCTAATAAGAGAGGGAGCCATCTCTCGTTATGAAACAATCGATATGAAAAGAGTCTTGCCCATGCTGTTCAATTTTTAGTTCATCTGATAATTTTAAAGTTCATTGACAAGCAATAATTTCCCCTTCAACATTTTTTAAATTATTTAAACAAGATGATGATCATGATGATGATGATATTAGCTAGCATTTATATGCTTGTACTATGTTTCAAGTGTAGTGCTAATACTTTTATACTTCTCTCATTTTATCCTCACAACAACTCTTGGGAAGTAGATGCTATTATTATTTCCATTTTCCAGTTGGGGAAACTAAGATAAGAGAGCTTAACTGACTTCCCAATGGCCACACAGTTAGGAAGTGTCTGAGACCAAATTTGAACTCAGGTATTCCTGATTTTAAACTTAGCACTTTATCCACTATTTTGCCTAAACTCCCTTCCTTGTCTGAAATATGATGTATGCATTCTGGGAATATGTAAAAGATCTTTTGTTCATTAAACATCCAGAAACACACTTTTAGAAGAAAAAAATATTAAAACAAAAATATGAGCCCCTGAGAATTATTTGGAGCTAGGGTGAATATATCAACCATTAATATAAATTACAACTTTCTGCACACAATATTTTCACATGAATCTTCATTTTCATCAGATTTCATCTTATTTCTTTGAGTTACTGATATGTATGCTGGGAATCACTAGCCTCATTTCTCTTCAGAAGCTAGATGCCTATCATAGAAGTATTATCTGCTAGAAGAAAGATGAACTTAAGAGAACTGAGTGAAATACTGGAATATTTGAGGGCATCTATGACATTTGATGGAAACAAGAGAAGTTTAGGGGGTCAGGGTGAGCCCCTATAAGTGAGAAATAAGTAACTATGTAAGAAGAAATGAGGGGATATTGGAAGAACCCCAAAGTGTGAAAGAAAATGGTTTGTTTTTTTTCTTTATGCTTAGCTGGTGAATCCTAAAGACTCAAGATGATATTTCATTATATATGTATACCTGAAGGATACTTTAGAAGGGAATCTAATACCTTAATTTGACAAAGGAAGAAATTCCACTTAAGAGTTGAAGTGGCTTGCCCAATGCAAGTATATACTAATTAGGAAAAGCTTAGATTTGAATTCATCTTCTTACTCAATCCAATTTTTTCCAGTTTGCATAAAGTCTGTCATATAAATTATGCAATGGTACAATCCATTGCAAGATGGAGATGAGGTTTTTTAAAAATTATATCTTTTTATTTACAAGAAATATGTATGGGTAATTTCTCAGCATTGATAATTGCAAAACCCTTTGTTCCAATTTTTCACTTCCTCCCCCCCTCTCCCTTCCCCAGATGGCAGGTTGATCAATACATGTTAAACATGTTAAAGCATAAGTTAAATACAATATATGTATACATGTCCATACAATTATTTTGCTGTACAAAAAGAATCAGACTTTGAAAAAATGTATAATTAACGTGTGAAGGAAATAAAAAATGCAAGAGGACAAAAATAGAGGGATTGGGAATTCTATGTAGCAGTTCATAGTCATGTCCCAGAATTCTTTCTCTGGGTGTAACTGGTTCAATTAATTGCTGCCCTATTGGAACTGATTTGGTTCATCTCATCGCTGAAGATTTTATTTGTACAGAAAGTGTTTTGTAATTGTGTTCATATAGTTTGGGACTTTTGTCTCAGTAGGTAGACTCCCAAAGATTTTACATTATCTACAGCAATTTTAAATGGAATTTCTCTTTGTATCTGTTGCTCCTGGGCTTTGTTGGTAAAATGCTAATGATTTCTGTGGATTTATTTTGTATCCTTCAACTTTGCTAAAATTTGTAATTGTTTTTAGTAGTTTTTCTAGGTGATTATATAGAATTTTCTAAGTATACCATGATATCATCTACAAAGAGTGACAATTTGGTGTCCTCATTACCTACTCTAATTCCTTTAATTCCCTTTGCTTCTTTCATTGTGAAAGCTAATATTTCTATTACAATATTGAATAGTAATGATGATAGTGAGCAGCCTGTTTCACCCCTGATCTTATTGGGAATTGTTCTTATTTTTGTCCATTATATATGATTCTTGCTATTGGTTTTAAGTATGTGCTACAGACAATTTTAAGGAAAACTCCCTGTATTCCTATATTCTATAATGTTTCTAATAGGAATTGGAATTGGATTTTGTCAAATGCTTTTTCTGCATCTATTGAGATAATAATATGATTTTTATTAGTTTTCTTCTGATATTGAACCAGGTCTGAATTCCTGGTGTAAATCCTACTTGTTCGTTGGGTATTATCTTGGGGGAAATTTGCTATAATTTCTTTGCTAATATTTTATTTAAGATTTTTGCATCAATATTCATTAGGGAAATTAGTATATAATTTTCTTTCTCTGTTTTGATCCTACCTGGTTTAGATATCAGCACCATATGTGTGTCATAAAAGGAATTTGGCAGTTCTTCTTTCCCTATTTTTTCCAAATATTTTGCATAGTATTATAATTAATTGTTCCTTAAATGTTTGGTAGAATTCACATGTAAAGCCATTTGCCCCTGCATATTTTTCCTTAGGGAGTTGATTAATAGCTTGTTCAATTTCTTTTTCTAAAATGAGAGTATTAAATAATTTTTCCTCTCTTCTGCTAATTTGGGCAATCTATATTTTTGGAGGCATTATTATTATTTTTGCTTAGATAATCATATTTACTGGCATGCAACTGGACAAAATAACTCCTAATTATTGCTCTAATTTCCTCTTCATCGTTGGTAAGTTTACTCTTTTTTTTTTTTGATACTAACAATTTGATTATCTTCTTTGCTTTTTCTAATCAAATTTATTAAAGGTTTATCTATTTTGTTGGTTTTTTCATAAAATAAACTCTTTGTTTATTAATTCAAAAGTTGGGTTTTTTTTTTTTTGCTTTTAATTTTATTATTTTCACCTTTTATTTTCAGAATTTCTATTTAGTAATTAATGGGGGGGTTAATTAGTTCTTTTTTAGCTTTTTAGTTGCTTTCTAATTCAATGGTCTTCTCTTTCTCTATTTTATGCAAATAAGTATCTAGAGATATAAAACTTTCCCTAAAAGCTACTTTGGCTGTATTCCATAAATTTTGGTGTGTTGTCTCATTATTGTCATTCCTTTGGATTAAGTTATTGATAGCATCTATTATTTGTTGTTTCACCAACTCATTCTTTAGGAGTCAATTATTTAATTTCTAATTACTATTTTGTCTATGTTCCCTGGCCCTTTGTTTCATGTAATTTTTATTGCATTGTGGTTAGAGTAAGATGCCTTTACTATTTCTGCCTTTCTGCATTTGATTTTGAGATTTTTAAGTCCTACAAATGGTCAGTTTTGGAGTAATTCCCATGTATCACTGGGAATAAAAAAGCATATTCTTTTATGTCTTCATTCAATTTTCTTGAGAGGTCTATCATATATAAGTTTTCTAAAATTTTCCAAGGTCTATCATACCTAAGTTTTCTAAAATTCTATTTACTTCTTTAACTTCTTTTTTTATTTATTTTGTGGTTTGATTTATCTTGTTCTACTATAGCAAGGTAGTGAAATCCCCCCACTAATATATTTGTTATTTCTTCTTGCAGCTTTTTTAACTTCTCTATGCAAATGCTATGCCACTTGGTGCATATATATTTATTATTGATATTACTTTATCATCTATGGGAGCCTTTAGCAAGATATATTTTCCTTCCTTATCTCTTTTAATTTGATGTATTTTTGCTTTTAATTTATCTGAGATCAGGATCATTATCCCTGTATCAGCTGAATCTGAACACAGATTCCCTTCCAGCATTTTATCTTTACTCTGAATATATCATTCTGTTTTGAATACATTTTTTGTAAACAACATGTTGTAGATTTGTGATTTTTAATCCAGTCAGCTATCCACTTCTGTTTTATGGGAGAGTTCATCCCATTCACATTCACAGATAAAATAATTAGCTCTGTAATTCTTGTCATCTTATTTTCCCAAGTTATATTTTTCTCATTCCGCCCTTTCCCTAGCATCAATGTTTTGCTTCTGCCCTTACCTCTCTCAATCTGCCCTCCCCCTTTACAGCTACTCTTCATTTCTTATCCTTTTCCCTTTTTATTTCTGTTCTCCCTTGTTTTACCTCCTCTATTTCCCTTTCCCTTTCCCCTCCTACTTCCCTATAGGATGAGACAAGTTTTGATATAAAACTAAATATTTCAAATATTCTCTCTTTGAGCCAAATCTGAAGAAATTAAGGTTCACACAATGCTTATCCCACTACTTTCTTTCCCTCTTCATGTGAAATAATTTACCTAATTTTACTTCCCCTTCCCATTTCTTTCAGTACAATCCATTTTCCATCAGTAACTTTGTTTTTTTTTTAAATATATGTCATCATAGTGAAGTCAAATTATACCTATTCTGTCTAAATATACCGTAACAAATATATAATTTTTGAGAGTTAAAGATGTCATCATCCCATATAGGCATGTAAAAATTTTAATCTTTAAAAATATTTTTTCTTTGCTTTTTATCTTTTTATGCTTCTCTTGAATTCTGTATTTGAAGATCAGATTTTCTGTTCAGCTCTAGGCTTCATCAAAAATAAATGAAAACCTCCTATTTCTTTGAATATCCACCTATTCCCATGAATAGTAATGGCTTGTAATGGCCTTGGCTGCAGTCCAAGTTCCTTTGCCTTATAGAATTTAATATTCCAGTTCTTTCATTCCTTTAAAGTAGAAGCTACCAAATCCTGAGTAATCCTCATTGTGGTTCCTTGATTTTTGAATTGTTTCTTTCTTACTGCTTGAAATATTTTCTCCATGACCTGATAATTCTGGAATTTAGCTATAATATTCCTTGGAATTTTCATTTTGGAGTCTCTTTCAAGAAGTGGTAGGTGGTTTCTTTCAGTGGATATTTTCCACTCTATTTCATTTTATGTTCTAGGATATCAAGGTGCAGTTCTCCTTGATAATTTCTTGAAAGATGTTGTCTGGCGTCTTTTGTATTGTGGTTTTTGGGGAGTCCTGTTATGTTAAGATTGTCTGATCTTAAACTATTTTCTAGTTCAGTTGTTTTTGCGATGAGGTATTTTACACTTTTTTCTATTTTTTTTTTCATTTTGAGGGTTTTGTTGGCCTGATTCTTAATGTCTTATTGAGTCATTTGCTTCCATTTGTTCAGTTCTAATTTTTATTGAATTGTTTTCTTTTTTATTTCCTTTTTCATTGGCCAATTGAACCTTTTAATGAGTTGTTTTGTTCATTTGATTTTTTATTTTAGAGATTCTGTTTTTAAAGGAATTGATTTCATTTTCCATTTTGTCAAAACTATTTTTTAAAAAGTGATTTTCTTCAGGTAATTTCTCTGTTTCCTTTTCCATTGCTCTCATGTCTTTTCCCAATTTTTATTCTAACTCTCTTTTAAGAAGATCCTTTTAGAATCCTTCCAAGAGAACCTTGTGAGATGGAGACCAATTTATATCACTTTTCAAGACTTCATCTGGAGATATTTTGCCTTTAGTGTCTTAATGGTTTGAGGTCTATTCTCTATGTCCATAAATCTATCTGTAGTCAGAGATTTTTTTTTTTTTTTTGCTTTTTTTTTTTTTTAGCTCATTTTTAAAAGTTAAGTTCTGTTCTTAGAACAAAGGGGGAAATTGTCCTAAGATTCCTCGATAGGCAAAAGTGACTTTATGCTGCCCTGGGAATGGTACTGCTGGCATCCTTTCCTGTTGGGTATGTGTGGGCAAGTTCTGCCTTTTACTTGAATTTGGGGGTTCACTTTTTGCCTTTCACGCTTATATTGGATGTCTCACAGTTAGTTGGCTGATCCACTGGCTTCTGAACCAAAAGAGTAGCCAATGCTGCTGTATTTTGGCCAACAGCATCCTAGTAGATTTCCCTGCTGTGCAGATGGCATCCCATCCTGGGTTCCTGTGCTGCACCTGTGCTCAGCCACTCCTAACTTGCATATTTTATTCACTGTAATTTGAGAGAACTACCTAGTCACTCTTAGCCAATATGTGTTAAGGGAAAATCTTGAGCCCTCGTTTTTTTGGTTGAGGGCTAGTTCCAAATTCACTATTATAGGCTTTCTATTTCATGTAATATCATTTTCCAGGGTTTTTTTTTTTTTTTTTTCTGATTTACCTTTTATTTTTTATTTATTTATTTTTAAAATTTTCCACCCATTTCTCTTATTTCCTAGTATACATAGAGGAGTCTTCCAGCAAGTATAACATTCTCTCTCTCTCTCTCTCTCTCTCTCTCTCTCTCTCTCTCTCTCTCTCTCTCTCTCCTCTGTCTCTATGTATTTCTGTCTGTCTCTACATTTCTATCCTTCTCTGTCTCTCTGTCTCTCTCTTATTTGAAGTATAAATCTATTCTGCTTTCTGCCCTAGACAAAGTAAGCTTTAATTTTTAATGTCATTAACCTGTTGGAGGAAATAGGAAAAGGAGCTCTTAAGGGCACAAGGATTTTGAGATTGCATCATCGCAATTGAACTTAGAAATAACCAGAGCAAAAAGACAGACATGTACAGATTTTCAGGGCACAAGGAAAATTGCCTTCCACTGCAAAGATTTAGTTCTTGGTCTCTAAATAGGTTAAATGTCTATGTTGAACCAGATGCTCTTTGCAATTCATCATTCCCTTATGCCTCACCACTCACCCTCAGCTGAAAGGCTGCCAAGGCAGGCCTGCTAATGGACACAGTCCAAGCCAATTTGAGCAACAAAATCATTTCAAACATCATTGATGCTTTTCAATAGTGCTTCATTACTGCATACATAGAAAAAATGCAAAATTTTTATATAAACAATACTCACTAGGTAAAATAGGGCATGTTCTTCTACTTGATGTAATGATTTTCATTGGGTTTTTTTGTTTGTTTGTTTGTTTGCACCCAGTCATTCACACTTTCGTGCCCAATCTCTTTTCAAAGATATGACATGGATTTTTTTAAATACATATAACATATACATTTTTATTATCTCTTTAACATACATATCTCTCTCTCTCTCTCTTTTTTTTAATAATAGCTTTTTATTTACAAGTTATATGCATAGGTAATTTTACAGCACTGACAATTGCCAAACCTTTTGTTCCAATTTTTCCTCATCTTCCCCCACCCCATCCCCTAGATGTCAGGATAGCCAATACATGTTAAATAAGTTAAAATATAAATTAAATACAAAATAAGTATATATGAATGACATGAATTCTTAAAGCCTCTGATATCACTTCGATGTCATTTAAAATTCAGTGTACCTACATTTATTTCCCAGATTATGTTTACTAGAACATATTATATTTATCACATCAAGCAGTATAATATTAGATATCTTTGATCACAAAGGAGAATTGCTTTAATTTTGCAAATCCATCCCCTAACTTGTTTCTTCTCTCATTTGTTTTCCATCTTGTAACCCTTTGGCATCTCCATCCCAGCATGACTATTAAAAAAACAATGAGATTATATTAACATTCATCAATTTAAATGATAATTTATATGTCTCCCTGCTGTCTTGTCATCAAAGTCAATTTCCTTACATTTTTCCCTGGATTCCTTAGTTATGGTTCTAATAATGGTGAGTTTCAAAAATAATAACTGTAGCTTGGTTTGTACCTTTCATTTAAAATAATTTTAAAATTAGGTATGAGATAATACATAATTTGCCACTAAGGTGTTGTTTGAAGAATCCACTATTAATCCAAGTGATTGAAAAAAAAATAGTGATAACTATGTCATCATTCAAATTATTTGTTTGGCAACTGTGATAGAAACTGTGGTCATGAATGTTCAGCAACTCTTGTCTCAATAGATTCTGCATGAAGTAAAATAAAATGAATGGAACTATGGCCTTATTTTTTCATTTTAAATCCTTGTCCCTTCTATCTTCATAATTTTTCTCATAGTGTTCTCTAAGTTTGCCCAAATTCAAATTTTGCCTATTAAAATTTCTCCCTTTTTTTCAAGGATCATTTCTTCCCCAGACTTCGAATTTATTCTGCCTAGTGAAGATGCTCTATTCTTTCACAAATTTCTTGTATAACTTTACCTGTTCATCTTACATGCAATTATTTAATTTAACTTTTCATAATAGTCAATTATGTACAAAGATGTTTTTTTTTAAATTTTGCTCCCCCATGCTTCCTCTGTAGATAATTTGAAGTCAAGCCCTTTGTATTATTTCATCTTTTTATTCTCAATAATTTAAATATAGTAGATGTCAAGTAATTGTCTTTAAGATCAAATTGACGTGGTTATACATTGGATTGGTGTAGGGTAGAGCAATTTATGAAAGAAAGGTACAAAATTAATGTGGCAAAATAGATCTTAGAAGTATGGTGGAAATGAATCTTCAGAGTTGGAATTTTTGTATCAGTAGAATTATAAGATGCCATATATTCCTTTGAAACATACATTTAATTGTCTTTTTTAAATTTCATGTAGAGATAGTTTTCAACATTCATTTTTTTTTAAGATGGTGAGTTCTAACTGTTTTTTCTCTCTCAATTGCCCTCCCTTCCAGCAAGCAATCTAATATAGCTTATTTAAAAAAAAAAATTCACACACACACACATATTTCCACATTAGTAAGGTTGGGAAAGAAAAATCAGAACAAAAGGGAAAAAATGAGAAACAAAACAGAAACAAAAAAAGTTGAAAAGAGTACTCTTTGATCCTCATTCAGTCTCTATATTAGTTTGTCTGGATGAAAATGACATTTTCTAGCTAGTCTATTGGAATTGTTTTATATCTCATTGTATTGCTTAAGAGTTAATTCTATTAAAGTCTTACTGTTACTGTGTTCATTGTTCTCTTGATTCTTGTCATTTCAATCAGCATCAGTTCATGCAAGTTTTTCCAGCTTTTCTGAAATCTGCTTGTTCATTATTTCAAGATGTATGATATTCTAATAAGTGTATGACAAAGGACCTTCTCTAGATCTGAAAGTCATGATTAAAGGATACTGATTCTATCTTGGCATTGTTAATATTAGGTAGTGTTTCTTTATACATCCAAACCTTTATAAATACATTAAAAAAATTGTAAATATGCCCATTATAATATACTTCCTGTACTATGTTTTTTTTTTCATTTTCTTGAATGATATGATTTACAATATAAATTTGCATTTTTCTATTGTTCATTCTATATGTGTTACTTGTGAATTTACATGAAAGTTCACATTGGAAAAATCATCTTAAAAGAAGGAAAAGCATTTACTCTTCATGAGAATTTAGAAAATTTATTTTTAAAATGCAAGTTTCCAGTAGCTATATAATTTGAAGTTTTAGAATTTGACTTGATGGTATTTTCATAGAATTAAATAAGATGAAAAATTTCTTTCCAAATTGCAAATTGTAATTGTTAAACATATTTGTAATTTTAAAACATTTAAAAACATCAAAAGTTATTGAGAGAGATACATTTATCTCCTCTTCTTTTTTTTCAATTTAGGACTTAATCTAGAAACTTAATTTCGAATACCTAAACTTAGAACACATCAATAAATAATTTCCTCCACTTCCTTATTTAAGTAGACCAATTATCTGAAACAGGTCTATCACTCACTTATTCAACAGATAGGAGGAAGTATGGTGCATTGGAAAGAAAATTCAACTTGTAATGCAATCATGCAACATTTTTATCTTCAAAATGAAGACCTTCTAAATGACATAAAAGTTTAAATTTCTCAATGCTAAATATAATACTAAGTATGACTTTTATCAAGTAATCACTATTTGCCAGATACTGTGCTAGATGATGAATGATACAAACATGCCTACAACATAATAAATATTGTGTTCATGGTACTCTAGAAGGTGGAAAATGAATTTAAAATGCAGAATGGGACATTTTTTTCTTAAAAGAAAGTGCCATTCTAGAAATATATTTTGCTAGATTGTACGTGTTTGCTGAGAAGATGTTGTTATTGTTTTTTGATTAGGTGGGTTGGGGGAAGAATGTATAATAACAATTAAAAATTAGAGTTTTATGGGTTAAATGAAAGTATAGTCAAGGAAAATTCTGGTGAAAACATAAAAAAATAAATATATATATTTTAAAAATTCTTCCAAAAAGTTGTATTAATCACTATTAATTGACAAGAACTTGAAGAAAAGCAGAGTTGGAGTATGGAAAAAATACCTAGCAATTAAAACTAGTCCAAATTAGAATGAATCTTTCTCAGGATTTAGTAAATAGTATTAAATATGTTAGAATGCATTCATTACTGGAAAATAAATGGTTATTTAAACGTATTATAGTGGGAATCTCTATTCAGGTATGGGTTACACTGTGTTATCTCTGAGATTCTTTTAAATATGAATTCTAATATACAAAGGAATTTTATAACTTTCCATTATATTCTTCAATAATTGAATTCAATTACTTCGATTGCACAAGCATTTGCTATGGATTCATTATGTGTCAGATACATTTTGAGAAATAGGTATATAAAATCAAATATAAAAGTCACTGTCCTGATGGAATTTATATTTATTGATAGGAATACATAGTATAGAAGAGGATAATAAGATTAAGAAATGTTATGTTGGAAAATTATGTGATAGGTTTCTGCTTTTCTTCTCTCTTAATTGACATAACTGTTAATAGAAGTCATTGTCATTATGAATTGTTCACCTTTCCTTTTTTAAAGAAAATTAATTTGCCACATATCACTCCACATACAGCGCTTTTAAGAAGCTTTAATATTTTATATTTAATGTGAAAAGCATAGCATGGAGTAATTATCATCTTTATTTTTCTAATTAATTCACTGAGCCAATTAGTTGAAAAAGTAAAAATTTGATGAGTATAGTCTAAATGAAATAAGTATTTTAAAAAGGTAAATAGGGTTTATGCTAATGTCTGCAGAGCACATTTGGAAGAATTTATGAGAAATTATATAGAGGGCTGGAATTATGCACTGAGACTGCAACTGCCAAGCATTTGAGGCTAACTTCTGATTGGACAATACTCTATGGGCATATGCTTGGAAAATGATCTTTTCTATTATCTGTGCTGGCTCAATGACTGTAGGAGGGACTATGGGGTGCAGTAAAGCTAGTCAGACACACACACTCTCGGAGGTAGACGAGGGAGAAGGTGGTCGGGTTGATTCTGCTTCCATCCTGTTCAATCCTGTGTCTAAGACCAAGAATAAAGATTGAGGACTTTTGCTTATCCTGACTCCGGCTGATTCTGGGGTGTCCTGGGTGCTAGTGTGGTCGTTACAAAATTATCTATCTGACAAAATATGAAAATTCAAGGACAAAGTCCCTAAAAAACATCCAGCTAGTTGCTTAGTCATATCTGGTTATTCTATCCATTTTTTGCCTTTGCATTGTGCACCATGTTAATAATTTTAGCTAGCTAAAATCAACAAATGGCAGCAGACTTCCTGGGCTTTGTTATTTGTACTTGGTTAAGATGTTTTGTTAGTAGGAAATACTTTGGAACCCCCATTACAAATATATTTATAGACACAAATAAATAGCAAAATAGATGTCCATATATAAATTTAATGAACTCCTCTTTCTACTTGTGAATCTTTCTAACCTAATTTTATATGTTCAGATATCAACTAAATTTCCTATTTCATCTCAATTACCAAATCTATTTATAAAAAAGACATTCATATAA
Organism: Sarcophilus harrisii; assembly: GCF_902635505.1. NCBI lineage: Eukaryota > Metazoa > Chordata > Mammalia > Dasyuromorphia > Dasyuridae > Sarcophilus > Sarcophilus harrisii. The sequence continues at coordinate 244,282,256 of NC_045429.1, forward strand.
CTTTACCCTTATGAAATAATTGTTTGTTAATTGTGATCAAGTCAAGATGAGATAAATCTCATGGAGCAGAAGGGAATGAATACATTCTATTGCAAAGGAGTAGTGCGAAATATTTTTTTTCTTCTTTGTCTTCAGGGGGAAAAATGTAACCAAACAGGGTATGATTGTTTTTATGGTGGCTTAAATTATATGCTTGTTCACATGATATGGAAATGGCATGTAGCTAATGAAGACAATCATCTGCTGCTAAATAACTCACTGCTGTTGAAAGTGAAGGAATAATATTACATACATGATTCCTTGAAATCCATCAGTGCTCATATATTACATAGATGTATGACAAAGTGAAGAGAAATTGGTTTTACTGAATTATAATGAGATGCAAAGTGCAGATTCAAGTTTCCGAAGTATACAATAATTAATGAAAATAGCCCCAAGTTCTTAAGCATTTCTGAAGGAAAAAATGAAAGCTCAGATGAGCAATATCATAGATTACTCATGATATCTGAGGCTATTCATGCTGGGATTTTCTTTTGATTTCCCTTCATCAGAATTGTTAAATTGCCTTCTATAACTAGGCTTTGGGGAAGGTTACTTGCTTCAAATGATGATACTTTGGAAAAATGTTGTCAGAAACTAAAATCTCTCTCAATTCCAAATGTAACCTTGAATACAGAATTATGAGATAGAACTGTAGCTAAAAAGAACCTAAAATAACTGTCTAATTCTAATACTAATTTTTCTGGGAAAAGAGGAAAATAACTTGATAGTTTGTTGGTAGTTTAAAAAAAACAATTTACACTTCATACAGCCATAATTTCTAATTGGATTCAATAATTTAAATTTGAAAACATTAAAATGGATGTAGTCATTATAATAATAATCTTATTTTCTCATGTTTTGTATAATTCAATTGAAATAAACATGAGATTTGAAATTATCTTGTTATTCTTTTATGATCAATGTTCTATGAACTTCTGAACAGGTCAATTCAAGAACTACATTTTGTAATTAAATAAAGATATTAGAATATGCTCTGAAGACCCAATGAAAACACCCTTGATAAACTTCAGCAGCAGGGAATTCAACAAGGACAACATGTATTTCATCCAATTCCCATGTAACTTTCATCTTTTTGTTCAAGTCTTCAGTCTTATTTCAAAGTAAAAATTTTCAAAGATTTTTCATGAATATACCTGCAAATGATGAACTTGTAAGTGACATTTTCTTTTGAAAACATATTGTGGAGTTTTTATGACAATATAGTATTGGGCAATTGTAGCTAACAGTTCCTGTCAATGCTAATTGTCTCAGTCCATTTTAGTAGATTGATGCCTCCAGGAAAATTTGAGATCTATGCTTGTAGTATGTATCAATTTATTAACTATCAGTAAATGAAATACAGAGAATTACTGTCATATAATTTTATCCACTGGGGCCATATATTGTTAGTATTTGACAGGTGCTGAATGTTTATAATCTTCAGTGATATGTTTCCCTATCTCCAACTCCACTTTTAATAATATTGATCATTAACTTCAGGCACCTCCATTTTCTATTTTTTTTGGAGTCAAGATGGTAGATATAGGCAACCAGGTTGAGCTCTACTAATAACCCCCCTCCAAACAACTTTAAAATAATATTTCAAATAAAATTTTAGAGTGGTAGAGTCCACAAAAGATCAGGGTAAGACATTGTTTAATCCTAAAAAAAAGAAAAAAAGAAAAACAACTTAGAAATTTAGCATATGAAATTTATATAACATCAGGATAGAAATCTCTCCAGAGCTCACACAGATAATGGCCATACCACAGCTGAAACAGCAATAGCAATTTAGGGAATTTTGAATTAAGAGACAGCAAGGAGTTTAGACAATTAATCAGAAAGAGGTTACAGGAGAGAATTTGGTAAAATGGGTTACAATTGGCAATTCTTTTGTCCATATAAAGTTTTGTATAACAATTACAGAGTAAAGAGAAGGCTGGTAGTTGCTCAGAGGGGATCAGGAGCTTTGTTTTAGAGTTTCAAGGCAAATAAAATGATTGCTCTTGACTCTGCAGGGGACCAGAGAATTTTCTTTTGTAAATATCAGAATGCAAACCAGAAGAACAGTGACAATAATTCTCCTAGGATTGTATTATCTTGAAAACTTTGCAACACCCCCCCCTCCATAACTAGCTCTGAAAACAGTAGCACTAAAAAGTCTAAAGCTGAGGACAGGACTGCCCCCCACCATTTCCAAATTAAATGGTGCCCAATTTTAACATAAAGTTTAAAGTCAAGAAAAAGACTAGAAGAGTGACCAAACAGCAACAACAAAAATGACAAGAATTTGACCATACACAGAAAATATATAGATAAAAAAACGAAGTCATAAATTTAAAAGAAGATGTCAATAATGTGAAAACAGATACAAAGAAAGCCTCAAAAATTGCGAATTTAAGCCAAGCTTGAGAAAAATTCCTGGAAGAGGTTAAGAATGTTAAAAATTGATAAAGAAAATATTGGGAAAAGAAATGAAAATGATAAAGGTAATTATGTTTAAATAATTAACAGCTTGACTAAAGAGGCAAATACTTAAATACCTAAATAATAGATTACCTAAATAGAAATACCTAAAATAGAATTACTTTAATGGTAAAAAGAAACATAAAAATTCACTAAAGAAAAGAATTCTTTGAAAAGCAGAATAGAACAAATGGGAAAAAGAGGTAAAAAAATTTCACTAATGAAAATGATTCCTTAAATTTAGAATGGATAAGTAGAAGCCAGAGTCCATGAGACATCAAGAAACAACAAAACAAAATCACAAGAATTAAAAAAAGTGAAGGAAATATAAAATTTCTTAATAGAAAAAAAATTCTCAAGAGATAAAAATCCTCAATTTTCTATTGCCCTGGAAAATATATCAAGGACATATAATTTGAGAATTACTGAGTTTTGTGAAAGTCATGTCTAAAAAAAGAAGCTGGATATTTCAAGAAATTATAAAGGAAAACTCTCTTACTGTCTTAGATGCAGGGAATAAATAGAAATTTAAAAAATCCATCATTTGTCTTCTGAAAGTGAACTCAGAATGAAGACTCCCCCAAAGAGTATATCCAAATTCCAATGTTCACAGATCAAAGAGAAAATATGTTAAGCAGTCAGAAAGAAATAATTCAAATATATATGGTAATTATTTTTCCATTATCAAAGAATTGAAAATCCAGCAGATATTAATCATTAGAAAAATGACTGACCAAGTTGTGGCATATGATTGTGGCAGGGTCCTGTTATGTTAAAGAAATGGTAATAGGGGTCATTTTTTTTTTTTAAATGGAAAGATCTGTATGAACTAATGCAAAATGAAATAAGCATGAGTGATCATTGTGCACAATAATAGGAAAATTGTGATGATAATCAACTGTGAAAGACTGTGATACTCTGATAAACACAATGATTCAAGTCAGTTTGAAAGAACCCGTGATGGGGATTTTGGAAGATAGATCCAAGATGGGGGGATAAAGCCAGGAAGCTGCTGGAACTCTCCCAGTTTCCTTAAAAAAACACATGAAACCAACCCTTATGAACAGAGTCTGACAGAATGAAACTACTCTCCAGCTCAAGATAGACTGGAAAAACTTCAAAAAAGGTCAGTCTCACTGGGATGAAAAAGATGTTCAGCAAAGCTCAGAAAGACTCTGGGAAAGCCACTAAAAAGTTCTTAATCACAGAAAATCATCAACTAGGACCCTCAGACCTGGTTCAGTAAAGAAGAAAATCAGTGGGGCAGTTTCCAGTCACAGCTCAGAAGGCAAACTAAAGGAAAGTTAAAAAAAAAAAAAAGAGGAAATCCCAAAAGAAAAGGAAAGAAAATGAGTGACTAACAAAAAAGAACGTTGACCATAAATACCTACTATCGTGACAGGGCAGACAAACCAGGAACTCAGATGAGGACAAAATATACAAAGAAGAAATCTCAAAGAGGGATATGAATAGGTCTAAATCTCAAAGAGACTTCCTGAAAGTGTTCATAAAAAACCTCAAAAGACAAATAAAAGAGGTAAAATAAGAAATAAGAAAAAATAAGGAAATGAGGTATGCATGAGAGAGTCAACAATTTGGAAAAGGAAGGAAAACATTTCTTGAAGAAAGCAACTCCTTAAAAAGTAGGAATCCAAATGGAAAAGGATAAAAAAGGCTAACTGAAGAACATCACACTTTAAAAACTAGAACAGTGCAAATAGAAGATAATGATTCTGTGAGTCTATAAAAATCAGTCATACATACTAAGAAGAATGAAAAAAATGCTTAAAAAAATGTGAAATATCACATTGGAACAACAACTGATCTGGAAAATAGATCCAGAAGAGAAAATTTAAAAATTATTGGCCTATCTGAGGGCCATAACCAAACAAAAGAGCCTGGATAGCGTTGTACAAGAAATCATTAATAAAAGCTGCACCAATATTCTAGAAACATAGGGGGAAATACTCATTCAATGGATCCATCAATCACTTTTGGAAAGAAATCCTACAAGGAAAATCCTAAGGAACATTGTTGTGAAACTCCAAGGAAAAAATACTCGAAGTTACCAAATAAAAACAATTCAAATATCAAGTAGCTACCAGTCAGGATTACCACGGATCTAGGAACTTCTACAATAAAGGATCAGAGAGTCCAGAAAAAACATATTCTGGAAGGCAAAGGAGCTAGGTTTACAGCCAAGAATTAACTACCCAGTAACATTCAGCATCATCTTTCAGGGGAAGCAATGGCTCTTCAATGAAGTAAGAAAATTTCCATCATTTCTATTGAAAAAAAACCCACAAAAAACAGAGCTAAACAGAAAATTTAAACTACAAATTCAGGACTCAAAAATATAGAAAAAGTAAACAGGGAAAAAATTGTAAGTATAAACTGTTTACATCCCTAGGTGGAAAAACAATATCTGTAACTCTTGAGAACTGTATCATTCACTGGGGCAGATGAGGGGGCCGCAAATGGACTAAGGGTATGCTTGTGAATGGACTCTGATGTAATGACATTTAAAAAAAAGACATTAAGGAGTGGGAATAGGTGTGTACTACAAAAAGTGGAAAGGGGAGTAATAATGGGACAATTAGTTCACATTGATGAGCATTGTCTAAAGCTTGATCTCATCAGTGTTGATTTTAAGGGAATAATTTAATCATTCAGTGTAAAAAATATAGAACCTTATAAAGAAGTAGGAGGAGAAAAAGGAAAGAAAAAGAAAAGGCAGGATTGAAGGGAGGGCAGAAACATTAGGGAACAAAATAAGGAAAGGGGGAAAGGGGTGAAAGAAAATAAGGTAGTGGGTGGAATGGGTTAAAAACACTACTAAGTGAAGGAAGGAGAGATGATAGGTGATAATGTAGTGGATAAGGTTGGCAAAGACAACACTTAGAGAAGGGGAGAGGTATGAAAGGAGACAAGGTATTGGATGGGGTGGGTAAAAAAAAAAACAGGACTAAGGACAGTGTGGAAAGAGAGAACAAAAGTATATATAAAGAAAAAATAGGAAGAAGAAGGAAAATATAGCTGGTAATCATAAGTAGAGCTGGTAATCATAATTGAATGTAAACCGATGAACTCTCACACAAAACGGAAGCAAAGAGCAGAGTGGCTTAAAAAAATAGAATTTTACAATATGTTGTTTACAAGAAACACACATGACACAGACAGACACAATTAGAATAAAGGTGAGAAGCTGGAACAGAATTTATATGCTTTGGCTGAAGTTACAAAAGTCAGCAGTAACAATTCTTATCTAAGATAAAGCAAAAGTAAAAATAGTTCTTATTAAAAGAGATAAGAAAAGAAAGTACATTTTGAAAAAGAGTATCATAAACAGTGAAATAGTAACAATATCAAATGTATATGCACTAAGTGCTAGAGCAGCCAAATTTCTAGAGAAGATTTGAAGCCAAATACAAGAAGAAACAGAAAGCAAAATTATATTAGTGGGGGACTTCAACCTTCCACTCTGAGAATCAGACAAATCTAACCACAAAATTAAAAAGAAAAACTAGGGAGGTTAATAGAAACATAGAAAATCTACATATGATTGACCTTTAGAGAAAATTGAATAAGGATAGAAAGGAATACACCTTTTCTAGGCAGTATATGGAACCTACACAAAAATTGACTATGTATTAGAGCATTTAAAACCTTACAATCAAATGCAGAAAGGGAAAAATAGTAAATGCTTCCTTTTCAGGCTAAAATGCAATAAAAATTATATTCAATAAATGGCCAGGGGAAGATAGACTAAAAAATAAATTGGAAATTAAATAAATCTAATTCTTAAAAAAATGAGTAGATCAAACACCAAATCACAGAAACAATCCTGAATTTTATCCAAGAAAATGACAATAATGAGACAATATACCAAAATCTTTGGGATACAGTCAAAGCAGTTCTTAGAGGAAATTTTATATCCCTAAATTGCTACATGAATAGAATAGAGAAAGAGGAGATCAATGAATTGTACATTAAACTAAAAAAAGCTAGAAAAAGAACAAATTCACAATCCCCAATTAAATACCAAATTAGAAATTCTGAAACTCAATAGCAAGAATAATAAAATTGAAACTAAGAAAATTATTGAATTAATAAATAAAACTAAAAGTTGGTTGTATGAAAAAAAAAACACAAAATAGATAAACCTTTAATTAATTTAATTAGATAGAGGGGAAAAAAAACACCAGCATCAAAAAGGAAAATGATGAACTTAAGTTCTCCATCAGTTCTCCATTAGTTAAGTTCTCCATCTCATTTTATAGATAAAGAAACTGAGGGAAACAGGGTTAAATGACTTGCTTAGGGTAATATAGTTGGGGAATGCCTGAGACCAGATTTGCACTATGAATAGCAGGTTTTCCTGACTTCATCCACTGTGCCATGTAATTTCTCACTTAAGAGAAAGTCACTTTCTGTATTAATAGAACAGTTTCAAACTCAGAAAGCCTATCCAATAAGATCAGTCATGGAGAAAAGATACCTATTATCACCAATTTAATTTAGCATTTTGCTAGAAGTGCTAGATTTATCAGTAAGAGAGGAAAAAATAATTGAAAAAATGAGAGTAGGCAATGATAGGGAAAATTATCTCTTGTTGCTGATGATGTGTTGGTAACTGAGAGAATCTTAGAGAATCATCTAGAAAACTACTTGAAACAGTAATTTTAATCAAGGTTTCAGATTATTAAATAAATCTACATAAATCATCAGTATTTACTATATATTACCAACAAAGCCCAGTAGCAAGAGTTAGAAAGAGATATTCCATTTAAATTACAGTTTATTTAACATAGTTATGGGTAGGCCAAGATAATATAATAAAAATGACAATTCTACTCAAATCAATTTTCTTATTTGGTTACATACAAATATAACAACCAAAAAAATAAACCCAGGAAAAAAAATCATCTGGAAGAACAAAATGTCATGAATATCAAAGGAATTAATGGGAAAAAAAAAAAAAAAAAAAAACAGTGAATGGTCCAGAAGTATCAGATCTCAAACTGTATTAAATTCTCAGGCCTTGAGTTTTGAATAGTCATGTTTCTGAGTTCAATTTTGACCTCAGAAACTCACTGCACTGTGACTGTGGGCACCTAATATAACAATGTAAATGAAATGGTGAAGGAAATGACAAGTCATTTCAGGATCTTTGCAATAAAATTCCAAAATGGGATCATGAATAGTCAGACATGATTGAAATGACTGAAAAAGAACAGGAAAACAGTAAACTAGATTAGGGATTAGGTAGACAATACACAGTAGTAAATAACTATAATATTTATTGTCTGATAACTCCAAGAATTGAAACTTTTGAGACAAGAACTCGCTATCTGACAGAAATTGTTGGGAAAACTCTTAATGCAGTTTGGCAGAAACAACATGTAAACCAACATCTCACAGTGTAGACCAACAAAAGAATGAAATGGACTCATGATTTATTAGGGGATCATGGGATAGATTATTTAGCAGATATACAGATAAGGAAGAATTTATGACCAAAACAAGAGATAGAATTACAGGATATAAAATAGAAAAGTTTGATAATATTAAATGATAAGATTTTATCCACAAGAATTCTATGCAGCTATTATTAGGAAATTATGAAAGTGAGGGAAATTACAGCTAATTTTTTCTGAAACTTTTAATCACATTTCTCATATATGTAGAGAATGATTCAAAGTTATAAAAAATTAATCATTCTCAAGAGACTAATGGGAAAAAGATATAAACAGGCAGTTTTCAGATGAAATCAAACTATCAATATTCATATGCAAAATTGTCTCAATCACTGTTTATTAGAGAAATGCAAATTAAAGGAATTCTTAGATACCACTTTTCACTTATCAGATTGGTTATTATGACAGAAATGGAAAATGACAAATGTTAAAGGTTTATGGGAAATTTGTTGCACTTACTGTTCTTACTATTCTAAGAGCAATTTGGAACTATGCCCAGTGGACTTTAAAACTGTGCATATCTTTTGAATCAGTAATGTTACTATTATGTCTGTATAGCAGAGAGAGATCTTAAAAAGGGGAGGAGGATTTGCATGTACAAATATATTTATAACAACTCTCTTTGTGGCGGCAAGGAATTGTAAATTGTGAGGATTCCCATTAACTGGGGAATGGCTAAACAAGTTATAATATATGAATGTAATGGAATAGTACTGGGCTAAAAGAAATGATGAGTAGCATGCATTCAGAAAAATGTGAAAGATTTACATGAAATGATGCAAAAGTAAGTGATCAGAACTAAAAGAACATTATTCACCATAATCAGCAATACTTTATGTTGCTCAAGTGTGAATGACTAAATATACAATATCATTGTCTAAAACAATTCCCAAGTACTCATGATAAAACTATTCACCTCCAGAGAGAAAAAGAGAAAAAAAGAAAACTGAGTTTAAATGTAAATTAAAACAAAGAAACAAACAAACAAAAACAACTCTTGTTTCCTTTTGCAATATGGCTAAGGTAGAACTATGCTTTACTTGGCTTAATTTGTTTAATTTACACCAACTTCCTTGTGTTCTTTAAGTGTATGGAGTGATTGTAAGTGGAAGAGAATTTGGAACTCAAATTTTTTAAAAAATAAAAGTTAAAAAATTTTACATGCATTTGAAAAAATTAAAAACATTTAAAATTAAATGGAGGTAACAAAATTTCTCATATATCTGAATATAATCTTTTGAGAGAGTACAAATATTATTTTTCTCCAATTTTAAACACATTCATAACATTCCCCACCCCCAACCTCAAGGGAAAACGAAATCTAAAAGTTTACTAAGTTCTTCATCTCTAGGATTTAGGTAAGATAAATTCACAAATAACAGCATACACTGTTGCTACACTTGTCTTCTTTCAAGACTGAATTCAAATCAAGATTCTTGAAAGAGTTCTTCCCCACTTACTTTTCATTGCTGTCTCCCAATGATCCTATGCTATCTGGTTTATATATATTTGGAATTTAACTAGATTGCTTATATGTCACTCTAAATCTGAAATGTTAGTTCCTTTCTGGAAGGTATAATTTCTACCTTTCTTTATATGTATATTACTTATCCTGACACAAAATAAGCACTTGTTAAATGCTTATTATTGACTCATACTTAGAAGAACATGTCTTGAAGAATAAAAGAGCCTTGTATGATGATTATTAATTTTCTGTACGAGAACCAAACTGTGTTTAAAAGAAAAATTTCTTTAGGATTTAATAATGATAAACTATGTGATTAGCAGTACAACATCGCAAAAGAAAATAAAAACAAACAAAAAGTCACATTTTGTTTTGGGAAAATAATGACTAATATCATTCCTAATTTCACCCTGTTCAAAATCCTAAGGATACAAACAAAAAATGCAGAGGATATACTAGGTATTTGCCTAAAATTTTTGGTTTAATTTTCTTGATATTAGTGGAGTTTGGCACAATCATAAACATTGCAATAAACTGGAATGAGTTAAATGAATTTCAGGAAGGAGAAACATGAAAGTGATGTTATATATTCTTAGCTACTGTCCTCTTTGAAAATTGAAATTGATGAAATGATTATAGAAAAAATAAGTGAATTTGGCAAATTCACTTATAAATATAAACAAAAACTTTTTGAAATTACAATCATCTCAATAATATTAATATTTCTAAAATGAAATAATTATCAGTAGCTCTCTGTTTACAAAGAAATTATTTTTTAGGCTTAGTACAGTAGCTGCTTAAACAGGTATATTCATGTTTGTGAAGAGAATGGATTTTTATCACTGGCCCAGCATCTTAATTTCCCAAGGTGACACTCAAACTAAAAGGATTTATCATGGATTTAATTCAATTTGAACATTGATTGAGCTGACTACATGGAATGAAGTATTGCAATTCTAGCTGGCAGCATTCTTCTGTTTTAAAGTATGGGTGAAGTGTTTTTCTAACCTTGATATAATGATACATCTTTGTTCAAATACAGAAAAAAATATATATACACACACATGTATATATACATATAAACAGAGATGCACAAAATACTGATACACACATGTACATGCACATCTATATCTATATGCTTATCTAGCCCACTCTATCTCTAGCTCCAAATAACAATATTATGTATCCATAAATATAGATATATTCTGGTTGTCCCAAATGTATTAGTACAATTTTAAGCTTTGAAAACTACTTTTTCTTTGCCAGACATGATCTTTAGTATTGTGTTTAGTGCTGGGAACCGTAGCTTAAAGAATTTGGTAAACTGGAATCTATTGAGAGAAGACAAACAGGACCATGAAAGACTTTGAGAACATGACATAAGAGGATTGTTTGAAGGCATTCAGCATGGTTAAGCCTGTAGTCAAGAATACTCTTGGACAACATGATAGCCATCCTTAAATATCTGTAAAGCTTTTTTTTTTTTATGGTAGGGGATTGTACTTCTGTTTGCTCCCAAATTTTTAAAAATAGGTTATAGAGAAGGTTTTAGAGCTTAATAACAGACAAAAATCCAAAGAATTAGATTGATTAGATGCCCTCCCCCTTTTTCGGGGGAGGGTGAGTGGGACATATTATAGGTATATGGGTTTGATTAAAAACTTGTGAGATCCATTTAGCATTTTAAATTATGTGATTCATTAATTTGATCAAAGGGGAGGGAGATAATTACTCAGCTGATTTGACATCCTATATCCAAAATAAGCAACTACATAGAAATAGATTGCTTGAGTAAAACCAGTTTCATATCAATCTTTTTATTTCTAAAGTTTCCACATATATTTTGTTAATAAATATTAATACATGTTAATAATATCTCTTTCTGCTTCATTTTTTTCCCTTTTCTGAAGCATCCTACCACATCACCCAAAGTTATATTCCTAAAGATCAGCACTGACTCCATTTCTTAATATGAAGTGGCTCCCTTTAACTCTCTAAAAGGGAAAACTATTTTAATTAGCACCCTATTTTCTTCACAACTTGGGTTTAATATTCCTTTTTAAACATATTATAAATGCTTTCCTTCATGAAATTACAGTATAGCCTTCTCATCTCTGTTTCTTGCAATCTTTAGTTTCCTTCAAAGGTTACTTCAAACAATGCTCCTATAAAAAGTTACTATTGTTTCACACTTGGGTATATTACCTTTGGAAATATATTGCCTTGGGTAATACCTTGGGTATGTTCCATACATACATACATATCTGCATGCATACATACAGTTTGATAACTTTTTGAAGTAGTTCCAAATTGCTCTCCAGAATGGCTGAATGTATTCACAATTCCACCAACAGTGTATTAGTGTCCCTGTCTCACCACATCCCCTCCCACATTCTGTATTATCTTTCCGTGTCATTCTAGCCAATCTGACAGGTATGTAGTGCTACTGAGAATGTGTTTTAAAGAATATTGGGTAAATTTCTCTTCTATCCTTTCATATTTTCATATAATGACATGTATCCACACTATGATAATCCTACTTGGAAACATTCTTATTTTGATTCTTAAAAAAGAAAGACTTTTTTTTTTGCTAGTTGCCAAATATCAAGGAATATAATTATTCACATAATCCAAAGATTTAGAGAAGACATTGTTGAAAATCTTCTAGCTTGTCTTTTCCTTCTCTGCAGACAACACACTTTCCACTTACCAAAAAAAAAATGACTTGACTTTCTTGTTTGTCCCATTTATTACCTCTGTGACATTAAAAACTCTTCAGTTCTATTGATCTTTAGTTAGCTCATGAGTATAAGAATACTAACTTTACTTGCCTCAGGGACTTGTGAAATATCCCATGTACATTTTTAAAATTATTTCAAGTATAAGCTGCTGTATTATTATTAATTTTGCTTCTAGTTCCAGCTTTCTTTAAAATTCCTATTAAACCCCTTCAATCAGGTAAAATCATCAAGAAGTCTTATTATATTCAATCTCATTCTTAACTGTCTTTCTTTATTTGCATTCCAAAATACATTCTTATCATTTTCAGGTTTCATTTCTTTTTTTAAAAAAAGTCTTGAAGATTGAGGACATGTATAAAATTATTAAACAGTGATAAAATACGAATAAAGCACGACATAACTTCTTATTATTGTTTATTTTTATTCTATTGATTTATTCAGTATTATAGAGATAAAATTAAAATGAGTGGAAATGGTTATAGAATTTTATTAAAGCTTGTTCTTATTAAACAAAATTTTATTTCATCACATTAAAATGGGCTAATGAAAATGTATTATCTGTAATATACAATGACGATATTAATGACTGTATCAAGGATTCTACATTTGTGACCTATATTTCCAATAATGGTAGCAGACTTGCCTTGAGCTATTTATTTCTTATGTCTGCTGGTCTGAATAATGTGTACATGGTTTTTAAATGATTAGAATCATCTTCATTGGCTTCGTCATCTTAGAAGATTATTACACTCACCTTCATCCTCAAGCAAAGCCAACCAGTTGTTACAGGACTCAGACTTCCAGCTTGGCTTCAAAAGCACTCTGCTGTAAGCAGCTAAACCTTTTTAAATATATGCAAGGAAATTCTCTTACTGTGGATATGGATAATCTTAGCTAATACAAAATATTTTATAAAACTGAAATTAATTTTATCATCCAATTTGCAATACTTAGGGTATCCTTAGGGGTTTGAAATTCACATAATTTGGATTAAGTAGCAATAAAAGTTGCTGAGGGTTATGAAACCGTTTTTCATTTTAGAGGAAGCTATTTGGAGAGTTTCTTCTTTGGAGCTGCTTTTGCACTAAATCCCAACAAATATGCTCTAAGCCTTCCAAGCTTTTCAAATCCCAGAGCAGAGGTTTCACAAAATGCAAACGAGTTAGTCAATCTTTCAACTTTGGTTGTGACTGGAGACTTAGAAAAGAAAGAAAGATTTTGTTTGTTAGTATTGTCAATTATTATTTGATTTTATTTTTGTCATATCTTCATCTGGATTACTCCATTTTCAATATAATCTGTTTTTAGAGAATGGTTAATGTTACCCAAATTGAAAAACATTAATTAGAAACTTCCTCATAAGAAGAAAGTGTTTTCACAATCAGTACTATCCATGACTACTTGACAGCAGTTTGAGGTTTGAGTGACTTGAATTATATCTCTTCTTTGCCCTCAACGAAAGTGAAATTGAGTGGGTCTGAAAGGAAGGAAGGGAGGGAGGAAGACAGGAAAAAGTGAAGGAAGGAAAGTTTACAGGAAAAAAGAAAAGGAAAGAGAGGAGAAGAAGTGAATAGAAAACAGATGAGAGAGGGAAAGGAAGGGAAAGAGAGGGGAGGAAAGGCAGAAAAAAAAAGAGAGATTTACTAAAATTATCCAAAATCAAAGTAACAATACATATTTTTATAAATAATTTAAATTATGAATATTTTTACTGCAAAGAAGTGCTTCTTTTCAAATTCTGCCCTGTGTAGAAAGATTTGTGAACATTTGTATGGATGTTTAATATAATGTTTAATATAAATAACAACTTATTTCCAAGTTTGTTTATTTAACTTAAATACAGAAAATACTCATTATACCCCTAAATAGATACTTTGGAAAATAATTAACTTCATCTATTCAGTAAGTATTACCACTTAAAGGAATTCCAAAATAAAGTCAATGATATCATATGATAACAACTGATAAATAAGGCATACCAAAAACAAATAACAAAAAGAAAGAACAAAAACATTACTCCAGCAAATTTTTATCCAGGGTCTATGTAAACATTAATAACATGTCTCTCCAGTTACAATTTAATATTTTGAAAATTGATAAAGATAGTTTAATTTATTGTGCTTGATTATATCAGATGAGTCAAAAGATCATTGGCTAACAATGAATTGTACTCGGGGCTATTTTTTAAAAAGAAAGAACACTTACTTTTAGATACTCAAAATGCCCACATATACAATTCTATATGACTACAGCATAAGGATTGTAAGAAGTTTATGACATTGGCAATAAGTTTCAGTTTCAACTGATTTATAACAATAAATAACAAAATGTCTCCATTTGATTACTATCTAAAATGTTATAATCCCAGAAGAACACTCATTTGACTTTTTTTTTTTTAAGATTGCAAAGAACTATTTTTAAAAAATGTTTATTTGGTTGCCTGTGACTATTGAAGAAAGGGAGTTCATGTATTGTAATTTAAAATGTGAATACTCCATTTTTTTTCTTTTTTATATGACTTTAATAATTTTCTTTAATATATCAAAGTATTAGAGTGAGAATGTTGAGTCATTTAACTGAGGTTATAGAAAATTTTAGCTATGTAAAGAAATTAATCTCATGTCATTTAATATAATTGCACTATAAATTGTACAGTTCTTCAATTTTGATAATTTATTGTAGATGTATAGAACATTTACTTCAAATTTTATTAGTCTGATCAGTACTATGTCCTTGTAATTTGTAACATTTTACAATATAGAGAACATTAATTATGCTTCAAACAATTTCCCCCATCTTATTAACCAAACTCTATTGGCAAATAGTTCAGAAATGTTTCAAAATAAATTTGATTTATGAAAGTATGTTTCTTTTTTTATTATTATTGATATGATTTTATTTTATTTCACTCTGATTCCAAAGATTTGAATCATCGTTTTTATTCAGTAATCCACTACTTCAAAATAATACTACTAATAAAAGGAAAATAGAAAAGAAAGGCATTTGAGTAAAAAACAATATTAAGTTGATAACACAATTAATGTTCTGCACCCACACTATCACATTTACACAGAGAAAGGAAAGATTTTCCCCTACATTATCATATTGTTTGTGTATAAACATATAAATGCCATTTTATGTTTAATTTATTTTTGCTTCTAAATCTCTATTTTTTTCATTTTGCATAAGTACAAATGTTTTATTCAAAAAAGTCTATTCAAATAAGAGACAGTAGATATAGACCATGAAGATTCTTGTATTAGATCTCCACAAAATCCTATGGGAACAATACATATTATATCCATTTTATAGAAGAGAAAACTGAGGTTACTAGAGTTTACATAATTGATATAAAGTCACACAGCTAGCAAATGCTGGGGCTAGAACATGAATGCAGGCTTCTTATGACTCTCAGACCACTGTGCTTTGCACGATATAAGGAACAGCACTGAAAAAATAATCAAACTAAACCACTTTCTCCACTAATGGAGTAAAAATCGAACCAAAAAAGGTGAAAAACTAAAGTGAATTTAAAAAATATTGAGTTTCTATTTGTTCATGAACCTATATCTTTTTGTCATATGCTTTCTAATTGGCAGCATGTGAAAAGCAATACTTGATGTGTTTTCACAGTTTCTGTTTATATCATGATATAATATAGGGTTTTATTTTATTTTTTTCCTTCTAAATTAAAATGATCAGCTGTCTCTTTAGCTGCTAATGAACAATATTTGGATAAAATAAAGATTAAAGGTTTTATCTGTTTATACTGCTTGGTCTTCTGGAATTTTGCTAAATTAAATTTGGCAAAATATCAATGAAATCACAAATATTTTTTGAGTAACTATTATATGTACCAGACACTGTTCTAGGCAAAGAAGATACAACCACACAAACCAAATAGAAAAAAGAAAAGAAAAAAGGAAGAAAGGAAAGGAAAGGAAAAAAAAAAAAAACATGTTGGCCCCAAGAAGCATGTATACAGGGAAAAGAAGATAGAATACTTGTTTTACTTAGTCCCACAAAATATGCAGAAAGGTAAAGATAAATTTAGTAATAACTTAACATGATCCAAAAGCATTGATTCTGCAAATCATAATTATGATTTTGTCTTGAAATGAAAAAAAAAAAGTAATTCCTTTGAAGAATGTTTTGGATTTTTAAGTAGAAACTTCATGGTCATTTTCAGCAATAATGTCAAGTAGTGGTTTCCAATACAGTATGGGGATTTCTGGGAGTTCTGGAGGCCAAAACCATTTTCATAATACCAAAAAAGCTTTACTTTTTTTTTTAACTCTCATTTTGTTATGAACATTCAACAGAATTTTCTAGAACCTACATGACCGATTAATTAAACATTTAGATGAAAATACAAATATTAATTTAGTATCTCTTCTATAGAATTGTACATTTGCTTTACAAATGAAATATACAGACATGACTGGGCTTGCTGTCTTGCTTATAGTCATGTAGTATTATATCAACTAATCAATGAAAAAGATATTCTATGTGAATGTTTGGCAACAGATGTAAATGGTACTGAAATATTGACTGTGTACTGAATACCTTTTTTGAATCTCATGGTTCAGACTGGAATAACTCTATTGATATTTGTATTGATGGAACAAAAGCATTTTGAATTTACATGTATAACAATATAAAATAATATGACTTCTTATCTTAGAAATGTATTTGTTTTCATTAAAATCTTTTTCCTGACAATTTATCATTTTTGAAATGAAGCAATTAATAAAACTTTTAAACTTCATCAGTTGTAACTTCTAATAGAATGAATATTGATACCTCAAGATATGCTAGGGCCAGCATATGCCAGTTTTTGAGAGTCAATTGTAAAGTTTTCAATATCAGCATGTACAACTTTATCAACTGCTGTAACTCAGGGCTTAATTTATTGTTTTATTAATTGTCTGGACTTATGAAATTGAAGGAAAACATTAGTAATTCAGTAAATTTAATTGTGTACTGCTTACATTTCTCCTCCAGAGAGCCAGTTATTAAATGTTTGCCAACACACAACCATATATTCAAAAAATCTTTGTGGTGGCAAGTGGCAAGTGTGAAGTCCACTTGACAAGTGGAGTCAAGAGTGTTCTTGATTTAGCTATGAAGAGAATTTCTATTTATTCAGAATGAAACTAAATGACTTCCAAAACCGTCCCTAGCTCTAAGATACTGTGGCACTGGGCATCACCAAATTCTAGCATTCATAGTAACCAAGTATGCAATATTGTAATCAGCTAAATTTCATAATTTATGCCTTTAGATCTTAGTCCACTATCAGAACATTTATGCAGTGATTTAAAATGTGCAAAACAGTTTGCTTTGTTTCAATTTACCCTCACATATTTACACAAGTAAATATGATTGTCACCTCTATTTTATAGTTGCAGGAACTGAGGCAAACAGAGGTTAAGTTACATGCCCAGCATCCTACAGGTTACTATATATCTGAGAATGGAATTGGATTTGTCTTCCTTAATCCAAGTCCAACTCTCTCTTCACTGATTCTTATCATTACACTAACAACCTCTGACACTAGTTAAGTCAAGAACTTTAGAAATGGCTTTCCTTAACTGTTGAAGTGTTGAAATTTGAATCACAAAAGCTGTGTATTTTTTTTATTTGTCAGCTTGTTCTTTTAGCACATATTTGAACTTTTAGTTTTGTCAAATTATATATTAAGTACATTCTTAAATTACTTTCTCAAAACATATCCCAGAGAGCTTAAATATCCACCTGCACAAAACAGTTGGAAAAATTATTTGAAATGTAAATGCTAACAGCATTTGAAAGCAATATTTAAAGGGGCTTCATCACAATAGGCTATAACATAACATAATATAACAAAATATAATTAATATAATATATTAGCTCAGGCAATAGCTTTGTGCTGTCACATGCTCTCTTAGGCTCAATTATATCACTTATAGAATATGACAAACAACATTTTTCCTTTGAAATTTGAAGTAATATTTTTTTCTAAAATTTGACTGAATTCTTCCATTTTCTGGGTCAGTGTTGTTGTTGGGATGGCAATATCTAATTCAAAATAAACAGGAAATAAATTCACAATGGTCATTCTCTTTGACAAAAGGTATATTTAGGGGAATAGGAAACAAAATGATGCAATACAATAAAAAATGATGAGTTACAGCAGTTGCTAATTTCTGAGTTGTACATGCTCATATTGAAAATTTTACAATTGACTCTCAAGAACTGGCATATGCTCGCCCCAGCATATCTTGAGCTATCAATATTCACTCTATTAGAAGTTACAGCTAATGATGAAGTAGAGTTGGGAGAGCATATAGTTTAAAAAAAGGAATTTGGAAGAACCCAGTAAAGAAATATGCCACGAGGCCTGGGTATGCCATTGACTGGGAGGTTGGATCTATAGGTGTTTAGCAGCCTAATTAGAGTTAGCTAGAGTAAGGAGAAAAATGCCATTAGAAGGAAAGCATTATGAGGGAGAGAGAAAGAGTAACCTCATAGTGGGCTTAGTCCTGAAGAGAATTTAGCAAAGATCTTTATCATAAGCAGATTTTTTATAGGGGGTTTCTCAGGGAGACCAGAGAAGAAAGGTGGGAAGTCAGAGGGAGGAGTCAGGAGCCATGTGACAGATCATTTCTCTTAATTTGCCTAAGAACATGTTAATCAAGATAGTCTAGGAAAAGTAATTTCTTAATTTATGGTAATAAGGTAAGTCTAGGAAAGCTAAGTTCCCCTCAAGGTTGTTTCAAAGATCTTCATGACAATGTTTAAAGATGCTAACTAGACTGAAGGCAAGAGGGATGAATTAACAATAGACTCTACCTTCACATTATTCTATAGAACAGGACAATCTTGGAATCCCTTTGAGCTTCTTCCTGACAGGGGAAGAGAGCAAGTCACATCAACAGCACATACACAAGAACACAGGCTTCTAAGAGTGAATAATGAAATACAGAGAAGCAGAAGCTAATCCCAATGAGCTGCAAGTTGGGCTATTAGATTTGTTCTAGATTCTTTTTCTGAGGAACTTTTGTTTAACTGTCTCTTGAGACACTGTTATAAATGCATAATTATTAAAGTGTGTATCTATATCCTGAATTGGAAGGATATTAAGAAATCTTCTGAGTTTAATATAAACTCTCCATTGTATAGATGAGAAAACTGAATCACAAATAATTTAAAAAATTTACCAAAGATCATATAGCTTATAAGTACATGACTTTAGATTGGAATCCAGGTATCCTAACTTCACTTCTTTCTGTTATAATATATTTCCTTTCATGCTTGTAAGAATTTTTGTGTTATAATCAAATTTTGCTTGCAGAAAAATTGACTGACACATTTGTTTTCCCCCAAAATTAATACATGCATTTAAATTTTCTGTGTATTTATATATAAGTATTGTTGAGCACAATCAATAGGATTATAAACTTTGATTTAAAAAGATATGAGTCCATACCCCATATATACACTTAGAGAAGCTGTAATAGTTATTATATAAATATATATTACATAATCTCCTTAAGGTTCAGAAAACAATCTAATATTGTTATATTTATTACCCTTGTGCGATCTCTATTCATGAAAAGAATTCCCATAGATTCTAAGTAAAGTGATGATTAAAGTACACCAGAAATATTTTTCATTCCATTTCCCATTATATTTGAATAACTGGGAATAAGGAATAATATATACCCAAAGGAAAAAAAAAAAAAAAAACTATGTTGAGAAATGAGATTGATGATGAAGAGAAAATGATGATTAAAGTACAAAGATAAAATAAGAGGAAACATTTCACTTGATTTTGCTGGAAATAAACAGAGTAAAAAAATGATCCCATCACATCTTGACTTTTGCTTAATCCAAGCTTCTTCAATGAAATCTCAAATGGCTATTTACTTGAATGTTACTCTTCTTTGAAATTCAACTAGTCAGTCAAATGGTCAGTAGAGAACTCACTCCAGTTTGACTGATATCATTGTCTTCTCCAACTTAACTGAATGCAGCAGAACACTAGTTCTAAATTCAATTGGAGAATATTTTTAAATAAAAAGACAATAAAATAATTGTGAAAATGATAATGATTGTAGTTGTTATATAGCACCTGTGATGATCTAAGAACTATGCTAAGTGCTTTATAAATGTTCTTAGTTTATCCTTGTAACAATACTGTGAGGTTGATACTATCATTGTTAATATCATTTTACAGTGAGAAAACAAAAACCAACGGAAGTTTAATGCCCTAGACATAAGACAAGACAAGACATAAGCCAAATACAGAGCTGTTCACCAAAATAGATGAGGCCAACATATCAACCAGACAGAGTAAGAGATAGTTGTAGAGCCCAGGAAATAGCTGCAAGCCAAGTTCTAGTTTGCCTACAGTAGATCAGAAGTCAAAGATAGTATAGAATTCAGAAGAATGAGGAAAAATAAAAATATTCTGTAATATACTAAGAAAGTTTGGAAGTAAGTTTAAGAAGGTAGATTGGGTCACCTAAGAAATGTTCCTATGTTTAAGTAAGAAATTGAAATTTCAAGACTAGGAATGAATATATAACTTGTTGAGTTAAAGAACAAAATCAAGAGAAGACTGTTTAGTTCCTAAAACCAAAATTCATATTCAGTAAACCAGAATTATATCAGAGAAAAGAGAATAGGACAGACTGATGGTATAAACTTCTTAAACAAGGATGATAGATATTCTACCTCCTTTGGAATCAGTAGCAAGGATACTAATAGCTATAGAAATCTAGTATATAGGAACCCACCACTCAGAGAACTATGTGTCCTATGTACTTAACATGAGCTATTTCACTTATTTTATTAATGCATGCTCTATTTATACACTACCTCTGAGGCTACACTTTATCTTTATCATGGTCCTTTGTTCCTTAAGCTTTGTACTTTTGTGTATTGTATTGTTCTTGATCCTTTGCTTGGCTCTGGGGCTCTCCCTATTCTCCTAGATGTTTTCATACCTTGTCATCAATTCCCAACTAATCAGTGATCCAATGGCACTAGCTTCCTTGCTGTTATAGCAAAAAAGTCTGTATCTGCCAACTCTCAACATTTTATTGCCTGTTTACCAAATCTGGGATGCTCTCTTTGACCATTATTGCTTCCTGAATTCTCTTTCTTCTTTCCAATCCTAGCTGAAATCCTATTTTACACAGGATATTTTCCAAGTCCTTGCCTCTATTTATAATATCTTTCTTCTGTTGATTACTTGTAATTTACTCAATATATGGTTCATTTGTACATTGTTGTTCATATGCTGGTTTCCCCAGTAAATTGAAGTCTTCTTCAGAAAACTCTCTGTTCAGGAGTTTTGCATTTTTTTATATCCCCAGAGATTATCACAGTTTTTGAAAAATAATGGCAATTAATAAATGTTTATTTACTGAATGACAGATGATTAAATATAATCCTTTTCTACTTTGATCTTTGGCTATTTTTATTTTGCAAATCCCCATTCTAGTTAAAGTCTTCTATCTTCAGCTATCATTTCTGTTCTCTGATCATTAGACATTAAAATCAGTGTTGATTTTCTTTACTAGAAATAAATTACTACCTAAATTCAGATTCACAATCACAGTTTTGCAGCAATGAATTTACAAATCTCACACTGACTCCTTTTTTTCATTCCTCAGATACTGTTACAAATACAGCAAGGGATGTTGGGTATGGGATACAGCAAAGTAAAAATAAACATCTTTAGCAACTTTTCTAAGGGAGAATGATTTCTGTGCTTCTGGGAGGAAGCAGGAGGTTATTAGGCTAGAAATACACCCACATATGCATTATATATGTGCCTATACACAAATATACATCTATGTATGTATATGTAAAATAATATTTAATAGAGTGTACGTATACACTCCATTAAATATTGATAGTGTTGGAAAATAAATTCTAAGGTTTAAACCACAATCTTTATTTCTATTTCATAGGAGGGGAAGGAGTATCCCAAGCCCAATATGTTCAATACTTCACCCCTTTCCCAAAAAATACCAAAAAAAAAAATTTTTCCTCTTGGTATCTGGTACTCCCTCAAGATGTCATCCTCTTTTTCTAACCCTTTACTAATACTCAATGAATCTACTTCCTTCCCATTTTGTGCTCCCAAAACTCCTTTTCAGGCTTTTAAAATTTACTTTCATTTCTTAAATTACTTCATCAGGCAGAGCCAAGACAAATGAGTAGACTGGTCTTTATGCTCTTCATGACTTCCCTCAAAATCAACACCAGATCAAGCCTCTGAACAGGCTTTGGAGTGATAGAACCCACATATATTTGAAGTGTAACAAATTTCCAGCACAACATATTTTGGAAGAACTTTAGGAAAGGTATATCTCAATCAGGCAGGAAGGGAGGTGGGCAAGTATAAGTTCAGTGCAAGGAATATCTAGGCAGCCCAGGGCAGAGAACCTGCTGCATGCTGGGGGAAATCTACCAGGAGGCTCTTAGCCAAAATACAGGACTGTTGGCCTCTCTGTCCTGGATCAGAAGTCAATGAAACAGTAAACTAACTGTGAGATCTCCAATGCAACTACAAAAGGCAACTAGTGAGCCCATGAATCCAAGCATAACAAGTTGGACTTGTCCATGCTTGCCCATCACAGGAAGGAAGGAAGCCAACAGCACTGACCCCAGGGGAGTGTGAAGTCACTGTTGCCTATAAAGAAAGCTTGGGACACTCTCCCCTTTGCCCTAAGAACAAACCTCAACCTTTAAAAATGAGCAAAAAAGAACTCTAAACGTAGATAGCTATTATGGAGACAGGGAATGACACACCTCAAACCCTGATAACACTAAAGGCAAAATATCTTCAGATGAAGGTTCAAAAAGTCATATGAGTTGGTCTTCAACTCAAAAGGCTTTCTTAGAAGAATGAAAAAGTAACTTTTTAACTTTATTTTTATTAAAGCATTTTATTTTCAAAACACATGCATAATATTATTGTTCTATAAGAAAAAAATTAGCAGGACGATTGCAGAGAGACCTAGAAAGACTTACATGAATTGCTATCAAAAGAAATGAGCAGAACCAGGAGACTATTATACATGGTGGCAGCAATATTATATGATAATTAATTCTGATGGACATGGATCTCATCAATAATGAGGTGATTCAGATCAGTTCCAACAGTCTTGTGATGAAGAAAGCCATCTACACACAGAGAGCACAGTGGGAAGTGAATGTGGACCACAACATAGTATTTTCACTCTTTTTGTTGTTGTTTGCTTTCATTTCATTTTCTTTCTAATTTTTTCCCCTTTTTGATTTGATTTATTTTGGTGTAGAATGATATTTGTGGAAATATATAGAGAGGACTTGCACATGATGGATCACTTGCTGACTGTAGGAAGTGGGAGAGAAGGAAGGAAAAAATAATTAGAACATAGAGTTTTGTAGGAATGAATATCAAAAATTACAAATGCATATATTTTGAAAATAAAATGCTATAATTAAAAAACATCTGCATAGATTCCTTGGAACTGGATCAAATTATCTCACTGCTGAAAAGAGCCATGTCCATCAGAACTAATCATCATACAATCTTGTTTTTACTATATGCAATGTTCTCCTGTTTTTACTAAGTTCACTAACATTAGTTCATATAAGTCTTTCCAGGTCTCTCTGAAATCATTCTACTGATCATTTCTTATAGAACAACAATACTATTCCATAACATTCATATGCCATAAGTAATTCAGTGAAAGACAACTTTACCAACATTGCATTTTTGTCCCTACAAAATGTCCCTACAATGCATTTTTCCTACATCCCCTCCAATATTTGTCATTTATCTTTTCCTGTCAATTTAGCCAATCTGAGGGTTGTGTAGTGGTACTTTAGAGATGTCTTAATTCGCATTTCTCTAATCAATAGTGATTTGGAGCACCTTGAAAAAAGAATCTTAAAAGAGAGTTAGAAGTAAAATGAGAAAAGGAAATGAATGTTTTGTAGGAGAGTTTGAAAAAGGAAATACCAAAACTGATCGAAGAAAACAACTTTAAAAAAAATAGATTTGGTGAAAAATAAAACAACTCATTGAAAACAGAATTGTTGAAATGGAAATATAGAACAACTTCTTAAAAATTAGATTTACTAAAAAAAAAAAATAATAATGGAACCCTGCCCTGAAGTCATAGAACCAGATAGCAAAATAGCCATTTAAAAAATTACCTCCTGAAATAGACAACAAAATGAAAAGTCCAAGGAATATCATAGCTAAATTTCAGAGTTATCAAGGAGAATATAGTATAAGCAGCCAGAAAGAAGCAATTCAAATATTGAGGAAACACCATCAGGATTATCCAGGACCTAGAAGCTTTCACTTTAAAGTATCAAAGGGCCTTGAATATGATATTGTGGAATGAAAAAGGAACTGGGACTGCAGCCAAAAATGAACCAGGCACTAAAATTAAGCACTGTCTTTCAAGGCAAATGAGGACCATTCAAAAACATAGGGAGTTTTATTTTTGATGGAAAGATCCAGAGCTAAACAGAAAATCTGATATTCAAATATAGAACTCAAGAGAAAGATAAAAAGGAAGGGAAAAAAAAGGCTATTTTTTTAAGTTAAAAAGTTTACATCCCTACATGGGACAATGATGTTTAACTACTGAAAACTGTATTTGTGTCAATAGTATACTTAGAGGGTATAGGTGTAATCTGATATTACTGTGATAGTATTAAAAAAAAAAACTAGATGTGGAAAAGGGATTATACTAGAAGAACAGGAAAGGAGAGGAAAATGGAGTAAATTACATCTCATAAAGAGGCAAAAATATTTATTACAATTGAGAGAAAGAAGGGAGGGGAACAAGCCTCATGTGAATATTTATCTCATCAGATTTGGCATAAAGAGAAACTGTAATACCCTATAGAGAAATAAGAAGGAAGCGGGGGGACTCTAGACTAATAGGAGAAAAGATAAAAGTTGAAGAGGAAAGGGATAAGAAAGTGGGAAGGGTTGTAGAAAAGAAGGGCAGATAGAGGGACAGAACACTGGAAAGGAGGAAAAGGGACAAAAAAAAGTATAACTTGGGGAAAATAAGATGACAGCAAATACAGAATTAGTCATTTTAATTATGAATATAAATGGGATGAACTTTCCCATAAAACAGAAGAAGATAGCACACTAGATTAAAAGCCAGAATAGTACAATATGTTGTTTATAAGAAATACATTTAAAGCAGAATACTGTGTACAGAGTAAAGCTAAAAGGCTGAACCAGAATCTATTACGCTTCAACTGAAGTTAAAAAAAAAAAAAAAAAAAAAAAAAAAAACTAATTAAATGGAATAAGGCAGGAAATTATCTTTTGTTAAAGGATTTCATAGATACTGAAGTAATATCAATACAACAAATATGCACCAAGTACTATAGCATCTAGATTACTAAAGGAGAAATCAGGAGACTTGCAAGAAGAAATAGTAAAAAATACTAGTGGGGTGTCTCAACCTTGTTTTATCAGAACTATTTAATCAAATCACAAAATAAAAAAGAAAAATGTTCAGGAGGTAAATAGAATTTTAGAAAAATTAGATATTAAGGACCCTTGGAAAAAATTGAATGTGGACTGAAAGGGATACATTATTTTTCTTGGCAATACTTGGAACATATTAAAAAATTGACGATGAATTAGGACACAGCAACCTCGATATCAAATTCAGAATGACAGAAATAGTAAGTGTACCTTTTCTAGATCATGACATAATAAAAATTACATGTAATAAAGGGCTAAGGAAAATATACCAAAAATTAATTTGAAATTAAATAATCTAATCCTAAAGAATGTGTGGATGAACCAACAAATCAAAAACACAATTGATAATTTCAGCCTGGAGAATGACAATAACAAGACAACATGCCAGAATGTACAGGATGTAGCCAGAGCAGTTCTAAGGCAAATTGCTATATCTCTAGATGCTTACTTGAAAAAAATAAATAAATGGAAGATCAAAAAAAAATGAGCATGCAACTAAAAAGCTAAAAAATGAATTTGATAACCCTCAGTTAAACACTAAATTTGAAATTCTGAAAATAAAAGGAAAGATTAATGAAATTTAAAGTTAGAAAACTATTGAAATAATAAAAAGAGTTGGTTTTATGAAAAAAAACAACAATATAGATAAGCCTAATTTAGTTAATTTTATTGCCAAAAGCAAAAAAGAAAATAAAATTGCTGGTATCAAAAATGAAAATTTTCACCAATGAAAAGGAATTTAGACCAGTAATTGGGAGCTATTTTGCCCAAATGTGTGCCAATAAATCTGATATTTTAAGTGAAATGATAGAATACTTACAAATATATAGATTGCCCAGATTAACAGAGGAGGAGATATATTACTTAAATAGTCCCATTTTAGGAAAAGGAATATAACAAAGTATTAATAAACTTCCTAAGAAAAAATCTCCAGGGCCAGATAGAGTTACAAGTGATTCTACCAAACTTTTAAGGCACAATTAATTCCAATACTTTGCAAATTCTCTGGAAAAAAATAAGGAAAGAAGAAAACTGTTTATGACACATATAGTGCTGATATCTAAACTACGTAGGGTCAAAACAGAGAAAGTAAACTAAATACCAATTTCCCTAATGAATATTGATGCAAAAATCTTAAATAAAATGTTAACAAAGAGATTAAAGCAAATTATCCCCAGGATAATACATCATGACCACGTAGGATTTATATCAGGAATGCAGAGCTGAATCAGTATTAGAAAAAACATATTA
This sequence comes from Sarcophilus harrisii, assembly GCF_902635505.1. Lineage (NCBI taxonomy): Eukaryota > Metazoa > Chordata > Mammalia > Dasyuromorphia > Dasyuridae > Sarcophilus > Sarcophilus harrisii. The sequence continues at coordinate 244,309,208 of NC_045429.1, forward strand.
GCATAATTGACCATATCAATAACCAAGGTAACAGAAATCATATGATTATCTCATTACATGCAGAAAAAGTATTTGACAAAATTCAAATCATTCCTATTAAAAATATTGCAGAGCATATAAATGGATTTTTCCTGAAAATTATCAGTAGCATCTATTTAAAACCATCAGCATGCATCAGCATTAAATTAGAATTATTCCCAGTAAAATCAGAAGTGAAACAAAGTTGCCTAAAATCACCATTACGATTCATTTTATTGTATTAGAAATGTCAGCTTTAGCAATAAGAGAAGAAAAAGAAATTAAAGGAATTATAGTAGGTAATGAGAAAACCAAATTAGCACTCTATGCAGATAATGTTATGGTATATTTAGAGAATCAACTAAAAAACTACTTTAGCAAAACTATAGGATACAAAATAAATCCACATAAATCATTAGCATTTTTATATGTTACAAGTGAAGTTCAGCAGCAAAAAATACAAAGAGAAATTCCATTTAAAATAACTATATAAAGTTACCTGCCAAAATAAAGTCAGGAATTGTAAGAGCACAATTACAAAACACTTTCCAGAAAAATAAAGTCAGATTCAATCAATTGGAAGAATACCAAGTTCTCATGGGTAGCCCAAAGTAACATAATAAAAATGGTAATACTATCTAAATTCATCTACTTATACAATGCTATCCTAATCAAACTCACAAAAATTACTTTACAATAACATGAACTTAGGTTCATGTGAAGAAGAAAAGGTCAAGAATTTTAAGGAAATTAATGAAAAAAAGGCAAATGAAGGTGGCCTAGCTATGCCAGACCTAAAACTATATTATAAAGCAGTGGTCATCAAAACCATTTGGTACTGGCTAGGAAATAGAGCAGTTGATCAGTGAAATAGGTTAGGTTCACAAGACACAAAACTCAATATCTTTAGTAATTTAGTGTTTTATAAACCCAAAGACCCCAGTTTCTGAAATAAGAACTCGCTATTTGACAAACATTACTGGCAAAATTGGAAATTAGTATGGCAGAAACTAGGCATTGATCCACACCTAGCACCGGATGCCAAGATTAGGTTGATATGGGTTCATGATTTAGACATAAAGAGTAATAGTATAAGCAATTTAGAAGATCTAAGGATAGTCTTACCACTCAGATCTGTGGAGAAAAAAATTTGTGGCCAGAGAAGAACTGGAATATATTATAAAATATATTTCATTTTGATAATTGATAATTTTATTTATTCTAACTTAATTTTTTTGTACAAACAGAAGTAATGCAATCAAAATTAGAAGGGAAGAAGAAAATTGGGGAAAAGATTTTGCATCCAAGTGTTCTGATAAAGGTCTCATTTCTAAAATATATAGTTGTCTCAAATTAATAAGAATACAAACCATTATCCAATTGATAAATGGTCAAAAATATGAACAATTTTCAAAGAAACCAATTAAAATCATTTCTTGTCATAGGAAAACAATGCTCTAAATCACCACTACTAAATGCAATTTAAGACCACTAAATGCAATTTAAGACCTCTGAGGTATCATTACATACCTCTCAGATTGGCTAAGATGACAGGAAAAGATAATGATAAATGTTGGAGGGGATGTGGGAAAACTGAGACACTAATAAATTATTGATGGAATTGTGAAATGATCCAACCATTCTGAAGAGTAATATTTAACTATATGAAAAAGGCTCTCCCACTGTGCTTACCCTTTGATCTAGCTGTTTCTTTACAGGGCTTGTTTCCCAATGAGATCATCAAAAAGGGAAAAGGACCCACATGTACAAAAATGTTTGTAGCAGCCCTTTTTGTAGTGGCAAGGTGTAATGGGCTGAGGTTTGAGTTGATGCACTGAGGTCCCAAGCACGTGAGGCTAAATAGTAATTGGACTATACTCTATTAATATACATGCTTGGATAAGATGGCCCCCCCTCTCTGTCAATCCTGATTTTCTATAAAAGGGAATTTTGGTGGGTGGAGGAGGGAAGAAACTGGGAGGGGTGGGCCTGGGTTCTATTTTTGCTCTGGTGGTGGGCTTCTTCAGCTACTTCGCTCAGCTGCACATTCTTTCCATTGTCTTCCCCTCCCGTCCTTCTTCACTGGAAAAAGGTTGACCCCCAAAAATTCCTGACTCACCTTTTTTAAAATCTGGTCTTCACAGCAAGGAACTGGAAACTGAATGGTAGCTTATCAGTTGGACAATGGCTGAATGATTTATAGTATATGAATACTATGGAATATTATTATTTTATAAGAAATGATCAGCAAGATGATTTCAGAGAGACCTGAAGAGACTTATATGAGCTGATACTAGGTGAAATGAATAGAACCAAGAGAATATTGTACAAGCAACACCAAGATTATAAAATGATCAGTTCTAATGAACATGACTCTTCAACAATGAGGTGACTCAAGCTAATTCCATCCAATACACTTGTGTAGAGGCAACTGCATCCAGAAAGAGGACTGTGGGAACTAAATGTGGATCACAACATAGTATTTTTTTTTTAATAATTATAAGTTTTTATTGACAGAACCCATGCCTGGATAATTTTTTACAGCATTATCCCTTGCACTCACTTCTGTTCTGACTTTTCCCCTCCCTCTCTCCACTCCCTCCCCCAGATGGCAAGCAGTCCTATGTTAAATATGTCACAGTATATCCTAGATACAATATATGTGTGTAGAACCGAACAGTTCTCTACAACATGGTGTTTTCAAATTTGTTGTTGTTTTCTTGTTTTCTTTCATTAAAGGTATCCTTTTTTATCTGATTTTTCTTGTGGACATATGTATATAAGAATTGCACATGTTTAACATTTATTGTATTTATTGCTGTCTAGGGAGGGGGTGGGGGAAGAGAAGAAGAAAAAAATTTGGAACAAAAGGTTTTACAAGGGTGAATGTTGAAAACTACCTTTGCATATATAAAAAACTATTAATATTATGACAAGAAAAATAATCTCTTCATCATCCCCCTCCCAAACAAAGTTTTTCTTTGTTTAAATAATAAGAAAGAAGATGGGGAAAATTAAGGAACAAATAGTGGAAAAAAAGTGTTTCTTGGTAGGTACTTTATATTGTAATTACTAGGAATTATGTCTGTTTATTAATTCTACAGCAATGGTAAATGTAGTTAGTGATTTAATATACAAGAATGTGCAATCAGCTAATTAGTTCAGTGGGTAAACTACTAGATTTATAGTAAGAAAGAACTGAGTTCAAATCCATTGACATTTATCATATTGTGACCAGTGGTAAATCACTTGACTTCTTTTTATCTCAGTTCCTTGTAGGGTTTTATGAAAACAAATTAAAAATTAGCAAAGTGCTATCTAAATTTTCACAATAAACCTTTTGAAGGGAAAATGCTATTTTCCAAGGTCATAAGAATATAGCTCACTGAATAAAGAAAGATTAAAAAAAAAAGGTATAATTTGACTGGTGGGAAGGATGGTAGATTCAGACCTAAATCTCTAATTTGACTAGTCTGCAAATTCAGACATCATTGATATTCAAATAGTATATAGATACAGATATAGGAGATGAAAAATTGCTGGATTTGTGAGCCATAGTAAACAAAGCAGTCTTTTGGCACTTCTATACAAAAACTGTTTAGGTGAATATGAGACTACTTGATTTCTGGCGCATTCTATTGAACAATATTAGAATAGTAGCTACCAATACTGCTATTAAACAAATTACGTACCAAAGCTTTGGGTTAAGATCAAAGTCTGGGTTGATATCTGGTCAAGTAATCCTATCCTAGGGCATTGTCTAGATATCCTACTTTAAGTCAAGATGTTCTGCACTTTGATATGCCTCTGATATACCTCTTTCTGCTCTTGCTTGCTATATATTAGTCTCCCTGTGGCTTTATGGGAAATAATATCACCTTCTGCCATAAGGTCATCAAGGGAGGTATTTGAACAGTATAATCATGTGCCTCCCAAAATAAACATTTTTAAACACTGATACTCAGCCTTTCCTAATTCCTACATATTAGGTATATATTTACTGTTTGTACTCTCCTCATAACAGTGATTTTGAACCCCTTGTTAATATTGGATAAATTTATTCCCCCTGTTCCAACATCTCTTAAAATAACTCCCTGAATCTTTTTTTTTTTTTTTTTTTTTATAAACTTTTTGCAAATCCAGGCCAGGGTAATTTTTAAAACATTTTCCTTACTCACTTCTTTCCGATTTTTCCCTCCACCCTCCACCTTCTCCCTAAATGGCAAAATCCTATATATATTGAATATTCCAGTATTCCTAGATACAATGTTGTGTCAGATCCAGTTTTCTTGTTGCACGGGGAGGTGGATTAGAGGTAGAAATAACCTGGGAAGAAAAACAAAAAAACAAACGTTTTTTCATTTCCCAGTTTTTTTTTTTGGGTGATGCTTCTTCCATCCTTGATCAACTGAAACTGAATTGGTTCTTTGTCAAAAATCCCTTCCATCAGTTACATCTTCATACAGTATCGTTGTTGCGTATAAATGATCTCTTGGTTCTCTCACATAGCATCAGTTTTAATTCTCCAACCTTTTCTTTCATCTTGCTGGTCATTTCTTACAGAACAAAATATTCCATAACATTCTTACCCTTCCCAACCATTCTCCAATTGTGGGTATCCACTCATTTCAACTTTAGCCCTACAAACAGGGCTGCCACAAAAGATTTTGGACATGGGTCCCCTTTCCTTCTTTATATATCCCGGGGTATAAGCCCAGTAGAAACACTGCTGGATCAAAGGGTATCACAGTTTGTAACGGGCATAATTGATTGCTCTCCAAAATGGTTGGATTCGTTCCGCTCACCAACAATGAATCAGTGTCCCAGTTTTCCCATCCCCTCAACACTCATCTTATTTTTCCTGTCATCTTAGCCAATCCCAAACGGGTGTGTGTGGTATCTCAGGTTTGCAATTTTTCTCTGATTAAAATGATTTGGAACCTCTTTCTTATGGTAATGATTTAAATTTCATCATCTGAAAATTGTCTGTTCATTCCTTTGACCATTTATCAATTGGAGAAGGCGGTTTCTTAAAATTAAGTCACTCTCTATATTTTAAATAGGGCCTTTATCAGAACCTTTAACTGTGAAATGTTTTCCCAGTTTGTTGCTTCCTTCTAATCTTGTTTACATTTGTTTTGTTTTAGAAGCTTTTTAATTTGATGTAATCAAAATTTTCTATTTTTGATCAATAATGGTCTCTAGTTCTTCTTTAGTCAAATTTCTTCCTCTTCAAAATCTGAGATAAACTTCCTATGTTCCCCAATTTGTTTATAATCTTGTTCTTTATTTTAAATCTGGACCCATTTGATCTTATCTTGGTATCGGTGTTAAATTGGGTCCATCCTAATTTCTAACCCAGTTTCCCACAGTTTTTTGTCAAATAATGAATTCTTATCCCAAAGTGAGGATCTTTGGGTTTGTCAAACACTAAATTGCTATATTGTTTATTCTGTCTTTAACCTAACCTGTTCACTGATCAATAATCATTTCTTGAATAAAATGGTTTTGGTGACTGCTGCTTTATAATATAGTTTTAGATCTGCAGCTAGGCCACCTTCATTTGATTTTTTTTATTAATTCTTTTGAGATTCTTGACCTTTTATTATTCCATATGAATTTTGTTGTTATTTTTTCTAGATCATTAAAATATGTTCTTGGAAATCTGATTGGTATAGCACTAAATACATAGATTAGTTTAGGGTAACTCCCTGAATCTAATTCTTTCTGAATCTAATTCTAATCTAATTTCCAAATAGAAATGTAACTGGTTTCTATTGTGCCTGATGAAAATCTTCTTTTATAATAAAAAATCTATTTATAGATTTAATATTTATTCTTTTATCATTTCTCTGACACTCATTTTTGCCTAGTTGTTTATCAATAAGGCTGCTTCACTCAAGTCATAATAACTTTCTAGTAATGGCTATATATTATCTTACATACATTTCTCACTGGTCTTAATTGAAATGTTTGTACATTGCTTGTATTCAATGCTATTTCCAGACACTTTCTTTTAATATTATACTATCCTAGTTTATTTACTTAATTGAAATCCTGGTAGTCATAACATAAAACAGCTAGGTGGCACAGTGAATAAAGTGTTGGACTTGATGTCAAGAAGAATAACCTTCTCTCTTTTTTTTTTTTTTTAAATTTAATAGCCTATTATTTACAGGATATATACATGGGTAACTTTACAGCATTAACAATTGCCAAACCTCTTGTTCCCAATTTTTACCTCACCCCCCACCCCTCCCTAGATGGCAGGCACCAGTAGATTTAAATATTTAAAATATAACTTAATCATAATAAGTAACATGATCAAAACATTTTTTGCTTCAAAAAGAATCAGACTCTGAATTATTGTACAATTACGTGAAGGTAAAATGCAGGTGGGCATAAATATAGGGATTGAATTCAATGTAATGGTTTTAGTCATCTCCCAGAGTTCTTTTCTGGGCATGCTAGTTCAGTTATTTGCTCCATTAGAAATGATTTGGTTGATCTCGTTGCTGAGGATTATCCATCGAACTGGTCATCATCTGTATTGTTAGTATATAATGATCTCGGTCCTGCTCATTTCCTCAGCATCAGTTCGTGTAAGTCTCCCAGGCCTTTTAAATCATCCTGTTGGTCATTTCTTACAGAACAGTAATATTCCATAATTTTCATATACCAAATTTATTCAGCCTTCTCCAACTGTAATCCATTCGTTTCAGTTTCTAGCCACTACAAAAGGGCGCCCAAAACATTCGTGCCCCGGTCCCTTTCCTTCTTTATAATCTCTTTGGGATAAATCCCAGTGTAACCCTGCTGGATCAAAGGGGTATGCACAGTTTGATAACTTTTTGAGCATAGTTCAAATTACTCTCCAAAATGGTTGGTTGTTCACAACTCCCAACAATGGATCAATGTCCCAGTTTTCCCCACCCCTCCAATAATATCATTATTTTTTCCCCTTTCTTGAATCGACGGGTGGTTATCTTAGGTTGTCTTAATTTGCATTTCTCGTTAATTGCTTGGAGCATCTTTTATTGACTGAAATAGTTTCAATTTCTTCATCTGAGAATAGTCTGTTCTATCCGACCATTTTCAATTGGAGGGCCCGATTTTTTATAAATTGAGTTAATTCTCTATTATTTTTGGGGCCTTTATAAGCCTGACTGTAAAAATATTTTTATTTATTGCTTCCCCTTCTAATCTTGTCTGCATTAGTTTTGTTTGTACAAAACTTTTCAGTTTGTATAATCAAAAATTTTCTATTTTTTGATCAAAATTTGATCTCTAGTTCTCTTTGTCATAAAATTTTACAGGTCTGAAGGTAAACTATTATTTCCTCTAATTTAAATTTAATTTCATTCTTTTCGGTCTGAACCCATTTGACCTTATTTACACGGCGTTAAGTATGGATCAATGCCTGTTTCTGCCATATTGTTTCCAATTTTTCCCACAATTTTTATCAAACAGTAAGTTCTTATCCCAAAGCTGGGATCTTTGGGTTTTCAAAGACTAGGTTGCTATTTTTTTGTTTTATCCTTGAACCTAATCTTCCACTGATCAACTAATCAATCTAGCCAATACCAAATAGTTTTGGAAACTGCTGCTCTATAATATAATTTTAGATCTGTCAGCTAAACCATCATTTGATTTTTTTCTTAATTCCTTGAAATTCACCTTTTTTTTTCCATATGAACTTTTTTTTTTTTCTAGGTCATTAAAATAGTTTTTTGGGACTCGTTGGTATGGCGCTAAATAAACAAATTGTTTAGTAATAGTATTTTATTATTTTGCTTGCCCTATCCAAAGAGCTTTTATTTTCCAATTGGTTGATCAGACTTAATTTTTGGGAAAAAGTGGTTGTAATTTTGCTCATAAAGTTTCTATTTTCCCTTAATATAGATTCTAAATATTTTATTTAAGTTTACTTTAAATGGAATTTCTTTTGTAACTCTTTGGTTTTTTTATATATAAGAATGCTGATGACTTATGGGGTTTATTTTTATAATCCCTTTCTAAAGTTTGGATTTTTCTAATAATTTTTGCAGAATCTCTGGGGTTCTCTAAGTAACCATCATGTCATCGCAAAGGTGAAATTTGGCTTCCTCATTGCCTATTCTTTTCCTTTAATCTCTTTCTCACTTTTTGTATAGCTAGCGTTTCTAATACAATATTAAATAATAACGGTGATGTGGGCAACCTTGTTTCCTCCAGATCTTATTGGGTGGTTGCGGTTTGTCTCCCATTGTTACTGATGGTTTTAAATAGATGCTGCTGATTTTTTAAGGAAAAGTCCAATTTTCCTATACTCTCAAGTGTTTTTAATAGGAATGGATGTTGGATTTTTATCAAATCTTTTTCTGCATCTATTGAGAATCATATGGTTTTGTTAATTTGGTTTTGACTAATTATTTGATGTTTTCCTAATTTAACCAAACCCCATTCCTGGTATAAATCCTACTTGATCAAGGTATTATCTTGGAGATGATTTTCTGATCTTTTCAATTCTTTTTAAAGATTTGATCAATTTCATTATTGGTCTATAATTTTTCTTTCTCTGTTTCAGCCTACCTGGTTTGGGTAATAATGTCTTGTCATAAAGGAAATTTGGTGGGACTCCTTCATTCCTATTTTATCAAATAATTTATATAAGCATTGGGGCCAATTTTCTTTAAATGTTTGGTAAAATTCATATAAATCCATCTGGTGCTGGGGATTTTTCTTGGGTTGTTTAATTCTTTCTTTTTTCTGAAATGGGACTATTCAACAATTACTTCTTCCTCTTCATTAATCTATTTTTGGGTGTCATCCATTTCCTTAGGTTATCAAATTTATTCAAAGGTTGAGCAAAATAACTCCTTAATTTCTAATTTCCCTTCATTTGGTGGAAAGTTCTCCTTTTCATTTTAAGACTACTAATTTCATTTTCCTCCCTCCTTTTTTCTAATCAGATTTCCAAGGCTTATCTATTTTTTGGGTTTTTCATGAACCAACTCTTAAATTAATTATTCAATAGTTTTTTTACTTTCAATATTTTTTAATTTCTCTTTTTAAATTTAAATTTAATTTATTTATTGGGGGTTTTAATTTGGTCTTTTTTAGTTTTTTAGTTCAAGCCCAATTCATTAATCTTTTCTTTCTCTGTTTTTTCAAGTAAGCCTCTGGATATAAAATTCCCTCTTTTACCCTTTGGTGCATCCCACAAATTTTGTATGATGTCTATCATTGTCATTATCTTGAGTAAATTTTTTATCTTTTTCCTTCAATATTTTAAAGATGAGTTGTTTAGTTTCCAATTACTTTTGGTATTTCCCCTAACTTTTTTTGAATGAGTTTTATTCATCATGATCTGAAAAGGCATTTACTATTTCTGCTTTCTTTTTAATTTAGTCTTTGTTCCTAAATATGGTCAATTTTGAATAGGTTCCATGAACTGCTGAGGAAAATATTCCCTTTATCTCCATTCAATTTTCCCAAAAGATCCAACATACCTAATTTTCTAATATTCTATTTACTTCTTTAATTTCTTTCTTATTTGTTTTGTGGTTTGTTTCTAATTCTGAAATCAAGGTTGGGATCTCCTACTATTACAGTTTGTTTCTTTTCTTCTTGCAACTCTTTAACTTCTCCTTTGGAGTTGGTGCCATACCATTGGTGCATACATTTTTAATATTGATATTTGCGTTTTTTTACTCCCTTTAGAGGATGTGAATTCCTTATCTCTTTTAATTTAGATAATTTTACTTTTGCGATCTGAGATAAGGATGGCATTTTTGCTTCACCTGAAGCATAATGATTTTGCTCACCTTTTACTTTTACTCTTACATCCTTTTTAAATGTTTTCGTAAACAACATATTGAGGGTTCCACTTTTGTATCTTCTATCTGCCTCCTCTTTATGGGGGTTCTCCCTTTTAATTTACGGTTAAATTACTAAATCTTTATTTCCTGCCATCCTAATAACAGTTGTCTTTCTTATTCTTTGCCTCCCCCAACCCTCTTTCCCCCTTTAAACTTATTCCCCTCTTGTTCCGATCTTATCCTTTTATAATCCCTCCCTCCCCGGTCTTTCCCCTTCCCCCTTATTACTCTTTTCTTTTCCTTTTCCTCCCCATTTTTGGGGGGAAATTTTCTCAAACAAATGTCAATTATTTTTTTTGGAACTCTGATGAGGTAAGATTCCCTGTTCCTCCCCCTCTAAATTCCCTCAGATATGATAATTTCTTGCCTCTTTGTGGGATTGGTTTCCCCTCTTTTTCCCTCCTTCCCCCTTATTCTGCCATCATCCCTTTTCCATATCCTTCCCTTTTTTATTTATATCAAACAATCAAATTATACATGTATTCTTTTTGTATATCCACAACAGAAATACAATTTCAAGTTATTTTACCTTTTCTGCATCTCTTGGTTCTATTCTTGGAGTCAAATTTTTGTTTAGTTCTGGTTTTTCTTCAAACAAATGGAATTCTTTTTTCATTAAATTCCATCTTCTTCCCCTGGAAGAAAATGCTCCCGTTAGCTGGGTGTTATTCTTGGCTGCATCCCAAGTTCTTGTTTTCGAAATATTTCCAGGCCCTTCTTTCCTTAATTGACGAGATCTTGCTGTTGGGACCTCGTAAAATGGTTTTGGCTGCTTGTAAAATTTTCCTCAATCTTATAGTTCTGAAGTTTTGCCACTATTCCTTGGGTTTTTATTTTGGGGTTTCTTTCAGAAGGTGTTCGATGAATTCTTTCAATGCCTTTTTACCCTGATTCTATTTCGGCAGTTCTCTTTGATGATTTCTTTTGAAAATAGTATCTGGCTCTTTTTTCATCATAGTTTTCAAAAATCAAAATCCTCAGATTATCTCTCCTAATCTATTTTCCAAGTCTGTGTTTTTGTGGGAAATTGTGGTTTTCAGTTTGTCATTTTTTTGTTTTGCTTGACTGATTCTTGCTGTCTAAGAATCATTAGTTTCTTTTGTTCAGTTCAATTTTTTATTTTTCCAATAGCTTTTTACTTCTTTCTGTTTTCAATTGAGTTTTTAATGTATTGTTTTTGGTCTGTGGAATTTTTCCATTTCATAATTTTTTTTTTAGTGAATTATTTTCTTTTTCAATTCCGATCCTACTTTCTTCGATTTTTCTTTTCAATTCACAAATCTACTTTGTTAATTCTTTATTTTTTCAATTCGTATTTCAGGAAGTTGTTGCTCTCTTTAGCTTCTCTTTCCTTTCCCCATTTATCTTCTAATCTCTTTTGGACTTTTTCTCTTCTTGAAACATTATTAAAGGCAGTCTGATGCATTTTTTGCTGTTTGAGTCCTTCGGTTTGCTGACCTGCTCTTTTTCTCTAAACTGTGATTTTCTTTTCTCTTTTTTATTCATGTTTTAAACCTTTAGGGTGGGTCTCTAGGCAAGGGGTTCCACCCTCTGCAGGCAGGGAAAGTGTAAACCATTTCTGGCCCCATTGGGGTGCTCTGGTGAGTTTTCCCTTCCCCCAACGGAAGTGGACAGCACTGGCGGGCTTCAAACTGTTAGTAGGGGCTGGTGGTTATCGGTGCCCTGGGCTGAGACTAAGGGTGAAAGTGTCCTGGCCCAGGCCGGGCCTCTAGTGGGACTGTGGTTTTAACTGACTCAGACTGCAGACCCCACAAACTCTGCCCAGTGTCTCTGCCCTGTCCCCCCTGGAAACTCTATAAGCCGGCTCCCCTGCCCAGATTGGGGTTGGGGCTTCCTGCTGTCGGATCACCCCCCAAGGGCCCCTACCGGTTGGGGCTGTGCGGTTGTGCTGAGATCTGTGCCTTCACCCTCGGTTTGAGACTCCTCGGAACCTAATTTCTCTCCCAGTCTATGCCGAACTCCCCCCTGGCCCCGGAACCAACCTTTTTTGGCGAGACTGCAGATTTTCTTGGGCCAGTGAGTTGTTCTACTTCTTATCTTTACGAATTGTAGCAGTCAAGACTATTTTTGAGGCTCGATATAATATTGATAAAGAGGGTAAGAGAAGAGCTTAGAAAGTCGCGTGTGTCTTCTCTGCCATCTTGGCTCTGCCCCAAGAATAACCTTCTCAAGTACAAATCTGGCCTCAGGTACTAACTAATTGTGTGACTGTAGGCTAATGACTATACCATGTTTGCCTCAATTTCATTGTCTATAAAATGAATTGAAGAAGGAATTAGCAAAATATTTCAGTATCTTGCAAAGAAAAGAAACAGTTGGAGTCATGAAGAGTCTAATTTCTAAAATGACTGAATACCAACAAAAGGGCCTGAAAAGATTTACATGAACTAATGCTGAGCAAAACAAGCAGAACCAGAAATACATTGTGCACAGTAACAGCAAGAATGTTCACTGATCATTGGCTAAGAAATAGACTAGTTGATCTATGGAATATGTTAGGTTCAAAGGACAAAACAGCCAATAACTTTAATTATATAGTGTTTGCAAACCCCAAAGACCCCAGTTTTGGGATAAGAATCTTTGACAAAATTGCTGGGAAAATTGGAAATTGTATGGCAGAAACTAGGCATTGACCCACTTAACCCTACACCAAGATAAAGGTCAAAATGGGTTCATGTTCTAGGCATAAAAATGAATTATAAATAAATTGGAAGGCATGGATGTTTACTTTAGACCTATGGGAGGAAGAATTTATGACCAAGAAGAACTAGAATCCTTTTTCACAAAATGAAATTTTGATTATATCAAATTGAAAAGTTTTGTACAAAAAAACTAATCACAAGTTAGAAGGAAACAATAGATGGCGGAGCCAGATGGCGGAGAAGACACCCGTCTTTCGCTCTTCTCTTACCCTCTTTTCAATATTATATCGAGCCTCAAAAATATCTTGACTCTACAATTTTAAAGATAAAAGTAGAACAACTCACCGGCCGAAGAAAATCCAGTCTCCCAAAAGGTTGGTTCGGGGCCAGGGGAGTCGGGGACGGGGAGAAATTGGTTGGGAGTCTCAAACCGAGGGTAAGGCCAATCCGCCAAAGCGTACGCCCCCAACCCCAATAGGGGCTTTTCCTTGGGGCAGTTGATTCCCAGGAGGACGCAGCCGGATAGCCTCCAATCTGCGCGGGGGCTTCGGCTTGGGGATAAACTTTCAGGGCCGATTTGCTTAGGCAGGCCTGGGCGGGTTTGTTTCTGCATTCTGCGGTCTGCCTCAGCTGCTAATACTCACAGTCCCAAAGAGGCTCCGGCCTGGGGTGCCTTTCCCAGTCTCTGGCGGGCAATCGATAATCCTCAGCCCTACTAAGCAGTTTATACTGGATGCTGAATCCACTTCCTGTTGGGGAAGGAAAACTCCACAGGCCTCCCCCCTCTGGCCCAAAATTTATTTTTCCCTGCCCCAGGGGCTGTAATCCCCTTGCCTGGAGACCTACCCTAAAGGCTTTAAAACATGAATAAAAGATGAAAAAAAATGACAGCTTCTTGCGAAAGAGCGGTCACAGAAGGACCTCAAACACAAAAATGCTCAGACTGTCCTCCTTTATAATGTCTCAAGAAGGACCATTAAAAAGTCTCAAAAGGTTAGAAGATAAATGGGAAAGGAAAGAAAGCCTTCAAAGAGCAACAACTTCCAAATACAATTGGAAAAGTTAAAAAACTCCCAGGAAGTGCGAAACAAAATTGGTGAATTGGAAAAAAAAAATCCAAAATGGGTTTAATTGGAAAAATAAAAGAATTCACTAAATAGGATCAATTGGAAAAGACAAAGAACTCCGGAAAGTAGGATCTGTGTTGGAAAAAAAATATTTCACTAAAAAAAATTAGTGTGGAAAAAATTCCACAGACAAAACAATACATTCAAAAACTCAATTGGACATATACAGAAAAGAAGTAAAAAAAGTTATTGGAAAATAATTCTTTAAAATTAGAACTGAACAAATTGAAACTTGATTCATTGAGACAGCAAGAATCAGTCAAGCAAAAACAAAAAAAAGAAAACGGAAAAACCACGTTATCTCTTGCAAAAACGACAGACTTGGAAAATGATCAGGAGAAATCAGGGTTATTGGACTTTCGAAAACTATGATGAAAAGAGCCTAGAACTTTTTACAAGAAATCTCAAAGGAACTCCCAGATGTAATAGAATCAGAAGGTAAAATAGGTTGAAAAATTCATCGACACCTTCTAAAGAAACCCTAAAAAAAAACCCCAAGGAATATTGGCAAAATTTAAACTATAAGTTAAGGAAAAAATTTTACAAGCGAAAAAACCATTTAAATACCGGGGTGCCACAATGGATCACCAAGATCCCCTCTACATTAAAGGAAAAAGGCCTGGAATATGATATTCCAAAGGCCGAACTTGAGATGACCAAGAATAAACTACCCAACTAATGAGCATTTTTCTTCAGGGAAGAGATGGACTTTAATGAAACAAATGAATTCCATTTGTTTCTGAAAAACAGAACTAAACAAAAAATTTGATCTCAAGAATAGAACTCAAGAGATGGAAAGGTAAAATAATCTTGAAATTGTTTTTTTTGGATATACAAAAGAATACAATAATTTGATTGTACGATATAACATAAAAAAGTAGATATGGAAAGGGATGATGGCGGGAAAGAAGGTGGGAAGGAGGGATAAAGAAACCCACCCACAAAAGGCTAAGGAAACTTATCATATCTAGGGAATTTAGAGAGGGAGGAACATTGTTGAATCCTCTCATCGAGTTAGCTCAAGAAAAAATAATTGACATTTGTTTAAGAAAATTCTCTCTCCCTCATTAAAAAAAAGGAAAGGGGAAAAGAGTAATAAAGGAAGGAAGGGAAAAGACTCAAAGGGAGGAGGGATTACAAAAGGATAAGTTCGTGATAAAATAATAATTTAAAAGGGAAAGGGGTTGGGGAGGCAAGAATAAATAAAGCACAATCTGGGGGTTTTGGATGGAAATAAATTTGTAATTCAACCGTAAATGTAAATGGATGAACTCCCCATAAAAGGGAGGCGAAGGATGGATCAAAAGTCGCCCTACAATATTTTTTTACAAAACACATTTAAAGCAGGGGATTATAGGTAAAGTAAAAGGCTGGGCAAAATCTATTATGCTTCAGGTGAAGTCAAAAAAAAGCAGGGTAGCCATCCTTATCTCAGATACAAAAGAAAAATTGTCTAATTAAAAGAGATGGAAGGTAACTACATCCTGCTAAAGGGTTTTAAAACAACGAAGCAATATAAATTAAACAATATACCAAGTGGTTGGACTCCAACCCTAAAGGGAAGTTAAGAGAGTTCAGAAGAAATAGACAACAAAACTGTTAAGGGGTTCAACCTTGCACTCTCAAATTAACAAATCAAACCACAAAACAAATAAAAGAAATTAAAGTAAATATAATTAGAAAATTAGGTATGTTGGATCTTTGGGGAAAAATTTGAATGGAGATAGAAAGAATATACTTTCTTTCCAGTTCATGGAACCTATTCAAAATTGACCAATATTAGGACATAAAGACCTCAAAATTAAATGCAAGGCAGAAAATAAATGCTTTCTTTTCAGATCTATTAAAACTTCATTCAACAAAAAGTTGAAATAGACCAAAAATAATTGGAAACTAAACAATCTCATCTTAAAGAATGATTGGGTGAAACAAATTTAATACAAATTAATAATTTCACTCAAGATAATAAAAATGAGACATACAAATTGTGGGATCAAAAGCGGTAATAAAATTTTATATCTTAGAGGCTTACTTGAATAAAACAAGAAAGAAAGATTAATGTTGGGCTTAAAAAAAACTAAAAAGACCAAAAAAACCCCAATCAAATACTAAATTGGAAATTCTAAAATTAAAAGGAGAAATTAAAAATATTGAAAGTAAAAACTATTGAACTAATTAATAAAACTAAGTTGGTTTAAAAAAGCCAATAAAATAATAAGCCTTTGGTAAATCTGATTAGAAAAGGAGGGAGGAAAATAAGTAGTCAAAATGAAAGGGGAACTTTCCCAATGGAAATTAAGAAATAATAAGGAGTTATTTTGTCAACTTTACCCAATAAATTTGATAACCTAATGAAATGGATGACTACCTCCAAAATACAGACTTCCCAAATAACAAGGGAAGTAAATTGTGAATGTCCCATTTCAGAAAAAAATAGAACAGGCAATTAAACAACCCCTAAGAAAATCCCCGGACAGATGGTTTACATGTGAATTTTCAAACATTTAAAGAACAATTGGCCCCAATGCTTATAAATTATTTGATAAAATGGAATGAAGGGTTCAAATTCCTTCTAAACGAATGGTACTGATACCTAAACCGGTGGCTGAAAACAAGAAAAAAAATTAGAAATCCTAATGAATATTGTTAAAATCTTAAATAAGATATTAGCAAAAGACTACAAAATCATCTCAAGATAATACACTAGATAAATAGGTTTATACGGGTCAGGGCTGGTTCAAATTAGGAAAACTATCAATATAATTATGTCAATAACCAAATTAAAAGAACCATATGATCATTCAATAGATGCAGAAAAGCATTTGTAAAATCAACATCCATTCCTAAAAAACCTTGAGGTATAGAATAAATGGACTTTTCTAAAATAATCCAGCATCTATTTAAAACCATCATAAGCATCATATGTAATGGAGAAAACTGAAATTCAATAAGATCTGGGTAAACAAGGTTGCCCACTATCACCGTTACTAAATTTGTATTAGAAACGTATATAGCAATAGAGCTGAGAAAAGGATTAAAGGAAAAGGAAAGGCAATGGGAAGCCAAATTATTCTTTGCCGATGACATGATGGTATTAGAAAGGATTCTTAAAAAGTTATTAGAAAAATCCCAAACGCAAAGTTGCTGGTTATAAAATAAACCCACATAAGTCATCAACTTCTTTATATACTAACAAATCAACCTCAGGTTACAAAGAAATTCCATTTAAAGTAACTACTGTAATATAAAATAAAAATCTATCTGCCAAGGGAAAATCAAAACTTTAACAAAATTACAGACCACTTTTCCACAAATTAAGTCTGATCAACCAATTGGAAAATATTAAATGCTCTTGGATAGGGGACAAATATAATAAAGATGACAATATTACTAAAAATCTATTTTTTGCGCTATACCAATCAGACTCCCAAAAACTATTTTAAGCCTAGAAAAAATAACAACAAAGTTCTATGGAAAAACAAATAAAATTTAAAGGGAATTAATAAAAAAAAATCAAATGATGGTGGCAGCTGGCCCAGATCTAAAACTATACTTAGGACAGTTACCCAAAACTATTTGGTATTGGCTAAGGAATAGATTAGTTGATCAGTGGAATAGATTGGTTCAAGGGATAAAACAGTCCAACAAATAAACCTAGTCTTTACAAACCCAAAGATACCCCGGGATAAGAACTTACTGTTTGATAAAATTGCTGGGAAAATTTAAACTAATATGGCAAAAACTAGGCATTGATCATTAACCCGCCCCAAGATAAGGTCAAAATGGGTTTCATGACCTAGGCATAAAAGGGAAAATTAATAAATTAGAGGAACATAGGATAGTTTACCTCTCAGCCTGTTTGGAAGGGAAGGTTTTTGCAAAAGCAGAACTGAATCATTACTGATCACAAAATGAAAATTTCGATTTCCAAACTGAAAAGTTTTTGACAAACAAAACTAATCAGAAGATTAAAGGAAGCAATAAACTGGGAAAATTTTTTACATCGGTTCTGATAAAGGCCTCTTTCCAAAATATAGAATTCTCTAATTTATAAAAATCAAGCCATTCTCCAATTGAAAAATGGTCAAAGGAATGAACAGACAATTCTCGATGAAAAATTTGAAACTATTTCTAGTCAATGAAAAGATGCTCAGATTATTAATAAAAATCAAATTAAAAACTCTAAGATACTACACACCTGTCAGATTGGCTAAGATGACAGGAAAAATAATTGATTGTTAGGGGATGTGGGAAAACTGGGACATTGATTCATTGTTGGGGGTTTGAACGAATCCAACCATTTTTGGAGTAGTTTGGAACTATTAAAAAGTTTCAAACTTTGGCATACCCTTTGATCCCAGTTTACTACTGGGATTTTTAAAAAGTTATAAAGAAGGAAAGGCCTGTATTAGAATGTTTTGGCAACCCTTTTGTAGGGCTAGAAACTGGAAACTGAATGGATGTCCATCAGTTGGAGAATGGCTGAATAAATTTGGTATATAAAATTATGGAATATTACTGTTCTGTAAAAATGCCAACAGGATGATTTCAGAAAGGCCTGGAGAGACTTACACGAACTGATGCTAAGTGAAATAGCAGGACCAGGGATCATTATATACTTCAACAACAATACTAGATGATGACCAGTCCGTGGATCAGGCCATCCTCAGCAACGAGATCAACAAATCATTTCTAATGGGCAGTAATAACGTAGCTATCCCGAAAAGAACTCTGGGAATGACAAAACCAAATTAATTTCCCAGTCCCTATTTTAGCCACCCATCTTTGATTTCCTTCACAAGCTAATTGTACAATAACTCAATTATTCTTTTTCACAAAATAATTTTTGGTCATGTAATTATTGTGTATCTAATTATATTTTAATATATTTAACATCTACTGGTCATCCCCATTTGGGGGGGGGTGAGGTGAAAAATGGAACAAGAGGGAATTTTAATTGTAAAGTTCCCATGTATATTTAAAATTAAAGGCTATTAAATTAAAAAAAAAAAAAGGGTATTAGTGATCCCAGAAAAAAAAAAAAAAAAAAAGGGAAACAATAAACTAGGAAAACTTTTTAATTAAACTTTCGATAAAGGCCTCATTTCCAAAAATATAAGAACGCTTTTTTTGAAATCAAGCCATTGTCCAATTGATAAATGGTCGGATATGAACAGACAATTTTCAGATGATGAAATTGAAACTATTACCACTCTAGAAAGTGTTCCAAATCATATTATCAAGAAATTAAGACAACTCAGTACCCACTATAACCTGTCAGATTGCTAGAATGACAGGGAAAGATAGGAATTTGGAGGGGTGTGGGAAAACAGGGACACTGATACATTTTGGTGGTTATGAATGCTCCACCATTCTGGAGGCAATTTGGAACTATTTTCAAAAGTTATCAAACTGTGCATCCTTTGATCCAGCAGCTCTCTATGGGTTATACCCCAAAAGAGTACAAAAGGAAAGGGACCTACATATGCCAAAATGTTTGTGGCAGCCCTGTTTTAGTGGCTAGAAGCTGGAAAATAATATGCCCATCAATTGAAATGTTGAGTAAATTTTAATATATAATTTTACGGAATATTATTGTTCTTGAAACGACCAACAGGATGAATACAGAGAGGTTGGTAGACTTACATGAACTGATGCTGAGTGAAATGGGAAAATGGGAGATCATTATATACCTCAACAACGATACAAAGGATGTATTCTAGGAGTGGTTTCTTTACAAAAGAAGATCGCTCGTTTCAATTGATCAAGGAAGTACAGAAGCGCTACACGGAAGAACACTAGGAAATGAATTAAACTGCTTTCATTTGTTCTTCCCAGGTTTTGTACTTCTTCCAATTCTCCTAGCAACAGGAGAACTTTTGGTTCTGCCACATATATTGTTCAAGATTCTCTAACCTTTTAAATGTATGGGACCTTGCCATCTGGGGAGGGTGGGCAGGGAAAAATCAGAACAGAAAGTGCGGGATAATGTTGGAAAATTACCCTCCTGGGTTCTTCAATAAAAAGTTATTAAAAAAGAATTTCACGTCACAGGAAGACTTATTCTTCTCACTGATTGATCAAAACAATCCCAATAGGCTTTGGATAAAAAATGACATCTACATCCAGAGAAAAAAACTAAGGAGATTGAATGTAAATCAACACATGCTATGTTCACTTCTTTTTTCTGTTCTTTTATCACTCCAATGTTTTTTCCCATTTGCTCTGATTTTTCTTTCCCAACATGATTCCTAAAGCAATTTGTATTAAAAATAAACTTACTACAATCACTGAACACTCACAAAAACATCATGCTTTATGAATGACTTCTGTCTTTCTTGCCTACTTTTTAAAATATTTTTTGCACTGAATATGGTGATTTTATTGATGAGATACATATAGGATTCTATATTTTTACCCATTACTACAGGGTAGCTTTAGGACAAGAAATCCCAGTAGAGAAACATATGTTAGTGATGTAGGCTCCCTTGGTGTTCTTTTGAACTGGGAAGAAGATCCTGGCTTTCCCGCTTTGGAAATGTGGCCCAGAGGTTCACTACACATTCATAACCATACATGTAATTATACCAGGACATGAGCATGAGAAAATGTTCATTAAGGCCAATATCAGCACCAGCATCAAAGGTAGAAAAGTGGGTATTGCAATTAAAATCATAGGCTACAACATGGTCTTTTGGGTAACCCAAGATGCTCTTCAAGGTTCCTCTGCTGTTTTCTTCACTAATTTCATGATATCATATTTGGCAAGTTTCTTCAAGTGGCAGGTCAGATTCACAATGGTACATTGGGAAAAAAGTCTTGGACTTTCAAAAATTCAGGTATATTTTTTCCATTCTTGGGGTTTCACGGTTGGTTTGGGTGCTTCCCTGTTTAACAAGCTTGCCAGAGGATATTACTGTTGTTAGGGCAAAGCTGGGGTGGTCTCTCTCGCAGGGAATTACGGGCCAAGTTTTATTTTTTCATGGTTCCCCCTAATATTAACCCCAAAAGTAAGAGCAATGCCCATTTATTTCCTCTTAACTGAACCCCAGAAAATCCCCAAAATTGGATCCAGCATCTTCATTTAATTAAATCCTGCTCAAAAAGGGAAGGTTTTCCTTTTTTAACCCCCTTTTCCACAATACATTTTTTTTATTTTATATAAATAATTTAAAATTAAAATATTTTTTTTAATTCATTTTATTTTTAATGCACTTATTGGGTTCCCACTTTAAGGGTCATATTGAGAACACAAACCATTTTCCAATGAAAATCAATGACGGCACAATATTTACCTGGTGAGTTGAATGCACCCTGGGCAAAACCCAATATGGGGCAAAATTTTGATCAAAACCTTTAATTTCGGTTTTAAACCGGGTTTACCAATTCAAGGGATGTTACCAAAGCACCAATCTGGCAAAGGTTTGGGAAAGGTCCTGTCTTCTTTTCCAGTAAGTTTCAGCCACATCTTTTCATTCTCTTCAACCTGTCTCTTTGGACTTACCTAATTTATGCTCCTTAATTAAAGTTTCCTTTTCTTAATATGGTTTTATGATTATTTAATTTTCGTAAAATAAAAAGGAATAATTTGATTTAGCTTCCAGTTTCTTGTGAATGAACCAAATCATTTTTATACTTTCACCAAATTCTAATATTTTCCTATGACTTCATTCCTTTTACCGCATAAGGCCCAAATTTGGATTGAGCTTTTACTACAACTCTTGGAGAAAGAACCCCAAATGACAAAAATGTTATTAATCAATATTAATTTAACATTTATTCTCACTTGTTAAATTATTAATTCTTTTTCACAAAATCTCCCCAATCATAATCAATTTATTTAAAATTTTCTACTGTCTCCTCCATCTATTAGTTTGGTGAGTCAATTAATATCATTCTTATCCTCTATTTTAAAATTTCTCTTTTGGACCTTATTCCAAATGGTGACCTTTTTTTCTTCTTTTTCCTCGTTTCTTTTTGGTTTTTTTGGTTTTTTTCTTAAATTTAAACGGGTTTTGGGCCTGGAAGCTTAAACGATCTAGTGAAATGGGGACCAGGAGTATTATATACTTAAAATAATTATTGATAACTAGTTCTGTGGATGGTATCCTTAAAAAGGATCCCAAATATTTAATGGAGATAAAACTAACCATACCCCAGAAAAAACTCTGGGTTGCTAAAAAATTAAATTGAATTCCCAACCCCATATTTACCCCCTCATTTTGATTTCCTTCACAAAATTGTACAATATTTCAAGTTGACTTTTGAAACAAAAATTTTTCATGTATATTATTTTACAATTTATGTTTTAATTTAACACATGGTCACCTCCACTGGGGGAGGGGGGATAAAGGTAAAAATTGGAATGGGTTTGGGAATTTGGAAAGATCCTTAAAAAAACCCCTTTAAAAAGGCATTAAATAAAAAAAAAAAACTCTTTTTGTCCTATAAATTTATTTAATCTTGAAAATTCTCTCTCTCTCTTCCTTTTCCTCCTTTTCCTTTCTCGTTTCCCTTTCCCCTCTTTTTGAGGCCTTTTTTCTTTAATTGTTCCTTTAAGTTTCAGGTTTGTGTTTTTTTAGTATATATTCATAAATCACGAATTCAGTGGTTATTTGTAGCAATGACTAAAAATTTTCAGAAATCCCCACAAGTTTAAGGTACCTGATAATTGTTTATTAGAAATAATTAGTTTTCATTTAACTGGTTTCTGTTGAAAAACAAACTGATAAAAGGAAAGGAGGATAATAAATATGGATAAAACCTGGGTTCCTCCATAAATAAAAATATGTTCTTTTCCTAATTGGATTACTTCCATCTGGGTGAGAAAGTATTGGTTTTAACCTTTCTTTTCCTTGAAACCTAACAAATTTATAAGAAAATCCTTAAAGTTTAACCCCAAAACTTGTATTTTGTTGCTGAGTACAAGCATGAGAAATTGTGATCCAAAGGGTAATATTTCAAGAATGGTGAGAGTGCATAGAAAAAGGAATCCAGAAAGAAAATCATTAAAAAACTCTAATAGCTTTCCAAATAGAGCAATTAATTAAGAATTGTTTAAACTTCAAATGACACAACTCTTATTTGAATAAATTAGATTATATATATATACATACTAGTAGCAAATATCTCTTCAATAACTCCTTAAATGAGCTATCAAACTGTTCATATCCTTTGATCCAGCAGTGTCTCTACTGGGTCTGTATCCCAAAGAGATGACAAAAAAGGGGAAAGGGCCCCCATGTGCAAAAATGTTTGTAGCAGGCCTTTTTAAAGTGACAAGGAAATAAAAACTGAGTGGATTCCCATAAGTTAGGGAATAATTGGATAAATTATGGTATGTGCATTATAATGAAATATAGTTGTTCTATAAGGAACAATCAGCAGGATGATTTCAGAAGGGCCTGATGAGACTTAAATGAACTGATGCTAAGTGAATTGAGTAGAAATAAGAGAACATTGTACAAAGCAACAAGATTATGTGATAATCAGCTGTGATGAATGTGGTTTTTTACAATAATGAAATAAATTAGGCCAATTCCAATAGACTTGTGATGAAGAGAGACATCTGCATTCAGAAAAAGGACTGTGAGGACTGAATAAGTATTACATAATAATATTTTCACCTTTTTGTGGATTTGCTTGCTTCCTTTCCTTTTGACCTGATTTTTTTGTGCAACATGACAAATGTGTAAATATGTATAAAATAATTACACATGTTTAACCTACATTGGATTACTTCTATCTAGGGGATGGGGAGAAGGGAAAGGGAGGGAGAAAAATTGGGAACATATGGTTTTACAAGGCAGACTATTAAAAACTATTTTTGCATGCATTTTGAAAAGGAAAAGCTATTACAATTTTTTTAAATAAAAAAAGAAAACTCCTTAGATGTTATCTAAAGTTCTGATGGACAATAGTTAAATGTGATGTCTTTCAAAGGAAATATTACAGTATCAAAGTCTTTATTAAAAATGATTTTATTTAGTTTCTATTTTGGAAAATCTAATTAAATAAGTTATTCATAATTGTCCATTTTATATTCTGAACTCCTCTCACCATAATCTCTTCTGAATTTAATTAAATTTAACTTTAAAAGATTATTGCTATTAAAATACAAATAAATGCAATAAATATTTGTCAAGTGACTACTATGTGTTAGGCACTATGTTAAGCAAGAGGAATAAAAGTAAAAATAAAAAAGGCAATTCCTATCTTTAAGGAACTTACAATTTAATGGAGGAAGATAGAACCAAACATGGGAACCTTGATATAACTAATAAATGTGCTGTCATGTAAAACATTTCCATATTAGTCACAGTTGTGAAAGGAAAAAAAAAACAAGAAATAATAAAGTGAAAATTATGCTTCAATCTGCATCCAAGATCTTTAGTTTTTATCTGGTCATGGATAGAATTTTCCTTTATGAGTCTTTTGTTCTTATGTTGTATCATCTTGCTGCTGACAAGAGCTGTCATTCAGAGCTAAACATCACAAAAATGTTGCTGATATTATGTAGTATTTTCCTGGTTATGCTCATTTTACTTTGCATTAGTTCTTGCAAGTCTTTCCAGGTTTTTTTCTGAAATCTGCTTGTTCATAATTTCTTATTGTTCAATAGTATTCTGTTATATTCATACACTACAGTTTATTTAGTCATTTTCCAATTGATGGATATTCCATAGATTTTTTTTCACATGCATGTCTTTTTTTCCTTTTTATGATCTCTTTGTAATATAGACCTATTTGATTCAACATGATGATTGCCTCCATCCTCATCCTGTTTAGAGAGTTATACAACTTTTTCTTTGATGAAAAATACTATTACTCCAAAAAGAATGGTCTAAGAATCCGCCCTTGGAAACAAATAGAAAATAACTAAACTCTGACTTTTGGGGACATGCAGGATTATTCTATTCTATTGTTATTTTAAGACAACTATTTTGTGTCTTCTAAGTCTTTTCTTAGTTAAATGTTTCAAATTATTTTAACTGATAATCAAGTGATGTGATATCCAAGACCTTCATTCATCTGTGTTTCCTTATTTGAGTCATTTTTAGTTTATCTATATATTTCCTAAGATATATTATCCTTATTAAACATTATATAGTATAGACAAAGTCTAACATAATAAAATATAATTATATGATAATAACAAATTCCTTTTCTGAAACTGCTTTCCATATAATCTATATACATTTTTTGTATGTAACTAGTTATTTTCATACTTATCTCCTCTATTAAAATGTGAAATCTTTAGATAGGGGCAAGGACCTTTTTTTCCCCTTTGCTTTTGTTTATCTCCCCATCAATTAACACATTGCCTGACACAGATGAAGGTATTAATAAATGTATATTGTCAGTTTGATTGACAGATGGCCTAATCCTCAACTCAGTGTATCTCTTAAAACAACCTGTGATTGAATTAACTTTTTTGAATGTTATGTCACAGTGTTCACTGAATTTCCAGTTCACTATTTTGCTAGTCTCTCCAGTCACCCATGCAGACCATGTTGCCCTCTAACCCAACATGATGTGAATACTCTGCCTTCTCTTCCTCTGCTTTCTGCCTCTTGCTGTAGGAATGATAATCTAATCATTACAACTATCAGGAGAGTGGAAACTGAATGCCACATAGATCAACTCCCCTTTTTATCAGCAAAATGAAGTTCCAGAATATTGCTTGCTTTTCGCACCACAATTCTCCAATATGCGTTTTTCCCTTGAGGAACTAGATTGTTTTATCTTTTTATTTGAATCTCAAATACACAATATACTACTTGACACATATCTTAGACAATAATTTTCATTCATTCTCTCACTAATACATTCAATTTTTTTTTCAGATTAACTCATCTTCAATCACATCTATATGTAGACAATTTGGAGTTATTTCTGAACCTATCTGAAAGCATTTCCATTTTATTTCATTTTAATTTTTTAAAAAGATTTAGTCCAACATACCATTATCATCATCAGTTTGTTAAATATTTTAGGAGAATCATCTTTATTTGAGATAGAAGTTATCATTTGGAGAAAGAATTATGGTACAACATAACCTGCAGTGTGAAGGAAGTTTAACAACTTTTGCTTATGATAACATGAAATAATTTCATCCCTAGAAGAACTATATTTTTAATTGTATAATTCTGTATAGAGAAAATATATTAATTTATTTTTTGTTTGTTTGTTTGTGCTAAGGCAATTGGGGTTAAGTGACATGCTGAGGGTCACACAGCTAGAGAGTGTTAAGTGTCTGAGGCTGGATTTGAACTCAAGTCTTACTGACTTCAGGACCAGTTATCTATCCACTGAGTCATCTAACTGTCCCTTTTTCCTTTTCTTTTTAACAGTTTTTTTCCATTTATTTTTAATATACATTGCTTTATGAATCATCTTCAGAGAGAAAAAATCATAGCAACAGGGAAAAACCATGGGAGAAATTAAAAAAAAAAAAGAAGTGAACATAGCATGTATTGATTTACATTCAGTCTCCTTCGTTCTTTTTCTAGATGCAGATGGCATTTTCTGTCCAAAGTCTATTGGGATTGCTTTGAATCACTGAACCACTGAGAAGAACCAAATTTTTCATAGTTAATTATGATCCATTCTTTTTGTCACTGTGTATAATGTATTCATTGTACACAGAAACAAGATTTTGCTTGTTTCACTAAGCATTAGGTCATGAAAATATTTCCAGGCCTTTTAAAAATCAGATTGTTCATCATTTTTTTTATAAAAATATTTCATTACCTTCATATACCATAACTTGTTCAGCCATTCCCTACTTTATAGGCATCTACTCATTTTCCAATTCTTTGCTACCACAAAAAGAGCTGCTACAAACATTTTTGCACATGGGAGTGCTTTTCCCTCCTTTATGATTTCCTTTGGATATAAACCCAGTAATGCCACTCACTGCTGGATCAAAGAGTATCCACAGTTTTACAGCTCATTAGGCATAGTTCCAGATCAGTCTTCAGAATGGTTGGATCATTTTACAACTCCACCAACAATGCATTAGTGTCCTAGTTTTCCTACATCCCCTGCAATATTTATCATTATCTTTTCCTGTCATCTTAGCTTATATGTGAGAGGTATGAGGTGGTATCTCAGAGTTGTCAATAATTTGCATTTTTCTAATCATTAATGATTTACAGGACTTTTTCATATGACTACAAATAACTTTAATTTTATCATCTTAAAATTGTCTGTTCATATCCTTTAATCATTTATCAATTGGAGAATAAGTTGTATTCTTATAAATTTGACACAGTTCTTTATATATTTTAAAAATGAGATCTTTATCCAAAACACTGGCTTTAAAGATATTCCTCCAGATTTGTATTTCCGTTTTAATCTTGTTTTTGTTGGCTTTGTTTGTGCAAAACCTTTTTACTTTTTCTCAATCAAAATTGTACATTTTACCTTTAATAATATTTTTTAGTTCTTTGGTCATAATTTTCTTTCTTCTCTAAAGATCTGATAAATTATTCCTAGTATAATGTTCTCTGTTTCGGTTTTCTTGGGGTGTCTGGGAGCCGCCTTTGTTTCAGTCAGAGTAATCACCACATGAGTAGCCAGGGGTTAAAGTCTAAATCCTTTATTATCTCTTTCATAGTCCTATCTCCTTCACTTGGGGCTCAGCTAGTTTTCTGAAGACCTTCCTCTCTCCTTGGTTCCTAGAGCCTGAGCTCCTGCCTGTCTTCTCTGCCCTCTGAATCTCTCCAAATCCAAAGGTTTGTGCTTCAGCCTCCAGCCACCACAAAGATGGACAATGGAATGAATCTGTTTCAGCCTCCAAGAGCTCCTAGTGCACTTGTCTTTTCTGGTCCTGAGAGCTTCCTCTCTGTGGCTCTTAGTCCCTGCTTATATACTCCACACTAAGTATATACCATCATTATGTCACTAGGAAACCATTATTTGTTGTAGGATTAAATCTAGATTTAACTAGATTTAACCATTGTTTCCTCATTTCCACTTAGTACCTTGTTTCAAGTGCTGTCCCATAACACCCTAGTTCTTCTAATTTGGTCATGGTATCATCCATTTTGACCTTATTTTGGTATGGGGTATGAGATGTAGATCTACACGCATTTCTGCATATTATTTTCCAGTTTTCCCATCATTTTTTGTCAAATACTGTCTTATTCCAGAGGGTGGAGTTTAGGGGTTATCAAATACTAGATTATTATCCATTACATCACTCTATATATTACCCAGTACCAAATGGTTTTGGTGCTTTATAATATATATTAGAACTGCTAAGGCACCATCCTTTATATTTTTTAAATTCGCTTAAGGTCTTGACCTTTTCTTCTTCCAGATGGACTTTATTATTATATTTTTAGTTCTATAAAATAATGTTTTGGCAACTTGATTGGTATGGCACTGAAGAAGTAGACAGATTTAGGGAGAATTGTCATTTTTATTATACTATCTCAGCATAGCCATGAACAACATATTTTTCCAATTGTTTATATCTGATTTTATTTGTGTGAGAAATGTTTTGTATTTGTGTTCATATAGTTCTTGGATTTATTTTGGCAGGTAGATCCCCATGTGTTTTATTTTGTCTACAATAATTTTAAATGTAATTTCTCTTTTTATGTCTTGGTGATGGGCTTTGTCAGTAATATATAGTAATTCTGATGATTTGTGTGGGTCTATTTTATATCTTGCCACTTTGCTAAAGCTGTGAATTGTTACCAGTAGGTTTTTTTGGATAAATTTCTAGTGTTCTCTAAATATATCATAATATTATCTGCAAAGACTAATAGCTTTATTTCCTCATTGTATATTACAAATTCATTAACTTATTTTTTCTTTAGTTATTGCTAAAGTCAAAATTTCTATTAAAAATGCTGAATGATAGTGGTAATACAATGTTGAATAATAGTGGTGAAAAATAGATTAATTTCAAAATATTTAATACAGCGTGAAGTAATCTATCTTTAGCTGAATATTATTTTCAAACTATATTTTCATGTGATAAAGATCAGTTTTAGGGAAATAGCATTCGAGTCAACATTAACAGGAACTCCATATTTTGTCCAAGTATAAGAAAGCGTGAATATGTCCTTAATATTAAAAGTAAAGACAAATGATCCAACTTTTAATATAGGTTAAGTATATGCATAGACATGCTCCAGGTTATTATATAATCAATGCCTCAACCATTCAACTTTTGATTATGTCTATAAAAACTGCATCTGAAGCCAATGTTTTCCCCACTCAAGATTTCTCTTTCAGCACACAACCTCAGTCTAAAGAGCAAGAGAGGATGGTCTGTCATAATTGTGAACATGTCAGTAAGTGATAATTATCAAGTGTCATAGTCCACATAATTGCATGTATCTCTAAGGACATGGGTTAAGAAGAAATCTCACTAAGAAAATATTCATTACATTATGAATAATATTTTAAATCAATTACCAATTTAAAATATCATATTATAATTAAAATTATCTAAGATCATAAAAACTCAAAACTTTTTCAAAACAGAAAATCTCAGTAGTTAAAGGGGTAAATATAAGAATTTGTCTAACAATCTCTTTTTTTTTAGTGCAGAATCTAAGATTCAAGAAAAATTTTACCAGTCATTTTCCTGTCAATGAGTCACTAGCAGAGATAGGATTTTCCCAAATATATCAGTTGTTGAAGTACTCTAACCCATGCATTATTTAAGTAATTCATAATCTACATGTATAATTAATCTCTCAAAACTTCTTTTCTCCTAGAGCCACTTCTTGTTTTTATACATAGTTTACTCATACTCTATCTAATATTGACTGCTGAAAGGATATTCAAAATAAACCCTTGGCACAATGACAATTTAATTTAAAAAGAAGCAAGCAAATGGCTAAGCTTGTAATAAACATTCAAGCTTCTAATCAGCCACTTATTTAGGTCCTAAGCATATTTAAAAGACATTTTATGGTGACTACCAGATGCTCAGCCTCCTACAAAAATGTGATCACATCATTCCACATTGAAGATCAAATTATGGGCCAAATTACTTATATTTAAAGAAAATGCTAGTGAGAATTCTGGGAAGATGGTAAAGTTGGTCAGAAATTTTCAAGCTCTCCATATTTTCCCCACAAACTAGACAAAATAATGTCATAAGATGAACACAGAGTGATAAAAACAAACAAGAGTTGGAACAGAGCAGTATTCCTCCTACTATAATTGGAGAATATCCAAAGATAGAGAGAATGGAGATTTTGACCACATGAAGTGTAAACATTCAAATTAGTTCCATTGAAATAGCAAGTGGCACACCCTATGACTACCTAGTTTAGGAGGTAGGCTAAATCCTAGTCATAGGAATTTTTACTTCCTAGAGAGTGTGGAAAGTTAGGCATCAGAGTCTGGGAAGATTGAGGAAACCTCTGCTCATAAGGAACTCAGCTGTGTTGCCTAGATGCAGCCATAGGCAAGAAGGAAACAGCACAAGTTAAGTAGGTACTGAAGCAATGGGGCAGGAATTCTGTTTACTGTGGGCACTTACAGAAGTGTGAAATCTTGGTATTAGTTATAGGCCAGAGGTATTATCCTCCCATACCACAGAACTAAAGGTAATTGCACAAATATATTATTTTCTTAAATGAGCAAGCAAAAGGAGAAATAACCATAGGAAGTTACTTTCTGTGAATGAAAAGTCCAGGATTGATCTTCAGAAAATGATGCTGAAGAAAAAAAAAGCTTCTCCTACCCTAAGGCGTACTGTTAAATTGTCATTACCCTCCCCCCTCACACACACACACAAATTATAATGATTCAAAAATGACTTTAAAAAAATAAATGATAGAATTGGAGGAAAAACTTCAAACAAAGAGAACAGCCCAAGGAAAAAAAAAGAAAATTATGAAAAAAGAGTCAACCAACTAGAATAGGAGACTTGATCCAGGATCTTGAGGAACAAAATGACTCCTTAAAAATGAGAATCAAGACAAATTGAAGCCAGTGAAGTGACAAAATGCAAATAATGAAAAAAAAAAAGAAAAGGATGTGATATATTTCATAATAAAACATGACATAGAAAACAGATCAAGAAGAGAAAACATAATAATTATGCTGCCAAACAACTACAATAAAACTTTTTTATAAAATATCACAAGAAATAAAGAAAATTGTCTTGAAGTGATGGAACAAAAGAGGAAAGGAGAAATAGAAAAAAAATCTACCTATCACCACCTGGAAAAGATTCTATGAGTAGTATCTATAGGAATATCATAGGCAAATTTCAAATCCCCCATATTTAGGTAAAAATATTATGAACATTAAGAAAAATAAAATTCAAATATGATGGAGTCACATTTAGAATCACATAAGACCTAGTAGTAGCTATATGAAAAGACTGCATCTTCAAACTTTATACATGGGAGACCAAAATAACTAGAGTTGTGGCCAAAAATATCATACCCAACATAGTTGAGCATAATATTGATGGACAAAAAATGAACATTCAATAAATTGTCAGACTTTGGAGATTTTGTTGCAAAAAGATGTGAATTTTTGACATAATGAGATCCAAGAGAAATATAAGAAACATGAAAGACTAATTTTAAGGAACTAGAGGTCAAGCTGTTTATTTTTTTATATGTAGAAATACAAGCCATTTGTCCAAGACTGTCATCCATCGATGAATAGTTCAAATGAAAGAATGCGGTAGAGCTGAGTATGATGTGATTCCAAAAATCAAAACATGTAGCAAAATTTAAAAAGAGTAATTAGATCATATGAATGAGGTATGAGAAGATGAAATGAAATAGGAATTAGATGGGGGAGGTAGAGTGATAGTTCTGGAATACTACTCACAACAGGAATGGAGTAAAGAGGGAAACATATACACAAACATGCACACTATACATGAATACACACACATATACATGTATATACATGTAGATAAGTATATTATATATTTATTTAAACACACATATATGGATATAAATATATTCAAAATTTGTAAAAAAATAAAAAATAATAAGAAGCAGAGAGAATAGGATAAGAATAATATAAAAAAGTATGTAGATTAATGGAAATGGGATAAAGAGAGAGGAAAAGCATGGCAGGGAAAAGGATAATGGAAGTATCTTGAGGGTAGGTTAAATAATAGCAAGGTAAGGTAGCGGGTAGAAGGAAAACAGAGATATCATTAGGAATAGGAAGAACTAGATACACACAAACAATAATAATTATCAGGAGTAGCATTTATTGGAAAAATCAGGGAGTAATCACTCATATCAGGCCAAGTTGAAGCTACAATAGATTTAATCAAAAGAGAAAAATAAAAGAATTAAACTATATGTCAATCATATTAATCAACAGTGTTTTAGACTATTAAAAATGACTAGATTATATAAGATTGACACATTTTATTGCTATAGCAAATGATGAGTTGTTGGATTTAAAGAAATGTAAAAAAGAAACAGAAGACAAAGAAGCATAGTATAGCCTTATTTAAATGTAAATGGATATATGTGTATATAAGTAAATATGCAGGAATGAGTATATACACACATATATAAGTATATATATGTGTGCATACATGCATTTGTGTATATTTATATATGTGTCTATTTGCATATTTATGCAAATATTTGTGTATATGTGTATATATCCCTGCCTATTTGTAGCTTTCTTTGTGGAGGAGTGAAAGAAAAGGAAACCTAGAGGAAACAAAGAAAAGATAGACAGCTCCGAAGATAATGTGTAGTATTTATTATATATGTGTTCTTGAAATAGAAATTTATTGTTTCATATTTTGATTCCTCTCAAATGTTTGTACACAAGGACATTTTTTGTTTTCTTTTTTTTCTTATTTTCTATTTTAAGTTTTAAATAATAACATGTATAGGACTGCTTGCCATCTGGGGGTGGGGGTGGAGGGAGAGAGGGGAAAAGTTGGAACAGAAGTGAGTGCAAGGGATAATGTTGTAAAAAATTACCCAGGCATGGGTTCTGTCAATAAAAAGTTATAATTAAAAAAAGTTTTAAATAAATAAAATATAAAAACTACTCTTCCTCCACATTTTTAGTATGAAGGTTGATTGAATCAATAAATCAGTTATTTCACCCTTACATTAAATGACTTTCTATGCTTTATCTTGGTCCAAGACAAGAAGATTTGGGTGTAGCCTAAACTTTATATCTTCCCCCAAACAATCTTATTATAATTGCTTAATAAATATTTGTTCAATCAATCAAATAAAGCAATGTATGTAAAGTCCATTCTAAGATTTAAGGAGTAATGCAAATAGCATTTTTTTAATTTTACAATTCCTAATGTATTGATGCTGTTTTCTTTTAATCTGCTTTATAAATAAAAAAATAATTTATATAGAAATAGAAAATGAAAACAAGCAATAAATTTAAAAAAAACTCACAATTTTGGTTCAGAAGATAGAACATTTTAATTAAATTCAAATATATATTTAATAAGTGAATTGTGGGCACAAGGATCAAAATGAAACCTCTCAAGAATCTCAACTTCTAATTTGGCAGGACTGGGCAAGAAAGGATAAATACACATATGTATACATATACATGCATACATACATATACATACAGTTGTTCTAAGAGAGTACATTTTAAGTGGGGTGTGTTTACATCTATATGAATATATATTGAATATATGTACATATTACATTACATATATGTATATATATATGAATGTATGCACATATTACATCTTATACACTATGTTTACATATTTATATGTGCTGGTTGCTGTCTTTATATATATATGTTAATTTACATCTATGTATATATAATTCGTGTGTGTGTGCATACACACACTAACTTGTTTATTGGTGTCACTTAAGTACTTGGAGATGGAAAAGAGCCTTTGTCTTCAAGGAACTAGAATTTTAAAGTCAGATACAAAAAATACATACAAGTGTACATGGAACAAATACAAAATAAATTTAAGAAATCTTAGAGAAAAATTACGAGCAGCTGGAGGAATCAGGACACAGAAGGTGGTTATGGACTTTTATTCCAATAGTCATAATTGAAAAATGGAAGATAAATATAGGAATGTGTATTACTCTCAGTGCCAAAGCAAAGAGAGCTGGTTAATGATCATGCTTAAAAAAACAATGTGTAGGTGAATGTGATACATGTGAGGAGAAAAGACTAAAAGAATACACAGATAATATTATATGTAAGAGAAACAGAGAGATTGCAGGGGTAAGATTGCACAGAGGCTTAAAGATTGCATGGGAAAGATTGCACAGAGGTTTAAATACCAAGCAGAAGAAATAATAGTTGATCATGGAGAAATTAGGGAGTTACAGGCATTTATCATCTGGTAAATGACCTAATACCATGAGGAAGATAGGTTATATCGTGGAAAGAGCATCAAGTTTGGAGTCAGGAATTAATGAATTTATCTCTGATTTAAGACATTCAATAGCTGTGTGATTCTGGGCAGATCACTTAATCCTGTTTGCCTCAGTTTACCAGAATCTATGTGATAACAAATAAACATCAGTTTTTATAGCAGAAAAAATCTATTATGAAATACATGAATTGATTAACTTTTTTGAAAGAGGTGAAATTATGTTTTCTTGAAAGAAATTATTTTGAATGAGAAAATGACTTTTATATAGTAGCTATCTGATGTGTATTTGTTATTACAGATTCTGGTTAGAGTCAGCAACTCCTAAAGAATATGTGGTATTGGATTTTGAAGTACAGTGAGATATTCAAATATAATTCAAATTTAAATATAATTCAAATATTAAAAAAATTATAGAACAATTCAAAAGGGGCGTGCCATAGAGTCAGTTCTAAATAATTAGGAGGCATGTTTCTTCTACAAAAACTTTCTCTCTTGAAACACCAGTTCACTTTTGTGTCACAAGTTTAACACCTAATTTGTTTTTGGTTTTGATCACTGAACTAGATTATAATGTTTGCTTTTAGCTCCCAAATTAGCAGAAGCCTCAAATCTTTCATTGGAAAAGATATCAATGATCATCTGAAAATCTGAAAGGAACACACAAAAATGGACATTCTACCTTAGCACGAAGACCACCAATGAGGGAAAAAACCTCCCAGTTTAACCTCCCAAATTAACTCATTTTGAGATGGCCAGATTAAATTATTAGAAATTCTCTTTCTCTCTACCTGAAACCTTTATGAGTAAAATTAGATCTGTAATTTTCATTCATCAGTTCAAATGTCATGCTCCCTTAGACCAGCTAAAACAAGTTTGATATCCTCTTCCATGGCTTATTTTTTTTTTTTTAGTATACTGAAAGATAGCCATAAAGCCCAAACCCTTTCTCCTTTCAAAACTTAACTTCACCAATCTTTTAATATAAGCCTTATATGACATAGATCCAGTGTCTATTTCTTTCTTAACTAGGGCACTTCAATAAATATTAGATGAATGAATAGTTGGATGAGTTATTGAACATATGAATAAATAATAAAGATACTCTTAGAAGTCCCTTTTATGACAAAAGTAGTTAAGAATACTTTTAAGTCCAAAATTTAAACTAATGACTTGATTATTCCTAAAGTCTAAATATATCAAAAAGTTTGTATGTGTGTGATATGTATGTTTTTTACCAAATATATATATTTATGTTAATTATTGAATAACTTATGATAAAGAGTGTTGTTATTATTAATTGATGCTGAACTTCTGCTATAAAAACATTCAATTTCAAAAATAGTTTTCAAAGCAAATGACATGCAGATTTTTCTTAACAGTTTTGAATGGAAGTGCTAAAGTAATGCTAGTTTTATATAATTCATAGCATATGTGGTAGCAGTTATTAATTAGACAATTAGAAACATATGGTAGTAATTACTGTCAATCAAACTATATAATATCTCCATAGGTAGAGAAATACCTTTAGTGCAGTAATATCATAAGAACACTAGTCAATCAAGAAATTAAAAACAAAGCTATCTGTAATTATTCTAGGCATTTCTAGTGAACAATGGTTAAAAGCTGTCTATGTCTTAGACAGGTTATGGTAACAGTAAATGAGTGACAGTGAGATTGGTCAGTCCATTTCCTATGGTTCATTAATTTATTTATTGTTTGAAAAGTTATATAAACAAGTCCTGACAAATCAGACCAAATGAATTGCACTGTTATATTATATTCTATGGAGTTGCACAGCTATGACCTA
Organism: Sarcophilus harrisii; assembly: GCF_902635505.1. Taxonomy (NCBI): domain Eukaryota; kingdom Metazoa; phylum Chordata; class Mammalia; order Dasyuromorphia; family Dasyuridae; genus Sarcophilus; species Sarcophilus harrisii. The sequence goes on from NC_045429.1 coordinate 244,345,033, forward strand.
AAGCCAGATTTATGCTTTGAAGAAAAATGGCAATGATATATATATATATAGTGTTAGGAAATTCCTAAATGGAGTATCAGATATATCATCATACTTAATATTTTAACTTATTGAGATTTATATTGGTTGACTGAATGAAATGTAATATTAGAGATAGAAATGAGTTTATCATTGTTTCTTTGTGCTTTTGTTTAAGGTTGCAGACATTGTAAGACACATCTAAAGAATGGTAATCAAAATTATAAAGTGTGCTTTAAAAATAATACATTCTGGAGACATAGTCAAAATGACAAAATAAAACAAGGGACTCACGTGAGCTTTCCCATATTCCTCTCTAAATAACATTAATGCTTTAAAATGAATTATGGAGCAGCAAAATCACTAAAATGAAGTAGTAAAACAATTTAACATCCCAATACAACTTAGAAGGTTCGACAAAAAAAAAATCTCTCTCATTGGAATGAGAGTGGACTAGAGTAGCCTTTTAGGTGTGACTGAATCAGCATTGAATTCTTAGTCAACAACAACTAAAGGTGCTGGGCAACTGGTCAGAAAGAGATTACAAAACTCCCTTCAATGCCACTGGTTGCCATTATTTCTGATGCATTGTCCATATGTAGCTCTGGGTCATATTTTCAGATTAAAAAAGAACATTAGCAGAAGATGGGGCTTTGGTTACAGTTCCATGCTGGAAATGATTGCTTGTGGTCACTCACAGACCAGAACATAGTCCAGGAGATCAGTGACCACACTTCTCTTTAGGTCATATCAATATGGAAGAACTAAAAACATACAGACTTATGATGAAAAATGTTATCTATCCCCAAGGAAAAAAGTGAATGAAGATTGAAGTATATTTTATTTTTATATTTTTACTTTTTTGCTTTTTTCTTTTCTGTTTGCTTTCACAATATGAAAATTATGGGAATATATTGTGCATGACTATATCCTATATAATTGATATTAAATTAATTGTTTTCTCACTAAAGGAGTATGGGAAAGTAGGAAAAATAAATTGGAACTCAAAATTTAAAAAATAACAACAACATGACCTGAAAATAACAGCATGTAAATCTCAAACTTCAAAGAATACCCATAGGGCCCAACTTAAACTAAAGTTAAAAAGCTAAAGGTGGCTAGGTGGCCCAAAGAATAAAGATGGGCCCTGGAATCAGGAGGACTTGAGTTGAAATCTTGCCTCAGAACTTGAAATTTACTGGCTGTGTGACCTTAGTGTAGTGAAGTCACTTAAACCTGGTAGCTTTGTTAAAAAAAAAAAAAAAAAAAAAAAAAAAAAAAAAAAAAAAAAAAAAAAAAAGAAAGAAAGAAAGAAAATCAACAACAGAAACAAAGAAAAACCTGTTAAAGCAAAAGTAAAAAAAAAAAACAAGCTAGAAAAAAAAAAACAAGCTGACAAAAATATGGTCAAAGAAAGTTGCTATGATGACAGAGAAGATCAAAACAAAACTCAGAAGAAGACAAAAAAGTTAAATTATTCTGCCACAAGCAGAGCCTCAAAAAATATGTGAATTTTTATTGAGCCTTGAAAGACTTCCTACAAGGACTTGACAAGTCAAATAAGATAGAAGGAAATTAGGAAATGAAATGAAAGTGATATAAGAAAATCATGAAAAAGAGTTAACAGCTTGGAAAAAGAATTACAAAAATTCCCTGAACAGGACACGGGAAAACTGGGATACTGATGCATTGTTGGTGGAGTTGTGAATGAATACAACCATTCTGGAGAGCAATCTGGAATTATGCCCCAAAAGTTATCAAACTGTGCATACCCTTTGATCCAGCAGTGTTACTACTGGGCTTATACACCAAAGAGATACTAAAGAAGGGAAAGGAATTCTATGTGCCAAAACATTAGTGGCAGCCCTTTTTGTAATGGCTAGAAACTGGAAAATGAATGGATGCCCATCAATTGGAGAATAGTTGGGTAAATTGTGGCATATGAAAGTTATGAATATTATTATTCTGTAAGAAATAATGGGCCGGATGAATATAGAGAGGGTTGGAAAGACTTACATGAACTGGTGCTAAGTGAAATGAACAGAACCAGGAGATCATTATATACTTCAACAACAATATTGCATGAGGATGTATCCTGATGGAAGTAGATATCTTCGACAAAGAGAAGATCTAATTCAGTTCCAATTAATCAATGATGGACAGAATCAGCTACACCCAGAGAAGGAACACTGGGGAATGAATGTGGACTACTTGCATTTTTGTTTTTCTTTCCAGGTTATTTTTACCTTCTGAATCCAATTCTTCCTGTGCAACAAGAGAACTGTGCGGTTTTACACACATATATTGTATCTAGGATATACTATAACATATTTAACATGTATAAGACTGCCTGTCATCTTGGAGAGGGGGTGGGAGGGAGGGGAAAAGTTGGAATAGAAGTTAGTACAAGTGGCAATCTTGTAAAAAATTACCCATGCATATGTTATGACAATAAAAAGTTATAATAATAATAATAAATTCCCAGAACAGAAGCCTTTTGTTAAAAGCAGAATTGGCTAAGTTGAAAAAGAGGTACAAAAATTAACTGAAAAAATATTCTTTTTAAAATAAGTATTAAGTAAGTGGAAGCTAATGATTTCATGAGATCTCAAGAAACAATAAAACCAAAAAATAAAAAAATAGAAGAAAATATGAAGCATCTTATTGAAAAGACAATTAGACTGAAAGATCAATTGAGAAGAGAGAATTTAGTAATGACTGGACTACTTAATCACCAAGATAAGAACAGTAAGAGAGAAAAAAAGGAAAATGAGAAAGAAACATAGAAAGAGAATGAAACATAGACAGAAAGAGAGAGAGAAAGAGAGAGAGAGAGAGAGAACTCCCTAAATATCATATTTCAACAAATTATTAAGGAAAAATTTATCTATTCCTCCAAGACATATTCTGTGACTCAACAATAGAACTATTGGTCTGTATCCCAAAGAGATTTTTCAAAAGGGAAATGACATAAGTCTGCAAAAAATATTTATAGCATCTCTTTACGTGATAGCAAAGATTTGAAAATTGAAAAGATGCCCATCATTTAAGAAATGACTAAAAATATGGCATATGATTTAGGTAAGATATATTGGTGATTAAGAAATGATGTAACAGGATAAATTCAAAAAAATAATCTAAAACAATTTATATGAATAGTTGAAAAATGAAGTGAGAAGAATCAGAATACTACATACAGTAACAACAATATTCTATGATGATAAACTTAATGACATCAATTCATTATAATACAATTATCCTAGACAAATCTAAAAGACTTATGATGAAAAATGATGTCTACCTCCAGAAAAAGAACTAATAAGAGTCTGAATGAATATTGAAGCATTTGTCTAACTTTGTTGTTGTTGGTATTGTTAGTGGTGTGTTTTCTTTAGAAACGTGGATTATATGAAATGTGTTTTGCATGATGACTCAAGTATAATTTATGTCAAATTGCTTGCTTTCTCACTGCTGAGTCTGGGAGTGGGAAAAGAAAGAGATTTGGAACTAACATTCTTTTAAACAGTTACAAATTTTATGTGTAATTAAAAAAAGAAAATATTCAAATTAGATGATACCTTCTCAGAATCTTATTAAAAATCCAAGTGACAATCAATTAATAAATCATTCAACTCATATTGTTGCTGGCATTGGGAGTACAAAGACAAAATCGAGTATTGTGTGTAAGTCAATAAAGATCCATGGCATTTAGTTTCATCTTTTATTAACTTTTACATTTGACATGCACAGCGAATATTATGAGTCATGAGCACCTCAGTTCATCTGAGAATCCAATGCCAGAAAAATCACAATACATGCCAAAATTGTTGCTTTTTGATAACTACATATTGTCTTTTGCCTTCATCTTTCCCATAACTACTTCTGAAATTCATTGAATATCCATATTCTTATTTTTCCTTTTCTTTTGCTTTCTCTTTGTTCAATTCTGCATCATCCTTTTGTCTCTTTTTTAAAACTAAAATCATTTTTATTCATATACATAAAAAACATTGTATAATTTTCCTGAAAAAAAAGTATTATGTTTAATTAAATATGAGTTCCTCTTGACAAAAAAAAAAAAAAATCTTGGTGTGGATTTTTTTTTTTGATGATGTTGTGAAACAAAGCACTAAGCACTGAGGATACAAATAAAAAAAAAAGTTATAACAACTCTTGATTTCAGTAATCACATTTCCTTTGCGTAAGACAATATATATATGGGAATGAAATCAAGAAAGAAAGTTCACTGACACTGATTTTCTGATGGGGAATAATACTACTGTTTTGAATATGGTTTCCAGATCAAGAAGTATAAGGAGCAAAGTGTGAAAGGGGCATCACATGCAATGACAGGAAACAAGACAATTAGCAAATGAATAAAACATGAAGTATGGTTTGGATGAAGAGGTGTCAAACATGGATTGATGTACTGAGTGAGTGGAATATTTGTGGACATACTCCACAATCATTACAGTTTAATTCTATGGCAGGAATTTTATGACTGAATGGATTAAAACATATAAGATTTGTTTCTGAAATGTCCAAGACTATGTAGGGTTTGGCATTATGATGAGGACAAAAAATATAAGCAGGCTTTATAAAGGCAAAACAATATATACATAATATAAACACATATACATATAGATTTACATGTGTTTGTGTATATGGCATAAGGAATCAATCATAAAACTCCACAGTGTTATTTAAAAAATCTTAACTCTAAGACCATTTATCTATGCATCAATTTATACTACTATTCAACAGGTAATACTGTTAATGCTAATAATTCACATATTTCTAATCTTTTGTGCCTTTACAAATCTCATATATTCCTATTTATATGCATATAATTACCACTTTAGAACATAAATTCCTTGAGGAAAGGGATGAGTTTTGCTTTATTCTTTGTATCTATCAGTAATATTCTAAACACTTGACAAATGATTGATAGCTTTTGTCTAATAGTGGTATACAACAACTCAGAAATTTAGACATTCAACTTTGTAGTTCTATTTAATTACATTAACATTGGCTTTAAACTAAAGGTTTGGGTACATCCATAGTGGGTCCAGTCATGAGAGTATTTTGAAATAGAAGAAATCTTTGCCACAATGAAAGAAAAATGTAAATTTGGTACATTTCCTAGCTTTGCTGTTGAAGTGATATGCTGCTCTGCAAACCTCAGGGTTATATCAAGGGTAAAAAGACAAAACAAGTTTATTAAAATGCATTAAAAAAAAAAAAAACAAAGACTTCATATCCTAGACCTCTTAGCAAAAATATAGTTATATTTCAAGTGTATTGTTTGTTTCTCTAATGTTCAGTTGTCTCATGTCTCCTTCTCTTTCTCCTGACTCCAACGTATGTGAATTCAGTCTCAGAGTGACTATTAATTCCAAGCCCCATTTGGTCTATTTTATGATTCTTGCAGCACAATCCTGAGCTCTAGGGCTGAGTGCTGAGCTGCCTCCTCCTTCTCTTGGGTCTACAATCAACTTCTAACTGATACCTCCACAGGCTGTTTTATACCACTATGGTCTTTAGATAGTCTTACACATCCTTTTTTGACTCAAGAACACATTGTTATTCATCTGCTCATACACATTTCTCTTTCTTAACATCACTTGATCATACAGGTCCTTTTCTTTCTGTTTTTATCCAAAAAGCCATTGATCCTTACAATTTTTAAACACATAAATTTATTAAAAATGTAAATACAAAATAGAAAAATGAAAAAATACTATATGCAAGAAGAGCATGGAAGGATTCAGAATAAAAAACAATGAATTTCCATTTTAAAAAAGCCCATAAAATAAATGCTACACATTGTTCTCAGAGGTGTTCGTTTTTTTGTTTGTTTGTTTGTTTCCCTTTAGATTTTCTTTTGTTTCTGATGTACATTTTTTACTTTACACTTTTATCCCTTCTTCCTCCTGATCCTTCAAGATTTCAAATATATTATACACACACACATACATATGTATATTATACATACAAGCATAATATATACATATACACACATTTTATATATACATACACACATACACAGATATTTATAATCACCCACCATATAAACACATTTATATATGTGTATATATATAATATGTTATATATATATATATACATATATAATTCTTTAATGTTTGTTTTCTGTTTTCTTTGAAGATGAATATTATCTTCCATACGTCTAAATCTTTCCATATTTTCCTAAATTCTCCCACTCATCATTTTCTACACTACAGCAATATTCCAACCTTAAACTATGTAGTTGTTTGAAACAGTCTAAAAATATTGATTAATATGACTGACATATAGTATAGTTTCCCTGTTTTTCTCTTTTGATAAAATCTATTTTAACTTTAATTTTGCCTGACATCAATGATTACTATCTATTTTTTCCCAAAACAATTTATTTTCCTGATCATTATTATTATGTTGTTGTATATCTCTTATTTCCCATGCCTGCTGACTCCTCTGCTTTACTTTTATCCACTACCTTACCTTACTACTATTTAACCAATATCTCTCCTTCTTATCCTCTCTTCCCACTCTGTTCCTCTCTCTTTATTCCATTCCTGTTCATCTACATACTTTATTTCATTTCCATACACCCTTCTGTATTTCCCCTTGTCCTATTCCCTCCCCCTCTTATGTCTTTATAAGTTTAGAAGACTTTTATACCCTTCAAAATATGTATATGTATTGTTACCTCTTTAACACAATCCTGTTGTGAGTAGGCTTCCAGAACCTTCTTCCCCATCTAAGTCTTCTGTATCAGTTATTTCTTTGGCATCTCATTTCTATAACATAATTTTTTTAAACCTTTTGCTACGTGATTTTGCTTTTTAGAATCATCATACTTAACTCTAGCCCCATCATTCTTTTGAACTGCCCACTTACTAGTGACAATCTTAGACACATGTTTTATATTTCTATGTATAAAACAGAAAGTTTGCCATTATTGAACTCATCAAAATTTGTTTTTGATGTTTACCTGATATTTCTCTTGGATAGCATATATCAGATTTTCTATTAAGTTCAAGTCTTTGCAATTAATTGAATATCCATTTTTTTCATTTAGAATATTAAGAAAATTTTGATGTTTTGGTCCCTGAACTATGACTACTTAGAGCTACCTAAAGCAGGCCTAGAGATAGTTTTTAGAAATCAAGTGGCAGTTTAATTAATCACTTTTAGAAAGAGGAATAGAGTTTGCAAACTGAAAGTTTTTTGGGAAGAAGACCTACCTCTATTGCAGAAAAGGTAGAGATTTGCTACACAAATCATAAATGGGAAGGCTGATTACAATACAATCATTTTTAGGACCTGAGGTGTGCCCCATGGCAGTCCCATGACTGAAGGACAATAGGTGTTCTCCAGTCCAGTAGGAACAGTATTTAAGTCATTGTTTCAAATCCCAGTGGTTGTTACTTGATGGGGAACAGAACCAAAGTTCTGTGACAAGAATGGATTTTGCAGTCTTTAATTTACTTCACTTAACTGCACAGGAGAGAATCATTTTGAACTGCATTGTAAAAATACCTACCAGAAAAGGCAGCTTTGAGAAATCTAAATTATTAGGACATTCATTACACATAGGATCTTGATAATTATGAAGATAATTATCATATTTAAAAAGATTATCCCTTGTCCATCAGTTGGAGAATGGCTGAATAAATTGTGGTATATGAATATTATGGAATATTACTGTTCTGTAAGAAATGACCAACAGGATGATTTCAGAAAGGCCTGGAGAGACTTACACGAACTGATGCTGAGTGAAATGAGCAGGACCAGGAGATCATTATATACTTCAACAACAATACTATATGATGACCAGTTCTGATGGACCAGGCCATCCTCAGTAACGAGATCAACCAAATCATTTCCAATGGAGCAGTAATGAACTGAACCAGCTATGCCCAGAAAAAGAACTCTGGGAGATGACTAAAAACCATTACATTGAATTCCCAATCCCTATATTTATGCACACATGCATTTTTGATTTCCTTCACAAGCTAATTGTACAATATTTCAGAGTCTGATTCTTTTTGTACAGCAAAATAACGTTTTGGTCATGTATACTTATTGTGTATCTAATTTATATTTTAATGTATTTAACATCTACTGGTCATCCTGTCATCTGGGGGAGGGGGTGAGGGGTAAGAGGTGAAAAATTGGAACAAGAGGTTTGGCAATTGTTAATGCTGTAAAGTTACCCATGCATATATCCTGTAAATAAAAGGCTATTAAAAAAATCAAACAAAAAAGATTATCCTTAACTTTACTGTATATGATATTTTTGGCCAAAACCCTAGTTATTTTGTTCCTCTATTTGTAGTGTTGCAAGATCCATTGTTGTTAATGTAGTCACTGTGAGGATTGTATGGTTCTAATTGTGGCTCCATGACTATATTTAAATATTTTTTTTTCTTATTCATCATAATAGTTTTTCCCTGATCAGTGGGTTTCAAGATCTGACTATGATGTTCTTGTAAAATTTCCTTGTAGATGCTTTTTCAGGTAGTGATTATTGGATTTTTTCTATTTGTACATTTCCTTCTTTTTTTAATACTTCAGGACAATTTCATTTTAACTATTTTTTATATTATTGTATCAAGATTCTTTTTTTTAATCATAGCTTTCATTTTGTCCAGTTATTCTAATGCTTTATTTTCTTGACTTGTTCTTCCCATCAATTGATTTTTATGTGTGTGTGTCTCACATTTTCTTCTATTTTGTCATTATTTATATTTTGGTTCATTATTTCTTGGTTTTATAACTTTGCTGGCTTCTTGTCTAATTCTAGTTTTCAAGGAGTCATTTTCTTTTGTATGAGTCTATATCTCCTATTCTAGTTGGCTGACTTTCTTTTCATAATTTCCTTTTTTTTTTTTTTTTTTTGACTGTTGCTGTTATTATTGTTAGACTTTCTTCCATCTCGCTCTTTTGATTTTTAAAGTTTTTTTTATTGTTGTTCCACTATGCATTCTTTTTGGGCAGGTGATCATTTAACATTATTCTTTGGAGATAGGAGAAGATTTTTTTTCATGTTAGTAACCTCCTCTGATGATGAACACTGGTATTCCATATTCAAATAGTATCTATTAATCGTAGAATTATTCTTTCTTTTGCCTGTTCATTATTATTTTATTTAATTAATTTATTTTTGGAGCAGATTGTTGTTATAATTACTTCTTCTCCTGGGGTATGGTGCCTCAAGTCCTCCTTCAGTTCTTCTCTGTATTCTGGAAGAACCTGAAATCAAGAATTTTTCCCTACCATAAGTGCCTACTGCCAACAACATCTCTGCAACATTACTTCTGCGCTTACTGAGTTTGTTGCTTTCTTCTCACCTGGGCCTGGTGTCTTTATTAGATGAGATTCCATCTCTAACTCAAATGCTAGTCTCCCCACATTGTCTTGGAGGTGAAAATTCCTGTGCTAGATCTAAGACTGCCTTCAAACATAGCTAGCCCTGGGATTTGCTGCTTGCTATTTCAGCAGAACTTGCCTAGACGTATTTGGATTTCATAAGAACCAAACTTCTATCCTGGAATCTTTCTTTAGATCTTCTCCAGTTGTCCCAGGGGGATCATTGTTCTATTCCAGCTCTTATTTGTTTTTACAACTCTAAATTCATTTTGAGATACAATTTTTCTTACCACCTATCACCTTGCTGCCCCGCCAAGGGCCATATCTTCTTGGAACTGCTGACACTGAATTGTCAAAGTCTATATCACTGACTACACCTTTGAATTCAATGATTGTCTCCAGATAAGTCTTTACAACTCTAATAATTGCAGAAGGTACTGATCTGTCTTGGTAGACAAAGGTTGGAATCTTACACTTAGCCATAAACCAGTATACCTCAGAAGGACCACTCAAACCAAGATCTTCCAATCTTGGGGAAGTTATCTGTGTTACCCCCCCCCCCCAGTTTAAAGAATCATTTGCTTAATTCCATCTGAGAGATACAAAACAGTGATGGCATTTGGACAAGGCCTTGAAAAATTGAATTTTGATAGTTGTCAGAGATGGAAGATAAGTAGAGAGTATTGTAGGTAAAGGATATAGTATGTGTTTCCTTTCTCATTGAGTGAGAAAGTACAGGGGTGGTAGTAGTTCCATCTAATTGTGCTGTGGCACTGAAAGACAGACAGAAAGATAGACAGACACAAGACACAAAAACAGAGCAGAGATAAAGACAGAGGAAGGAGGGAGAAGCTGAGGAGAGGAAGGAGAGGAGGTAAGGGAAGAGGAAAGGGAGGAAAGGAGAGGAAGAGAGTGAGGGAGGGAGAGAAGTAGCATATAGTCAGCATATAGAAGGCAAGAACAACCTAGCAAAAATGGGTTATTTTATTCATTGAGAAGAGGTGAGATTCTGAAATCGTATGAGAGAAGTGACATAATCAAAGCCATGCTTCTAGAAGATTATTATGACAGTGACATAAAGAGGGAATTGAAAAGCAAAGAAACTATTAAAGAATCATCCAGCTGAATAAAATAAGGACCTCAGTCTGTAGGAGCAGTGGAATGAAAGTATGTAAGTAACATTTCTTAGGAATTTTAATTTTTTTTAATTATGTGAAACTTACTAAAGGTAATGATCAAAAATACCTTTATTTGCTTTTTATACAGTTATTTTGTTGCACAAAAAAATCAGATTTAGAAAGAAAGTAAAAATAACCTGAGAAGAAAAAACAAAAATGCAAGCAAACAATAACAGAAAGAGGTAAATGTTATGTTTTCCTAATTTCCCAGTGTTCTTTCTTTGGGTGTCGCTAGTTCTGTTAATTACAAATCAATTGGAACTGATTTGGATCCTCTCATTGAAGACTACGTCCATCAGAATTGATCATCACATAGTATTATTATTGAAGTGTATAATGATCTCCTGGTTCTGCTCATTTCACTTAGCATCAGTTCATGTATGTCTCTCCAAGCCTCTCTGTATTAATCCTGTTGGTCATTTCTTATAGAACAATAATATTCCAAGATGGCGGAGAAGTCACACGCGACTTTCTAAGCTCTTCTCTTACCCTCTTTATCAAATTTATTCCCTCAAAATAGTCTTGACTGCCAATTCAAAAGATAAAAGTAGAACAACTCCCGGAAGAAGAAAATCTGCAGTCTCCCAAAAGGTTGGTTCCCAGGGCCAGGGGAGTTCGGCAGACGGGGAGAGTTAGGGTTCGAGGGAGTCTCAAACCAAGGGTGAAGGCACAGATTCAGCACAAGCCCCAACCCAAATCGGGGCCTCCCGGGCAGGGAGCACGGCAGGAGGACGGCCCGGGTTAGCCCAACTCCGCAGTGGGAGCCGGTTGGGGCAAGAGCTTTTCCAGGGCCATTTGCATCACAGAACACTGGCAGAGTTGTGGCGGTCTGCACTGCAGTCAGCTCAATCCCAGTCCCAAAGAGGCCCGGCCTGGGGCAGGACATTTACCACTTAGTCTCAGCCCAGGGCAACAAAATCCACCAGCCCACTAACAGTTTAAGTCGGGCCGTCTGAATCCACTTTGGAGGGAAGGGAAAACTCCACCCAACACTCCCATCTCCACCGAAATCGGTTTTTACACCTTTCCCTGCCTGCAGAGGAAGCTGGTAACCCCTTCCTGAGACCACCCCAAAGGCTTTCAAACATGAATAAAAGATAAAAAAAATCAAGCTTTATGCAGAAAAAGAGCAGGTCACAAACCTGAAGGACCTCAAACAGCAAAATCATCAGACTGTCCTCCTTTAATGCCTTAGAAGAACCAAAACCAAAAAGGTTAGAAATAAATGGGGAAAGGAAAGAAAGCCACAAGAAAACAAAACTTCCTGAAAACAATTGAAAAAAGAAAAAAATCTCAGGAAAGAAAATTGTGAAAAAAAAAAAAAATTCACAAAATAATTTTGAATTGGAAAAACAAAAACTCCAAAAAGAATCCTGTTGAAAAACAAAAACACCAAAAAGTGGATCTGAAATTGAAAAAAAAAATTCATAAAAAAAAAAGGAAAAAAAAAACCACAACCAAAACAAACATTAAAACTCAATTGACATAAACAGAAAAAGAAAAAACTTTGAAAAAAAATTTTTAAAATTAAACAACAATAAACAAATTCTTGAACAGCAAAATCATCACAAAACTGCAAACTGAAAAAACCACAAACCTCACAAAAAGCAACTTGGGAAAATTCAAAAACAATTAACTTTCAAAACTATAGAAAAAAAACCTAATACAACAAAAACTCAAAAAACCCCAAAATAAAAAATAAAAGGCAGAAAAAATTTGAAACCCTAAAAAACCCAAAAAAAACCCCAAAAACAAAAACCAAACAAAATTAAAAAAAAACAAGCAAAAAAACCAAAATACCCCAAAATACCAAAATCCCCCACATTAAAAAAAACCAAAATATTCCAAAAGGCACAAAACGAATCAGCCAAAAAAACTACCCACTACTAAAATTTTCTTCCAGGGAAAAATGGAATTTTAATGAAAAAAGAACCTTTTTTCTAAAAAAACCAAACAAAAAAAATTTGATTCCAAAAAAACCAAAATCAAAAATAAAAAAAACTCTTAAATTGATTTTTGGGATATACAAAAAAAATAATTTTTAAATTTACTATAAAAAAAAAAAAAGATATGGAAAAGGGATATCAAAAAGGGGAAGGAAAAAAAAAACCATCCCAAAAACTAAAAACAAATTCTATCTGAGGGAAAGAAAGAAACATTTTAATCTTACCCCTCAATTCTCAAAAAAAAAAAAACATTTTTTAAAAAACCTCCCCAAAAAAGGGGAGAGGAAAAAAAAAAAAAAAAATAAAAGGAAGGGGAAAACTAAAGGGGAAGGGATTAAAAGAATAAAGATCGGAAAAATAAAATTTAAAAAAAATTTAAAGAAAAAAACCAATCATTAGGGGCAAAATAAGATTTAATTCTAACCCAAATTAAGGGAAACTCCCCAAAAAAGGAAAAATAACAAATAAAAACCCTACAATATTTTTTACAAAAACACATCAAAGGGGGGAAAAAAAAATAAAAAGGCACAAACATTAGCCTGGTCAAAAATACCATCCCACCAAAATCAACAAAATAAAATTACAAAAAAAAAAAGGAAAACCACCCCAAAACTAAAAAAAAATTCATAAAACATTTCACCAATGACACCAACTCCAAAGGAGGTTAAGAGGTTGCAAGAAAAAAACAACAAAAGAATAGAGGGAGCCAACCCATTTCAAATTGCAAACCAAACCACAAAAACAAAAAAAGAAAAAATTAAAAATAAAAAAAAAAAAGGTTAGGATCTTTAGAAAATTAAAGATAGAAAAATATACTTTCTTTCAGCATTCATGAACCTATTCAAAAAACCAAATTAGGACAAAAACCCCAAAAATCGAAACAAAAAAAATGCTTTTTCAGAATATAATAAAAACACATTCAACAAAAAATTGGGAAAAACCAAAATATAAACTAAACACTCACCCTTAAAAAAGATCTAAACAAATTATAAACAATTAAAACACCAAAAAACAAGAAACATCATACCAAAATTTGGGGGAAAGCCGGGAAAAAAATTTTTTCCAAGGCTTACAAAAAACAAGAAAAAAAAATTAATTAAATTTTAACAAAAACTAAAAAAAACCAAATTAAAACCCCAAAAAACTAAAGAAACAAAATTAAAAGGGAAAATTAAAAAATTAAAGAAAAACAAACAATTAAAAAACAAAGTTGGTTTAAAAAAAAAAAAAAGGGAAACTTTAGAAAAAGGAAAAAGAAAAATCTTAAAATGAAAAAAATTTCCCCAATGGAAAAGTAAAAAAACAACAAAAAATTTTCCAATGAAAAAACCTCCAAAAAAACAACTTCCCAACAAAAGAGGAAAAAAACAAAATCCCTTTAGAAAAAAAAAAAACAATTAAACAACTCCCAAAAAAAAACCCCAGGACCAATGGTTATAAATTTTACCAAACATTTAAAAACAATTGGGCCCCAATCTTAAAATTAGAAAAAAGGAAAGCCTCCAAACTTTAGCCAACAGGCAACCAAACCAGGGGAAAAAACAAGAAAAAAAAAATGCCAATCTCCTAGAAAAGATCAAAATCAAAAAATATTGCAAAAAACTACAAAAATCATCTCCAAATAAACACAATCAAGAATTTATACCAAATATGGTTTATTGCTTCAAATTAATTCCATTTAATCCAAATCAAAACCATTGTTTCAATGGCAAAACAGAAAATCCAACTCCATTCCAAAAACCTTGAAAAAAAAAAACTTTTCCCAAAAATAATCCCACTTTTAAACCATCATAACATATATTAGCAAAGCAACCATTCCCAAAAATCTAAAACAATTTCCCATTAACCTTACTATTTAATAGAAAAACCACTAAGAAAAGACAAAAAGTTAAAAAAAAAAAACACAAAAAGCCAAATTATCACCTTTCCGTCATATTATACTTAGAAACCCCAAAATTAAATAAAAAAAAAATCCCAACAAAATTGTTTTATAAAAAAAACCCCACAAAGTCATCAGCATTCTTTTAAACACTAACAAAATCCCGCAAGTTACAAAAGCCAAAAGAACACAAAATAAAAATAAGAATCTATCCCAAGGGCAAAACTTTGACAAAAATTACAACCACTTTTCACACAAATTAAGCTACAACCCAAAGAAAAAAAATGCCAAGGGCACAAATAAAAAAACAATAACCAAACAACAAAGGGCATACCAATCGCTTTCCCAAAAACTATTTTTAAACCTAAAAAAATAACAAAAGTTCAATGGAAAAAACAAAGGTCAAAAATTTCAAGGGAATTAACGAAAAAAAAATCAAATGATGGTGGCCTGTAAGATTAAAATTATATTATAGAGCAGCAGTTACCAAAACATTTGGTATTGCCAAGGAATAGATTAGTTGATCAGTGGAATAGATTAGGTTCAAGGGATAAAACAGTCAACAAAATGCAACCTAGTCTTTGAAAACCCAAAGATCCCAGCTTTTGGGATAAAAACTTTATAAAAATTTGGGGAAAATTGGAAACTAATATGGGAAACTAGGCATTGATCCATGCTTAACATCACCAAAGATAAGGTCAAAATGGGTTATGACCTAATTTAAAAATGAAATTATTAATAAATTAAGGAACATAGGATAGTTTACCCTTCAGACCTTGAAGGGGAAGGTCTTTATGACCAAAGAGAACTAGAGATCATTACTGTCACAAAATGAAAATTTCGTTTCCCAAACTGAAAAGTTTTTGTACAAAACAAACTAAGAGACAAGATTAGAAGGAACAATAAACTGGGAAAATATTTTTAAGTCAAAGGTTCTGATAAAGGCCTCATTTCCAAAATATATAGAGAATTAACTCTAATTTATAAAAAATCAAGCCATTCTCCAATTGAAAAAATGGTAAAGGATATGAACAGACAATTCTCAGATGAAGAAATTAAACTATTTCTAGTCATGGATGCCCAAGTCAATTAATCAGAGAAATGCAAAAAGACAACTCTAAGATAACCACACACACCGCGATTGGCTAAGATGAAGGGAAAAATTGATGATTTTGAGGGATAAAACTGGGACATTGATTCATTGTTGGGGAGTTGTGAACGAATCCCAAATTTTGGAGAGTAGTTTACCAGCCAAAAAGTTATCAAACTTGCATACCCTTTGATCCAGATTTTTACCGGGATTATATCCCAAAGAGATTTAAAAGAAGGAAAGGGACCCGAGGCACGAATGTTTGTGGCACCCTTTTGTAGTGGTAGAAACTGGAAACTGAATGGATGTCCACGTTGGAGAATGGCTGAATAAATTGTGGTATATGAAAATTATGGTTTATGTTCTGTAAGAAATGACCAAAGGATGATTTTCAGGGCCTAGACTTACCGAACTGATGCTGAAAATTTAAGGACCAGGGAGATCATTATACTTCTACAAAATTAGATGATGCCAGTTCTGATGGATCAGGCCATCCTCAAACGAGATCCCAAATCATTTTAATGGATCAGTAATGAACTGAACTAGCTTACCCAGAAAAAGAAGTCTGGGAGATGACTAAAAACCATTACATTGAATTCCCAATCCCTATATTTGCAACCCATTTTGATTTCCTTCACAAGTTTAATTGTAAATAATTCAGAGTCTGATTCTTTTTGTACAGCAAAATAATGTTTTGGTCATTATACTTTTTGGTATTGTTTAATTTTAATATATTTTAACATCTACTGGTCATTGACATTTAGGGGGGGTGGGGGAAGAGGGTGAAAAATTAACAAGAGGTTTGGCAATTTTAGCCAAATTCCATGTATATATCCTGTAAATAAAAAGGCTATTAAATAAAAAAAAAAAAAAAAAAAAAAAAAAAATAAAAAAAAAAAAAAAAAAAAGAACAATAATATTCCATAACATTCATATACCACAATTTATTCAGCCATTCTCCAATTGGTGCACATCCATTCAATTTCCAGTTTCTAGCCACTACAAAAATGACTACCACAAACATTTTGATACATATGTGTCCCTTTCCCTTCTTTAATATCTCTTTGGGATATAAGCCCAGTAGTAACACTGCTGGATCAAAGAGTATGCACAGTTTGATAACTTTCTGAGTATAGTTCCAAATTGCTCTCCAGAATGGTTGGATCTGTTCACAACTCCACCAACAATGCATCAGTGTCCCAATTTTTCCACATCCTCTTCAACATTTGTCATTTTCTTTTCCCTGTCATCTTAGGCAATATGACAAATGTGTAGTGGTATCTCAGAGTTGTCTTAATTTGTATTACTCTGATCAATAACGATTTGGAACACCTTTGCATATGAATAGAAATAGTTTCAATTTCTTCATCCAAAAATTGTCTGTTCATATCCTTGACCATTTATCAAAACAAAGTTATTCTTACAAAAAATTTAAATGAATTCACATACAAATTCCACTCATTGCTCATGATTGTGCCTTCTTAGATGAAGTTGAAAGAATATATTTTGTTTCTTTGTGATACCCCTTTAAAAATGCTTGAAAGTAATTATATTCTCATCACAAATTTTTTTCTTAAGATTTGTTATGTCCAGTTTCTTCAGCTGGTCTTTATATGGTATGATTTTGAGAGACTATCATGTTCCTTTTCTCTATTTATGCACCAAGTTGTTAGTCTCCTTTTAAAGAGAGGAATTCTGATATTATTCTTAATGTTAAAAATAGTAATAATAATAATTAATGATGATGATGATGATGATTCAGAGATAGTCTAATAAGAATAATAAATAGCACATACTTGAACTCCTTTATTCTGGACACTTAATTTAGCCTTTCCTTGCTTTTGGAACTGCTATATAAAATTGTTGTCTTTCTTCCAGATCTTTTTTATATCTAATCTTTATAGTTCTATTTTCTAATTCTGTCCTTGTACAATTGATTATTTGAATCCAAATATAATATTCTGCATCTGTATCTTTTAAGTTTCACATCACATGCCTCTTTTTTTCCCATTGTACACTCCCAAGGTTTTAAAAAAAAAATCATATTATCATCATCAAAAGGACTAGTTATTGCTTCATTCCTGTGATTCTGAGCAAGTCATTTAAACTCTCCGAGTCTCAATTTCTCTTTTGGTAGAATAGCATAATATTATTTGACTTGCATGACATTATATACATGACCATTTTTCTCCTTCCCTTCCCCCCAAACTCTCTCCCCTAGACATCAATTAATCCAATATATGTTAAATATGAACAATATTTCTATACATTTCCACATTTATCAAGATAAGCAATAAAAATTAGATTAAAAAGATAAAAAAAAGAAAAACAAACAAACAAATCAAGAAAAAAAGTAAAAAAAAATCATGCTGTGTTCTACATTCAGTCCTCCAAGTCTTTAATTCAGATTCAGCTGGCTCTCTCCATCACAAATCTATTGAAATTAGAAAAGGTACTAGTCTTAAGAGGGATTGGAGAAGTTTTTTTTTTTTTTTTTTTTTTAAGATGTTTGGTTTTTTAACAGAGAATTGAATAAAACTATTCATTCATCCATTCAGCTTTAAATTTTGGTAAATTATTTTCTTCATTTATCATTTTAAGATTTTTTGTATTTGACCAATTGAATTTTTAAATGACTTGTTTTGTTGTATTCATATTTTTTCCATTTCACAAATTCTGTTTTTCTTTTTCTTTTTATTATATCTTTTTATTGACAAAACATATGCATGGGTAATTTTTCAACATTGACTCTTGCAAAAAAACTTCTGTTCCAACTTTCCCCCTCCTTCCCTCCACCCCCTACCCTAGATAGCAGGTAATCCCATATATGTTAAATATGTTAAAGTATATGTTAAATATAATACATGTATACATATTTATACAGTTGTCTTGCTACACAAGAAAAATTGGAGTTAGAAAGAAGGTAAAAATAACCTAGGAAGAAAAACAAAAAAATGTATGTAACAATAATAGAGAGAGTGTAAATGCTATGTTGTGGTCCACACTCATTTCCAGGTGTTCTTTCTTTCTTTCCTTTTTTTTTTTTTTATTATAGCTTTTTATTTAAAGTTATATGCATATGTAGTTTCATAACAATGACAATTGCCAAACCTTTTGTTCCAATTTTTCTCCTCCTTTCCCCCATCCCCTCCCCCAGATGGTAGGTTGACTAATATATGTTAAATATGTTAAAGTATAAATTAAATACAAAGTAAGTATACATGTCCAAACAATTATTTTACTGTACAAAAAGAATCAGACTCTGAAATAGTGTAAAATTAGCCTGTGAAGGAGATTAAAAATGTAGGTGGACAAAAATAGAGGGATTGGGAATTCTATGTAATGGTTCTTAGTCATCTCCCAGAGTTCTTTCGCTGGGTGTAGCTGGTTCAATTCATTCCTGCTCCATTGGAACTGGTTTAGTTCATGTCATTGCTGAAGATAGCCACGTCCATCAGAATTGATAATCATATAGTATTTTTTTTATTTTTAATAGTTTTTTATTTACAAGTTATGTGCATGGGTTTTTGACCACTGAGAGGTGAAATTGTATTTTGAATTCTTGAGGGTGCTTGAAATTCCAAGACTTTCCTTTTTTTTTTCTGAGTGTATTTACTTTTAAAGCTTTATTTTCAAAACATTTGCATAGTTTTCAACACTTATCCTTGCAAAACCTCATTTTCTATTTCTGTTCTCATTCTGTTACCCTGACCCCCTCCCCAATATGGCCATTAATCCAATATATATTAGAACATGTGCAATTCTTCTATACACATTTTCACAGTTATTATGTTGCACAAGAAAAATCAGATCAAAAAGAAAAAAAATGCGAAAGAAAAAAATGCAGGCAAATAACCATAAAAAACTGAAAAACTATGTTGTGATCCATACTCAGTCCCCACAATCCTCTCTCTAGGCACAGATGGCTTTTTCATCACAAGACCACTGGAAGTATCCTGAATCACCTCGCAGTTGAAACGAGCCACATCCATTAGAATTGATCATTGTATAATCTTGTTGCTGTGTAGAGTGTTCTCCTGATTCTACTCACTTGGCATCATTTGCATCTACTCACTTAGCATCATTTGCAACCATTCTCCAACTGATGGGCAACCACTCACTTTCCAGTTTTTTGCCACTACAAAAAGAGCTGCTACAAAAATTTTTGCACATGTGAGTCCTTTTCTCTTTTTTATGATATTTTTTGTGATACAAGCACAGTAGAGACATAGTTGGATCAAAGAATTTGTACACTTTGATGGCACTTTGGGCACAGTTCCATATTGTTCTTCAGAATGGTTGGATCAGTTCAAAAGTCCACCAACAATGTATTTGTGTCCCAGTCTTCCTACATCCTTGCAAAATTCATCATTATTATTTCTTGTCATCTTAGCCAATCTGAGAAACGTGTAATGGTACCTCAGACTTGTAAGATTTCCCATTTTACTTCAGTAAGGCACATTCAATAAGCATCTGCATATGATAACAGCTTTAATCCAGAGACAAAGCATGAAAACTATTATTTGGATATGGTAATTGAAACATCCACAAGGAAAAAATGTCAATTTGTGAGTTATTCTTTAGTGCAAGCATATTAGTGTAATAGATAAAGCAAATTCAAGAAGACCTGAGTTCAAATCCTGCCTTATACACTAGATAAATAAAGTTAAATAACACTACTTGGCTAAGTTTCTTCATTTATAAAATGAAATAGAGAAAAAAAATGGGAAAAAACTCTCCAATATCTTTTTTAAACATTATTTTAGAATTTATCTTAACCTTAAGTGCAAAATAAGAAATGAAAAAAAAATTACCAAGTACACTACAGAACAAGAGAGCATTAAATATAAATAAATTTTCATTTTGGAAAAAAAAACTACATAATAAATACTACATTTTTTTTTCAAAACAGTTCAACATTTTGTTTTTATTGTTTCTTGCAGATTTTCTTTTTTTCTGCCATTCATTTTTACTTTATTTTTTTAAATTTTACTTTATTTTTCTTTCCCTCCCTCCCAAAGAAAGCTATAATAAGAACACAGATACACACACAGACACACACACACACACACACACGCACACACACAAAATAAAACAACAGAGGATAGCTAGATAGCTAAATTACATGTGTCCATACACATATATGCATATATCTCCACAAACCCACACACTATCTATGTATCTAGATACACACTCACAGTCTATCTATATATAGTACTGTGTGTAGGGAGATATATAGACTCTGTGTGTGTGTGTGTGTGTGTCTGTGTGTGTGTGTGCGCATTTGAATATGTGTGTATATATGCACATGCATGGGATTGTCTCCATGTATCTGTATCTGTATTTCTTGTTGCTTCCAATATTTTCTTCTTAAAGTGGGAGTTTTGAAACTTGACTGTGATATCCCTGTAAGTTTTCTTTCTGAGATCTTTATTTACTTTTAATATGTATACTAATTTTTTAATACACATTTTTGTATGAATCACAATGGAAGAGGAAAATCAAAACAAAAGAGAAAAATACAATAGAGGAATAAAGCAGAAAAGAGACGTGATCATAGCATGTCTTAATTTACAATTGTATTGTATAAGAGAGATAAGGTAAAGAACTTACGGGAATGTATGAATTCTTTTTCTGTATTTTATTTTCATTATTCCTGTGTTTCCCCTATGACCTGTATAATATGTACAGGCTCATATTTACTTGAGCCTTGGCCAGCTATAAACACATTTACTTAACCTGCACTGATGACATTTATCAGTATTTGACATTTATCGATATTTAGTCTATTAACTTGACCACTATCTGCTTGATTAAGCCTGAAGGCCTGAATTTCTGTTTCCTAGAAATCAGGAGATTTTTGGGAACCTTTCATTCCAATCTCTCAGAATAGCAACAACCAATTAGATGCCTACCCCACCCTTTCTCAAAGCTCTCTTACTTGTGATGTAATCTCTTGTATAAAAGCTGTATATCTTTACTACATCTTTATCTCTCCTAGCATGAGCTTTCTCTTTCTTATTTCATGATGGGATGGCTCATCCTTTAGAGGTTTTCAATAAACAACTTTTCTGCTTTTTACTGAATGATCTCTGAGTAGTCATTTTGGGTAAGGGTCTTCCACATTCCCTAACAGGTGAGGGCTCGTCCAGGATGGGGTCTTTTGGGGAGATGGCTGTGTACACCCTGGACAGGGACAAGTGCCCAGAGAGTAGATTTCTCCATGGTCTCTGGCTCTGGGTGAGTAGCCTCCCTCCCCTCCTCCTAAACAACGACCCACGACAGGGATACTCAGTGGAACTCAGAATTGAAGATTTAAGGAAGTAGAGTCCTGATGGCTGCATTTGCAGGCTGAAGGATATGTACATTTTTAAACTTGAGGTAACACTCTTGAGGGTCTGGGGGTCCATTGGCTGGGTTGAGGGAGACCCTGAGGGATTAGCTCTCATAAATTTGTTTTTGGTGTGGACTGCTGTCGACTCCAATGATAAAGAACTTTTCCTGAGGAGGCTTTCAGGTGGCTGCAGGGTAAAGAAGGATCTCATGCCAAACACCTGGACTGGGTCCAAGGTGGGAAAATGGGATAGAAGCACACCAAGAATTTGTATCAGGACGATAGCTAGGGAATTCAAGACTAGGATGAGCTTCCCAGATATAAAAGGGAAGAAACCTTGGACGATATATATCCCAGGACTATTTGGGTATGTCAGACTTAAATCTGTGTGTGAAAGGTGAAAATAGAGTTCTGCATTTGTCTGTGTTTATGTCTGCTTTGCATTGCTTTTTTTCTATTTAAAAGTTAGCAAGCTCATAAGAGATAAGAATTCAGCCTCTTTGTTGAAGGTTTAGAAAAATATCAGGCTGATTTGTGAGAATTGGAATTCATTCAGAGTAGTAATTCTTTCAGAGTGCTTCAGAATGTAATTTGGGAACTAGTTTGGGCTCCTCAAGAAAAGAAAATCTTTTTTTTTTTCCCTCTTTCTCTCCCTCTGCCTCTGGCAGTGGCTTTGCAGGAAGGGGGAGAGAAGGGGAAAAAATAAAAGTGGACTAAAAGTTTGGAAAGTTTTGAGAAAATAGACAAACAGTGGCTAACACTCCTGTAACCAAGGAGTCTGTTATCAGAACTCAGCAAAAGAAAAAAAATTTCAAGGTTAAAAAAGGATTGGTGCTTAACTCTTTCCTGGCTTACTAAAGAAAAGAAGTTTGAATGGAATGTCTGGGTAGATTTTAGGAAATTTCACAAACTAAAGTACTGGTTAATTTTAAAAATAACTTTAAATTGATATGTGTGTTAAGATTTGAAACTTAAGATTGGAAATAAGAAACTGTAGATATTGGAAGAGAAGAATAAAAATAGAGTAAGAGAGGTAAATAGTTGAACACAGGGTCTCTGTGACCTGTTGGATCTGTGGGAAACTAGGCATATGTCTAAAAAGAAAAAAAATTTTCCAGGAGAAGAAAGAAAAATCATTATTAGCAAGTTTGCTTTCATGAAATTAGAGAACAGAAAGTTTAAGCAGGCTAAACTTGGTAATTGTTTATCTGCAACATTTGATTAAGAGTTTTGGGAACTTACTATATTTTAAAGCGGTACTATCATTTTGAAATTGGGGGAAATAATTATACTGTTGCCTTGCACATGTTAGATTTATTCTGGGTAAAAATCTTAATAATTGTTTGAATTTTTTGGCCTTTACAACTGAAGAGAAAAACTTCTTTTTTTATTATTTGGTTGGACTTTAAATTGAAATATAGGTTATTAAACAAAATGCCAGTGCCTTACCTTAGGGAGGTCATGTTTGTATCTCCCTACTTAAATGGTATGTTGCTTTCTAGAAGTATTGGCTAATTTGTACACTATATTATAAGTTTTATGAAATTTAGTTCAAAATTAATTGTGAATCTTGAAGTTTAAAGTTTTAAAAAAGGTGATTTAAAGACAAGGGAAAAGAGAGATTGATTTACAAAAGCAATTAATAGTTTAAATGGAGAATCTAGTTGGAAGGGTTATTGGTTTGGGAGTATTTAAGGTATGTCAGAGAAAGTTTGAGCAAGTAGGCATTGGGAGGATAGAGAGAGATGGAACAGGAGAATGTAGGTGATTTCAGAAGGATTTATTACTAGAAGCAAATGATTTCAAAAAGAAATCAGGGGGGAAAAAGAAGGAACTGATTGGAAAGGGTAGTCACAGAGAGATGGCTGTGAGACAGGATCTGTTTTTATGGGGGGAGAGCAGCAGTGGAAAGCTGCAGCCACTTTTGGCTGAAGAAAACAAACTGTGATTTAAAGGGACAGGCTGCTCTTAGAAGATATTAATTGAGTGAATATTTGTTTCTTTACATATATAATGGTTATGAATATTTTAAAATATGATCAGAAATGTGATCTATAGTTTTAAAGGGTTATTTCAAAAAGTTCAATTGATGTTTTCAAGAACTTTTCAGATTCTGTGAAAATAGGAAGTTTTAATTAACTGTATTGATGCCAATTATCTGAAAGGGACTCTAAGAATAATAGTTTTTGCCTTCTTCCTTTTGAAAATGTTTTTATTGTGAACAATATGTAGCTTGGGATTTTTCTTTGTATTGAATATTTTAAAAGCAAAATAATTGGTATAATATTCAACTTATCCAAGATTCAACATCTACTTGGTTATGTAAAAATTGTGTGAATTTTAGGGGATAAATTTCTTATTGTTACCAATATAAGGTTATGGTAAACAACTGTTTGGGATTTATCTGAAACTCTGGAGATAAAATGTCTTGGACTTGTAATTAATATTATTTGGGAGTTTTAAAGCTCCAATCTCTGATGTGCTGAAGATTGGGTTTTCACTGCTTATTTTATGTTATAGTTATGTTCTTGCATTTTTTTTCTTCCTGTGACTGATTTCTACGATCAGAATAATAGTTAATAAGAACTGTTAATGCAATTCAAATATGTCATACCTTGCTGTTTCCAATCTGATTATATGTAATCATTATATCCTAAATTATAAGGCAAATGAGTACTTACCCTTGTCATCTATCTGTTACTGGATATTTGTATCTGTGGATATTCAGGTTTTTTTTTTAATATTTCATTTCTAAAAATGAGAGGACAATTAGCACAGTGGTCTGTGAAACCTAACTGCTATTTATTGGGACTATAATCGTTTGCCTGTCCTGTAAAGCATACTTGTTCCTTCACATACAAACTGCTGGCCAATCTATACTGGCCTCCCCACATGTTGTTGCAGTTCTAGACTGTTCTAATCTTTATCTGTTAGATTTGTTTTTTTTGTTCCAAATTTTGGTCACATTACAGCTATATTGACCTGCTTTTGGGACCTGGATCAGCCCACTGATCATTGTCAGCACATCATACCCATTCCCCTGCTTGGACTGAGAGCCAGTTCTCCATCCCTTATCAGCATGAAGCAGTTTTTTTGAATGAGAAACCATTGCCCATGCTCCTGATGTAATTTGGACTGATATGGGGGACTTGGGAATGGTTGATGAAACATTGTTAAACCCTGATTTGGTCATTTATTACTGTGTTTTCAAGATTTGGGATGGAAATTATTAAAATTGGTAACTGTTGCTGATAAGGAAGTTATAATATGTTTATAATATCTATGTTCACTTCAGAATATGTAATTATTTGAGAGGTTTTTTTTTTTTTAGGAAACTCCTCCTGTACTAGTCTGTTATGTATAGGAACTTTAATTCACTCTTGGGATTTATATGTGGGATGATTATTTGACTATTTACTTTTTTGGATGATTCCTTTCCATGAGAGAAAAAAAAAGAGAGGAAGAAATATGGAACTAGGGAAATTGGTGGATTTTTCTCAAAATACCTAAAGGAGTGGTAACCCTTAATTTTCTGTTCACTTTGCCTTAGCTACTAATGCCCCACACCCTATATCACCAGTTCAGATTGAATTGAAAGTCCTTAAGCAGTCCTTTTTTATTGTTGTTTTTACTATGCTTTAGGTTTGAAACTCCTTATTCTGTGAAATTGCCCTGGCAGACTCAATTTTGGGGACTATTTTTTTTTTGGAATAACCAAAAATCATCCATTTTGAGACTGGCAATCTTCAGCTCTATAACCCCAGTTTCTTAATTGGTATCTCAGCATTTTCAAAGGACATTACAGTTTTGAGATCAAACCTCTAAAGTTCAGGGTTTGCCTGCCTTCATAGTCTAACTGCATAGTCTGCTCAGAAATCCTTTCTGGATCATAGTAGCAGCTCCTGTTCTATCAGAGGGGACAGGTGGAGCTACTCCAGGCCCCACTCTTTCCCTCATTTAAAATCCCTAACAGACTTGGGGTACCCCTGCTAGCATGGGCAGCATGACTGCCTCGAGCCCTGCTACTCCCTGTATAAGCAGAAGCTGAGTTAAGTGCACAAATGACTGCAGACTATCTCACACAGTGAACTGTCCATCTCTAACTGGATTCTCTGGCTGAGATGAGGGCCTTTGTGCTGCTGATAATTCTGGGGTTGTCAGGAAGAGACTTGTCCTTGCCATAAGTCCTTGAATTTTCTGGTTTTATTTTGATTTATTTGCTTCACATTAGGTTGGCCAAAATTATGGTGCTGAGACCTCCCAAGTAACTAGGGGAGGTAATTTAATAATTCAAATATTCAGAAGGAGAGTGTGTAATGTTGTGGCTCAGTTTCCCTAGATTGTCATCTGTGTTAATTTATCTTTGTATTTTTATGTCTGCCAAATGTCAATCTGTTCTGTGATAACTGTTTCTAAGACAGTTGGTGGAAGCAATTTTTATAGTATGAACTTATTGCAATCAATGGTATTATCCTGTTGCCACTATGTTTACCCTTTATAATTACAGTAGTAACCAGAATAGTTCAATGGTCCCTATCAAAATATTGCATACAGAAGATGCTTTTAAAATTATGATTCTTCAGAGAAAAGATGGGATGATCTTGATAAACAATGTATAGATATATTAACTGATTTTGAACAATGTGTAAGTTCTTCATAGAAATATGATAAAAAATCATTTACATATTACAAGGGGGGAATTGTATGGAATAGAGAGAGATAAGGTGAAGAACTTATAGCAATGTATGAATTCTTTTTCTGTATTTTATTTTCATTATTTCAGTGTTTTCTATTATGACCTGTATAATATGTGCAAACTCATATTTACTTGAGTCTTAGCCAGCCATAAACATATTTACTTAAACTGAGCTGATGACATTTATCAGTATTTGACATTTATCGATATTTAGTCTATTAGCTTGACCACTATCTGCTTGATTAAGCCTAAAGGCCTGATTTTCTGTTTCCTAGAAATCAGGAGATTTTGAGGAAACAGAAACCTTCCATTTCAATCTTTTGGAATAGCAACAAATTAGATGCCTCCCCCTCCCCTTCTTAATGCTCTCTTACTTGTAATGTAATCTCTTATATAAAAGCTATGTATCTTTACTATTCTTTATCCCTCCTACTATGAGCTTTATCTTTCTTATCTCATGATGGGAAGGCTCATCCTTTAGAGGTTTTCAATAAACAACTTTTCTGCTTTTTACTGAATGATCTCTGAGTAGTCATTTTGGATAAGGGTCTTCCACATCCTTCACAGGTGGGGGCTCATCTGGGATGGGGTTTTGGGGGGAGATGGCTGTGTGAGGTGGTTTTAATTTGCATTTTTCTAGTCAATAGTGATTTACAGCATTTTGTTATATGACTATACATGGCTTTAATTTCGTCATCTGAAAACTGTTCATATCCTTTTTCCTTCAATTAATTGGTCAACAACTTCCATTTCTATAAATTTGACACAGTGATTTAAAAATTTTAATAAATGAAGCCTCTATTAGAAACACTAGCTGTGTTTTTTTTTTTTTTTTTTAAATTCAGCTTTATGTGAATGTTAACTCTAGGCATTCACTACATTTGTGAATACCCTTGTTCCACTCTGCATTCACTATTGTCAGTCTCTCCTAATTCCCAGGCCCTCAGAGAAATCTCTGGTCACTGTCTTTTGCAGTGCTTAAACCAATTTTATCAAGCTTACCTCTGTCTGAGGTCTTCAGAGATCTCTGACCATCATTTCATAAGAATGATATTTTAGATATGAGGTAAATTACTTGAGAAGAGCCATGTGCAAGCTCGAGCTCTTTTATTCACATGTTCACATCCTGCTTAGCTGACCTCCCTGCTGACTCCCACTGAACACCAGGTTAAAGAGAATCTACTTCCTCATCCCATAGCTTAAATAGGGTCTATGAGTCACATGCACAGCCAATCAAAGGAGACACCTCCCATTAACAATGGAATCTCAGTTGGCCAGAATTCTTACCCATGCAGCAGTCTCTTTATTCACAGAAATCACTTTCTGGGGTTTCAAGCATTATTTCCTGTTTACTTCCTGTTGCACTTGTTTATGATCCGACCCTTAAAGCTTTATAAATTTCATTTTATTCCTGTTAATGTTGGTTTTGTTTGTGTAAAACCTTTTTTAATTTAATGTAATCAGAATTGTCCATTTTGCCTTTCCTAATATTATCTATGCCTGTTTTAGTGATAAATTCCTCCTTTCTCCAAATATATGATAAATATATGATAACTTACTTTTCTAATTTGCTTATGATATCACCCTTTACATCCAAATCATGTATCTTTGTTTTTTAGTAAAGGATATGAGATATAGGTCTATGCTGAGTTTCTGACATATTATTTTCCAGTTTTTCCAGTAACTTTTGTCAAATAATAAGTTCTTATCCTAGAAATTGGAGTTTGGGTGTTTTTCAAATACTAAATTATGAGTCATTGATTATTTTGTGTCATGTGTATCAAATCTATTCTAACTGATCCACCATTCTTTCTTAGCCAGTACCAAATGGTTTTGATGACTGCTGCTTTATAATAGAGTTTTAGATCTAATAATGCAAGGTCATCATCCTTTGTAATTTTTTTTTCATCAATTCCCTTGTATTCTTGACTTTTTGTTCATCCAGATGAATTTTGTTATATTTTTCTCATTCTATAGAACAATTATTTATTATAGATGTATAAAACGCATTTTGACAGTTTAATTGGCATTGCACCAAACAAATAGACCAACTTAGGCAGAATTGTCACTTGTATTATATCAGCTCAGCTCACCCATAAGTAACTGATACTTTTCCAATTGTGGAGATCTGGTTTTATTTCTGTGAGAAGTGTTTTGTAATTGTGTTCATATAGTTCCTGAATTTTTCTGGGCAGATAGACGCAAAAATATTTTATTTTATCTATATTAATTTTAAATGAAATTTCTCTCTCTGTCTTTCTGATGGGCTTTGTCAGTAACATATAGAAATGCTCATGATTTTGGGGGGATTATTTTATATCCTACAACTTTGCTAAAGCTGTGACTTACTTTATCTAAGTTTTTGAATAATTTTCTAGGATTCTCTAATTGTATCATCATATCATCTGCAAAGAATGATAGTTTTAACTCCTCACTGCCTATTCTAATCCCTTCAATTTATTTTTCTTTTCTTATTGCTAAAGCCAAAATTTGTACTACAATATTGAATAATAGTGTTGATAATGGACATCCTTTCATCTTCTTGGAACATGTACAGCTTCTCTCCACTACAAGAAGAGAGATGCTGCTTATTATTGTAAAGAAAGTTCTCTTTATCCCTATGTTCTTTAATGCTTTTAATAAAAATGGTTACTTTTTTGTCAGAAGCATTTATTTCATCTATTGGTTATCATACAATTTCTATAGGTTTTCTCATTAATATGGTTGATTACAGAAATAGTTTTCCTAATATAGAACCACCTTGTATTCCTGGTATAAATCCTACTTGATCATAGTCTATTATTCTGCTGACAAGTTGTTGTAATCTCTTTGCTAATATTTTATTTAAAATTTTTGCATCAATATCCATTAGAGAAATTGATCTGTAATTTGTTTTCTCTGTTTTGGCTCTTCCTGTTTAGCTATCACCATTATATTTGTGTTGTAGAAGGAATTTGGCAGAATTCCTTCTTTACCTGTTTTTTAAAATAGTTTACATAGTATTGGAATTAATTTTTCTTTGAGTGATTAATAGAGTTCACTTGTAAATCCATCAGTTCCCTGGAGAATTTTTCTTAGGGACTTCAAATAATTGACTTTTTCAATTACTTTTTCTAAAATGAGACTATTTAAGTCATTTATTTCCTCTTCTCTTAATCTGGGCAATTTATATTTTTGGAAATATTCATCCATTTCAATTAGATTGTCAGACTTGCTGGCTTACAATTGGGCAAAATCACTTCTATTACTTTCATTATTTTTTCATTGATAGTAAATACACTTTTTTTTTTCAATTTAGTTGCTGATAATTGTTTTTCTTTTCTTTATTTAGACACATTAATCAAAGGTTTATATATTTTGTAGAAAGCAACAGATAGTGGGAAATGGTGGGGATGGTATAAGACCCTTTAGTTCAATAAAGTGAATCCTGCTGACTATGTTTGGTTTGGCTCCCCAACCCACACCCAGGGTATCTCGGCCTTCCTGAGAAGTCAGATTGTGTGAAAATCTGTGTTGTACTTGAAGCAGAATTATGCTAATGTGGCAAGGAAACATCTGTACACAATAGTATGTTGTTTATGTGGTCCTGCATGGGCAGTATCTATAGTTTGTGCATGCACAGTATCCTATAGTCATATAAGTGTATAACATAAGCATAGAATGCATGAGAGAGTATTTTTTTTGAATAAAAAAATTGTCCATTCCCATGAGTTCAGCCTTATCATTCCTTTCTCATGATCAGAAATCAGGCTGGTAACAAAATTTTCCCATTGAACAGGTCTAGATATATTTTACTGTTTTTTTTTTTTTTTAATTTTATTAATCTCTCTTTGAGTTTCAGAATTTCTAATTGGACATTTAATTGGACAGTTTTAATTTGTTCTTTTTCTAGCTTTTTTAATTGCATGCCCAATTCATTGATCTCTTTCTCTATTTTATTCTCAATTTATATTTAGAAATACAAAATTTCTCCCAAGCACTGCTTTGCCTGCATCCCATGGGTTAATGTATGCTGTCTCATTATTGTTATTCTCTTGAATGAAATTATGGATTGTCTCTGTGATTTGCTGTTTGACACACTTATACTTTAGAATTAATTATTTAATTTCCCATTGGCATTTAGTCTATCTTTCCCCATCTGTTTATTGAATATAATTTTATTGGTTTATATTCTGAAAAGAAAACATTTACCATTTCTACTTTTCTGCATTTGATTGTGAGATTTTTATGTTCTAATACATGGTCAAATTTTCTGTAGGTGTCATGGACTGCTGAGAAAAAGGTATATTGCTTCTTGTCCATATTCAATTTTCTCCAGACATCAATTATACCTACATTTTCTAGGATTCTATTAATATCCCTAAGTTTATTTCTTGTTTAATTTGTGGTTAAATTCTTCTAATTCGATGAGGTTAATTTTGAGATCCCCCACTAATAGTTTTGCTATCTATTTCTTCCTATAACTGGGTAATTAAATATTAATATTAATTTTCTCTAAGAATTTGGATGCTCTACCATTTGGCACATAAACATTTAGTATCATTACTACTTCATTATTTATGATAACTTTTAACAAGAGGCAGTTTCCTTTCTTCTATTTTTAATTTTTTTCTGTTTAGTTCTGGTTTTTGTTTCAATAAAAATTATTGAAATTCTCTTACTTCATTGAAGATCCACGCCCTCCACTGAAAGAGTAGTTGCTGAGTAGTTAATTCTTGCTGCTTTGCTTTCTTAAATATGGTATTGCTGTCCTTCTGATCCTTTATTGTAGATGCTGCAAGATCATGGGTAATTCTTATTGTCGCTCCTTTATGCTTGAATTGTTTTTGTCTGTCAGCTTTCAGTATTTTTTTCCTTGAGATTATACTTCTGAATTTTTTACAACAATAATCCTTGGGGTTTTTCTTGTGGGATCACATCTTGTGGGATGTGATTGATGAATTCATTCCATGAGTACTTCCCCAGTTGTTTCTATCTCAGGACAGTTTTACTTGATGATCTCTTGAAGAATTTTACACAAGTTTTTTTTTTGGTTTTTTTTTTTTTTTTTTTGGATCATGACCTTCAAGTAGACCAATAATTTTTTTTAAACATAAACTCTCTTGTATCAATTGTCCAGGTTGACTATTTTTTCAATGAACAATCCAATTCCAATGAGAAATCCAATGATTTGTCATAGAGTCATTACCTTCCATTTGCCCCTTATTAGTTTGATTTTTTTCAGTTAGCTTTTATATCTCTTTTCCCATTAGATTAATTATATTTTTCAAGGTGTTGATTTCTTCGCTCGATTTTTTTTTTTTTTTTTTGCATTTGGCCAATTGAATTTTTTAAGGAATTGCTTTCATTTTCCAAGTTATTGACTCTCTCTTGCATACCTCTCATTCATTTTCTCATTTTTTCTTCTAATTCTCTAATTTGCTTTTTTAAAAAATTTAAGATAACTTCCAAGAAGTCTCTTTGGACTTGAGACCAATTTATGTTACTCTTTGAGATTTCTTCTGTGAACATTTTGTCCTCATCTGAGTTGCTGTTTTGGTCTTCCCTGTCACCATAGTAGCTTTCTATGGTCAAGATTATTTTCTTTTTCTTGCTTATTTTCTTTCCTTTCCTTTTTGAATTTCCTTGTTTTGTGACTTTTA
Organism: Sarcophilus harrisii; assembly: GCF_902635505.1. NCBI lineage: Eukaryota > Metazoa > Chordata > Mammalia > Dasyuromorphia > Dasyuridae > Sarcophilus > Sarcophilus harrisii. Next base: position 244,377,191 of record NC_045429.1, read on the forward strand.
AGGTTGATTCTCTGATCCTGGGATAAAGATGGGCACTGTTCCTAGCTTCCGGTGTATCTCTGAGCTTTGAGCTTAGTTGCCCTTTGTGTTTGGTGTTTTGATCTCAGCCAGGGATATCTTTATGTCCTCTTTCCAGGAAACAGCCTGTTTTTCAAGAATTTGCCTTCTGAGCTGATACTGGGGCCTGCCCCATAATTCTACTGAGGGTAGAATTCCCTCTCTGAGGGTTTTCCCTCACTACTGAGGCCAAGTACTCACTGAGAAAAATGAAAGTGACTTGTTTACTCACCCTATTTACAGGTCCTAGGGATTTCTCCACTGAATTTATGATTGTGTCAGTCTAATTTCTGAGTGTAGATCCTTACGTCAAGAGCCTCAAAATGTAGTGTGCTTCTTTCAGTGCCCCACGTTTGGACTCCAAAATGTAACATCCAGGCTAGCTTTCTGGGTAGACCTCTGGGCAGACCTTGGTCTTAATAGGATAATCACCACAAGGATGACCAGAAATAGAGTCTAAAGTCTTTTATTTTCTCCTTCACAATCTGTGTCTGTCACAGTCTGACCTAGCCTTGATCTAAGTGGAGAAGTACAGGAGGCAGGAGAGCCACTAGGATTATGGTCAAAGATTGAATGTCTCATTTCTAGTCCTCTCAGCCCTTAAATACCCTATTAAAATTACATCATTACAGCATACTGAATATGTGTGAACTACAGAACCATTACATCACCATACTAAGTACTAAGTATATGTAAACTAGAGAACCACCATCTCATCAATTCCACTGAGTTAATACCTTGTTGTAAGTATTCTTGTTTCAAATATATTTCTCTCAGTTCCCCAATATCTGCAGTCCTCTACTGTGCCTGATACCTAAATAAATTCATCTCTACTTGGTAATCTAGTAAAAGTAAGTGTAGTAGCTATTAATCATCTGTATCATTAAGAGAAAAAATTCTGAGAATGCTGGAAATATGCCCTTTGTTTTAAGAAACAATAAAAACTACTGCCCTCTGCATATAAAAAAGGATCAGAATTCTAACTCTTTTTTACATAATGTCTTAATAAATATTTGATTTTCCCAATATAGACATGTAAAAATGCATATCATTTTCATAGCATGGTATATGCCATAGACATTTATTGACCAGAAATGAGAGATAGATGGACTAGTGGATTGAAATCTAGGCCTAGAATATGAAGACCCCAATTCAAAACTGGCTTCAGATGCCAGGTTCTTGAATCTGGGCAAGTCATTTAATTTCTGTTTGACTCAGTTTCTTAATTTGTAAAATCAGGATAACAATCCCCACTATCCAGGGTTTTTTATGAAAATTAAGTGAGATATTTGTGAACTTTGTAGCACAGTTCCTGGCACTTAAGGAGTGCTATATAAATATTAGATATTACTTTTTATTATTTTATTTATTTGTTTGTTTTAACACACATTGATTTATGAATCATATTAAGAGAAAAAAAAATCAGAGCAAAAGGGAAAAACAATGGGATCTGAGGGAAAAAATTGAACATAGTATGTGTTGATTTATATTCAGTCTCCTTAGGTTCTTTTTCAGGATGCAGATAGCATTTTGTGTCTAAAGTCTATTGTGATTGCTTTGAATCACTGAAACACCGAGAACCAAGCCTTTCATAGTTGATCATTGCACATTCTTGCTCTTATTGTGTACAATGTATACCTGGTTCTAAATGTTTTGCTCAACATCAATACATGTAAATTGTTCCAGGTCTTTCTAAAACCAGCTTGCTCATCATTTTTTATGGAATAATAATATTCTATTACCTTCATATACCACAACTTGTTCAGCCATTCCCCAATTGAAGGACATCACTTATTGTCCAATTCTTTTCTAACACAAAAAGAACTGCCATAAACATTTTTGTGCATGTGGGTCCTTTCCCCTCTTTTATGATTTCCTTGGGGTACAGACAGTAATGGCACTCTGGGTCATAGAGCATAGACAATTTTATAGCTCTTTGGGCATAGTTCCAGATTGCTGTCCAGGACAGTTGAATAATTTTACAATTCCACCAACAGTGCTTTAGGGTCCCAGTTTTCCCACATCCCCTCCAACATTTATCATTATCTTTTGCTGTCATCTTAGCCAAATATTAGCTATTATTTTTTTTTAATTTTTATTTAATAGCCTTTTATTTACAGGATATATAAATGGGTAACTTTACAGCATTAACAATTGCCAAACCTCTTGTTCCAATTTTTCACCTCTTACCCGCCCCCACCCCTTCCCCTAGATGGCAGGATGACCAGTAGATGTTAAATATATTAAAATATAACTTAGATACACAATAAGTATACATGACCAAAACATTATTTTGCTGTACAGAAAGAATCAGACTCTGAAATATTGTACAATTAGCTTGTGAAGGAAATCAAAAATGCAGGTGTGCATAAATATAGGGATTGGGAATTCAATGTAATGGTTTTTAGTCATCTCCCAGAGTTCTTTTTCTGGGCATAGCTAGTTCAGTTCATTACTGCTCCATTAGAAATGATTTGGTTGATCTCGTTGCTGAGGATGGCCTGGTCCATCAGAACTGGTCATCATATAGTATTGTTGTTGAAGTATATAATGATCTCCTGGTCCTGCTCATTTCACTCAGCATCAGTTCGTGTAAGTCTCTCCAGGCCTTTCTGAAATCATCCTGTTGGTCATTTCTTACAGAACAGTAATATTCCATAATTTTCATATACCACAGTTTATTCAGCCATTCTCCAACTGATGGACATCCATTCAGTTTCCAGTTTCTAGCCACTACAAAAAGGGCTGCCACAAACATTCGTGCACATACAGGTCCCTTTCCCTTCTTTATAATCTCTTTGGGATATAATCCCAGTAGTAACACTGCTGGATCAAAGGGTATGCACAGTTTGATAACTTTTTGAGCATAGATCCAAACTACTCTCCAAAATGGTTGGATTCGTTCACAACTCCACCAACAATGCATCAATGTCCCAGTTTTCCCGCATCCCCTCCAACAATCATCATTATTTTTTCCTGTCATCTTAGCCAATCTGACAGGTGGTAGTGGTATCTTAGAGTTGTCTTAATTTGCATTTCTCTGATTAATAATGACTTGGAGCATCTTTTAATATGACTAGAAATAGTTTCAATTTCTTCATCTGAGTATTGTCTGTTCATATCCTTTGACCATTTTTCAATTGGGGAATGGCTTGAATTTTTATAAATTAGAGTTAATTCTCTATATATTTTGGAAATGAGGCCTTTATCAGAACCTTTGAGTGTAAAAATATTTTCCCAGTTTATTACTTCCCTTCTAATCTTGTCTGCATTAGTTTTGTTTGTACAAAAACTTTTCAGTTTGGTATAGTCGAAATTTTCTATTTTGTGATCAGTAATGATCTCTAGTTCTGCTTTGGTCATAAAGACCTTCCCTTCCACAGGTCTGAGAGGGTAAACTATCCTGTGTTCCTCTAATTTATTAATAATTTCATTCTTTATGCCTAGGTCATGAACCCATTTTGACCTTATCTTGGTGTACGGTGTTAAGCATGGATCAATGCCTAGTTTCTGCCATATTAGTTTCCAATTTTCCCAGCAATTTTTATCAAACAGTAAGTTCTTATCCCAAAAGCTGGGATCTTTGGGTTTCTCAAAGACTAGGTTGCTATATTTGTTGACTGTTTTATCCCTTGAACCTAATCTATTCCACTGATCAACTAATCTATTCCTTAGCCAATACCAAATAGTTTTGGTAACTGCTGCTCTATAATATAATTTTAGATCTGGTACAGCTAAGCCACCTTCATTTGATTTTTTTTTTTCATTAATTCCCTTGAAATTCTTGACCTTTTGTTTTTCCATATGAACTTTGTTGTTATTTTTTCTAGGTCATTAAAATAGTTTTTTGGGAGTCTGATTGGTATAGCGCTAAATAAATAGATTAGTTTAGGTAATATTGTCATCTTTATTATATTTGCTCGCCCTATCCAAGAGCATTTAATATTTTTCCAATTGGTTAGATCAGACTTAATTTGTGTGAAAAGTGGTCTGTAATTTTGCTCATAAAGTTTCTGATTTTTCCCTTGGCAGATAGATTCCTAAATATTTTATATTATCAGTAGTTACTTTAAATGGAATTTCTCTTTGTAACTCTGACTGTTGGATTTTGTTAGTGATATATAAGAATGCTGATGACTTATGTGGGTTTATTTTATAACCAGCAACTTTGCTAAAGTTGTGGATTATTTCTAACAACTTTTTAGCAGAATCTCTGGGGTTCTCTAAGTATACCATCATGTCATCGGCAAAGAGTGATAATTTGGTTTCCTCATTGCCTATTCTTATTCCTTTAATCTCTTTCTCAGCTCTTATTGCTATAGCTAGTGTTTCTAATACAATATTAAATAGTAACGGTGATAGTGGGCAACCTTGTTTCACTCCAGATCTTATTGGGAATGGTTGCAGTTTGTCTCCATTACATATGATGCTTACTGATGGTTTTAAATAGATGCTGCTGATTATTTTAAGGAAAAGTCCATTATTTCCTATACTCTCAAGTGTTTTTAATAGGAATGGATGTTGGATTTTATCAAATGCTTTTTCTTCATCTATTGAGATGATCATATGGTTTTTGTTAATTTCGTTATTAACATGGCCAATTATATTGATAGTTTTCCTAATATTGAACCAGCCCTGCATTCCTCGTATAAATCCTACTTATCTTGGAGATGATTTTCTGTAGTCTTTTTGCTAATATCTTATTTAAGATTTTAGCATCAATATTCATTAGGGAGATTGGTCTATAATTTTCTTTCTCTGTTTTCAGCCTACCTGGTTTAGGTATCAGTACCATGTCTGTGTTATAGAAGGAATTTGGTAGGACTCCTTCATTCCCTATTTTATCAAATAATTTATATAGCATTGGGGCCAATTGTTCTTTAAATGTTTGGTAAAATTCACATGTAAATCCATCTGGTCCTGGGGATTTTTTCTTAGGGAGTTGTTTAATTGCCTGTTCTATTTCTTTTTCTGAAATGGGACTATTCAAGCAATTTACTTCCTCCTCTGTTAGTCTGGGAAGTCTGTATTTTTGAAGGTAGTCATCCATTTCACTTAGGTTATCAAATTTATTGGCATAAAGTTGAGCAAAATAACTCCTTATTATTTCTCTAATTTCCTCTTCATTGGTGGAAAATTCTCCTTTTCATTTTTAAGACTACTAATTTCATTTTCCTCTCTCCTTTTTCTAATCAGATTTACCAAAGGCTTATCTATTTTATTGGCTTTTCATAGAACCAACTCTTAGTTTTATTAATTAGTTCAATAGTTTTTTACTTTCAATATTTTAATTTCTCCTTTTAATTTTAGAATTTCCAATTTAGTATTTGATTGGGGGTTTTTAATTTGGTCTTTTTTTAGTTTTTTTTTAGTTGCAAGCCCAATTCATTAATCTTTTCTTTCTCTGTTTTATTCAAGTAAGCCTCTAAGGATATAAAATTCCCTCTTATTACCGCTTTGGCTGCATCCCACAAATTTTGGTATGATGTCTCATCATTGTCATTATCTTGAGTGAAATTATTAATTGCATCTATAATTTGCTGCTTCCCCCAATCATTCTTTAAGATGAGATTGTTTAGTTTCCAATTACTTTTTGGTCTATTTCCCCTAATTTTTTGTTGAATGTAGTTTTTATGGCATCATGATCTGAAAAGAAAGCATTTACTATTTCTGCATTCTTGCATTTAATTTTGAGGTCTTTATGTCCTAATATATGGTCAATTTTTGAATAGGTTCCATGAACTGCTGAGAAGAAAGTATATTCCCTTCTATCTCCATTCAATTTTCTCCAAAGATCCAACATACCTAATTTTTCTAATATTCTATTTACTTCTTTAATTTCTTTCTTATTTGTTTTGTGGTTTGATTTGTCTAATTCTGAGAGTGCAAGGTTGAGATCTCCTACTATTACAGTTTTGTTGTCTATTTCTTCTGCAACTCTCTTAACTTCTCCTTTAGGAAGCTGAGTGCCATACCACTTGGTGCATATATGTTTAATATTGATATTGCTTCGTTGTTTATGCTACCCTTTAGCAGGATGTAGTTTCCTTCCTTATCTCTTTTAATTAGATCAATTTTTACTTTTGCTTGATCTGAGATAAGGATGGCTACCCCTGCTTTTTTGACTTCACCTGAAGCATAATAGATTTTGCTCCAGCCTTTTACCTTTACTCTATATGTATCCCCCTGCTTTAAATGTGTTCTTGTAAACAACATATTGTAGGGTTCTGACTTTTGATCCAGTCTGCTATCTGCCTCCTCTTTATGGGGAGTTCATCCCATTCACATTTACGGTTAGAATTACTAAATCTGTATTTCCTGCCATCCTAATAACCCCAGATTGTGCTTTACTTATTCTTGCCTCCCCCAACCCTCTTTCCCCCTTTTAAACTTATGTACCCCTCTTGTATCACGATACTTATCCTCTTTATAATCCCTCCCTCCCCCCCTTTGAGTCTTTCCCCCTTCCTTCCCTTATTACTCTTTTTCTTTTCCCTTTTCCTCTCCCCGTTTTTAATGAGGCGAGAGAATTTTCTCTAAAACAAATGTCAATTATTTTTCTTTGAGCCAACTCTGATGAGAGTAAGATTCACACAATGTTCCTTCCCTCCTAAATTCCCTCAGATATGATAAGTTGCCTTAGCCTCTTTGTGGGATGTGGTTTCCCTCTTTTTATCCCTCCTTCCCACCTTATTCTGCCATCATCCCTTTTCCATATCTACTTCCCTTTTTATGTTATATCAGTACAATCAAATTTTACATGTATTTTTTTTTGTATATCCACAACAGAAATACAATTCTCAAGAGTTATTTTTACCTTTTCTGCATCTCTTGAGTTCTATTCTTGGAGATCAAATTTTTTGTTTAATTCTGGTTTTTTCTTCAGAAACAAATGGAATTCATTTGTTTCATTAAATGTCCATCTTCTTCCCTAGATGAAAATGCTCAGTTTAGCTGGGTAGTTTATTCTTGGCTGCATCCCAAGTTCTTGTGCCTTTCGGAATATCATATTCCAGGCCCTTCTTTCCTTTAATGTAGAGGCAGCCAGATCTTGGGTGATCCTTTTTGTGGCACCTCGGTATTTAAATGGTTTTTTTGGCTGCTTGTAAAATTTTTTCCTTAATCTGATAGTTCTGAAATTTTGCCACAATATTCCTTGGGGTTTTTATTTTAGGGTTTCTTTCAGAAGGTGTTCGATGAATTCTTTCAATGCCTATTTTACCTTCTGATTCTATTACATCTGGGCAGTTCTCTTTGATGATTTCTTGTAAAATAGTATCTAGGCTCTTTTTTTCATCATAGTTTTTGGAAAGTCCAATAATCCTCAGATTATCTCTCCTAGATCTATTTTCCAAGTCTGTCGTTTTTGCAAGTAGATAATTCATGGTTTTTCCAGTTTGTCATTTTTTGTTTTGCTTGACTGATTCTTGCTGTCTCAATGAATCATTAGTTTCAATTTGTTCAGTTCTAATTTTTAAAGAATTATTTTCTTCATTAGCTTTTTTTACTTCTTTCTGTATATGTCCAATTGAGTTTTTGAATGTATTGTTTTGGTCTGTGGAATTTTTTTCCATTTCACTAATTTTTTTTTTTTTAGTGAATTATTTTCTTTTTCCAATTCACAGATCCTACTTTCTTGCGAGTTCTTTGTCTTTTCCAATTCACAAATCCTACTTTCTAGTGAATTCTTTATTTTTTCCAATTCGTATTTCAGGAAGTTGTTGCTCTTTTGTAAGGCTCCTCTTTCCTTTCCCCATTTATCTTTTAACTCTCTTTTGAGACTTTTAATGGTCTTTTCTATGAGAGCATTATGTAAAGGAGGATGTCTGATGCATTTTTGCTGTTTGCAGTCTCTTCAGATTTGCTGACCTGCTCTTTTTCTGCATAGAAGCTGTAGATCGTTCTTTTCATCTTTTTATTCATGTTTTAAAGCCTTTAGGGTAGGTCTCCTAGGGCAAGGGGTTACCAGCTTCCTCTGCAGAGCAGGGAAAGATTTAAACCGATTTCCGGCTCCGAGGTATGGGAGTGCTCTGAGTGAGAGTTTTCCCTTCCCCCAACAGGAAGTGGATTCAGCACTGGAGGAGCTATAGAAGTGCCCAGTTGGGCTGAGTGGGTTAGCGATTGCCCTCGGCTAGAGACTAAGGGGTGAAAGTGTCACTGGCCCAGGCCGGAGCCTCTTGGGGGACTGTGAGTATTAGCAGCTGATAGCAGACCGTAGACTGCCGCAAACTCTGCCCAGCGTCTCTGCCTGATGCAAATCGCCCCTGGAAAAGCTCTATGGCCCGAAGCCGAGCTCCCCACTGGGCAGATTGGAGGCTAACCCGGGCTGTGTCCTCTTGCCTTACAGGATCACAGCTGCCCCAAGGAAAAGCCCAGTACTGCAGGTTGGGGCTGCGCGCTTGTGCTGAGATCTGTGCTTTCACTTTCGGTTTGAGGCTCTCCTTGGAATCTAATTTCTCTCCAGTCTGCACTGATCACCCCCTGGCCCCGGAACCAACCTTTTTTTGGCAAGACTGCAGATTTTCTTCGGCTGGTGAGTTGTTCTATTTCTTATCTTTACGAATTGTAGCAGTCAAGACTATTTTTGAGGCTGGATATAATATTGATAAAGAGGGTAAGAGAAGAGCTTAGAAAGTCGCGTGTGTCTTCTCCGCCATCTTGGCTCCACCCTCTGCATTAGTTTTGTTTGTACAAAAACATTTTAACTTAATATAATCAAAATTATCTTTTTGGTGATCAATAATGATATCTAGTTCTTCTTTGGTCACAAATTCCTTCCTCCTCCACAGATCTGAGAGATAAACTATCCTATGCTCTTCTAATTTGTTTGTAATGTCATTCTTTATGTCTAGATCATTAACCCATTTCAACTTTTTCTTGGTGTAAGGTGTTAGGTGTGGGTAGATTCTGCCATACTAGTTTCCAATTTTCTCAGCAATTTTTGTCAAATAGTGAGTTCTTATCCCAAAATCAAACACTAGATTACTCTAGTTATTTGATTTTTTTCATTAGTGCCCTTTGATTGGTATAGCACTAAATAAATAGGTTAGGGAGTATTGTCATCTTTATTATATTTGCTTGACCTATGAAAGAACACTTGATATTTTTCCAATTGTTTAGATCTGACTTTATTTGTGTGGAAAGTGTTTTGTAGTTTTGCTATATAGTTCCTGACACTCTCTTGACAGATAAGATTCCCAAATATTTTATACTATCGACAGTTAATTTAAATGGAATTTCTCCAAGGGGCCTTACTTGCCAATCTGTGTTCTGGTTAAAGCCTTCCTGCTATCTTGTCTAGACATTGTCTGCTCTGGGCTGCACTCTTCTTTTACCAAAGTGTGACAAATCTCTCCTTATGTCTTTCAGTTATCTTAAGCTGAAAAATAATTAATAGCAGAGTTTATTCCCTCCTCTCAAATAATCTCTGAATATCCATATCAACAATATCAATGAGGCCTAAAACAGAGATACATATATATTGTAAAAAGATATTTGTCCCTGAAAGGGAAGATAGTTGCCTTAGTGTCCAAACAGAAACATTCCTTATAGATGCTTATATCTCGAGAGGAGGTATTTTGACTGTATCATAACATTGCATTATATCTTCAGTATTAAACATTTAGTCAATTTAGCCTAACTAATAACATGCAGGAAAAAAAAAAGGAGAGGTAGAATATTTGTTTCTCAGCTTATGATATGCAGTTGAATGTATAATCCTTTGATTTGATTCATTAATATACATGATTTGAATAGATTGTAGCTCTGTGATGATCTGGTAATACAAAAAAAAAAAAAAAAAAAAAAAAGAGGATTTTATCTGAATAATTAATGAATGATTCCCAATATTCTTAGTTCCAAAAGTGAAAGTCAACCATATCATTCAATGTGATTTATCCATATCCTTACTAGGATATTTTAGGACAATGAGCAACATGCTCTGGAAGATAATGGATTCTATTCATCAACCCCTTCTTGATCCATTCCTTGGCCATATTCACCTTTATACTTGTGTAGATATGAGAAAAATACATATGAGAAGAAATGCATTCTTCTTTCTTTACATGAAAAGCTGCAGATATCTGTGTTTCACTCCCTCCTATCCCAGAAGGCAAATGAATTTTCAAAAGTATAAACATAGAGAACCCTGATAGATTGAAGGTTCAGAAATCTTTGTTTTAACCTACAGGAATACAATCATACACACTTTGACCCTTTTGCAAGAACTATGGCTCCACAGTTAGAATTCAAAACAGCATAAAAGTACTATGAAAATTTTATATCCAGTGGCTAGAAAATAAGGAATAGTACTGATCCCATGATATAAAATTAAACCCCTTGGTAAGTTCATTTTTACTAAAATACATGAAGTCATAATTTTGTGAATTAATTTCCACTTCCCTATTTTGGTGTGATTTAAATTCTCAAATGCAGGATTAACTTAGAATTATTGCCTTAGTTAATCTCCCTTTGAATCAAAGATCACATTCAGTATAGAGAACTAATTAGACTTGAAGTTGTCTATTCCATTACATTCAAATAACTGATCTGATACATCTAACAGTTTTGTCCACTTTTTTTTCTTTGATAAGGAAAAGTTTCAGAAGTAAGCCACATAAACAGAGAATTATATGTCACTTCTTAAATAAATGTTTTATGTTATTTACCAAGATCATATTATAGTATGTAAAGCATTAAACTAGGGCAAGAAAAGAGTACTTGGTAGAAGAATATGAATATATTCGTTAATCTAATGATATTTTTCAGGAGGAATGGGTATAATGGACAGGAGGAAAGCTAATGTGGTTTATTTCCAATCATTAAATTCTGACAGACACATATAACTAAAATATTATTATGTTTCTAATTGATTTTACAGACTTTCACGGATTTTTATCTTAAAATGGCACAGAGCAGAGATTTTTAGCCTAAGGAAAGGAGTAGAATCCTGGGGATAGAAAATGCCCCAGGTAAAACAAGGGGAAGAAATGCTATTATCCCCATTGCTCCATGGAAATCTGACTTTTCTGAGAGCAGTTGTTTGGGTCTCAAGGATCTCAAAAGCAGCCAGAATGACTGCAGGATTCAGTGAGTTTTCCAGCAAGTTAGGCAGTTTTAATAATATCTACAAGAAAAAGGAATTCAATAACACTGCAGAAAACTCAAGATAGTTCAAGTACAAGTAGATGTGACAATTGCTAGACTGAAAGGGTATACCAATAATATTGAAATTTCTGTATTTATCTTCTTGAAATCAATTTCAGTTATGAGGATATATCAACAAATGAGTAGGATAAATTATAATCAATAATAACATTTTTATAAACTCTTGTCAAAATCAAAGCCTTTTGATCAAATTAAATAAAATTCTATGGTCATTTTATATTACAGATATATAAAATAAAGGAGTTGTAGCAAATTTACACATATATAGTATATTTTATATCTGCTTATGACATTCATAAAATAATATTTTTAAACGCATATTAGAAGAGCCAAGATTTTCATATTTTGCCTCAATATTTTTTTCCTCACATGAATTCTATTAAGAAAATCATCTAAGTAAAATCTTTTATCAAAGGAAGGGGGTGGAGTGTCATAGTAATTTTGTTATAAAAGAAGAGAGATTCTTATATGTAGTTTGGAAACCACTGTCATTAGAATATGTAGATTTTAAAAAAAAGAACAAGGAAATTATCTAATCCTCCCACTCATTTTGTAGATGAGGAAAAATGAAATCAAAAGAGATAAAATAATGTAAAATAAAATAGTAAAATAACACATACATAAACACATACAATTTAATAATGGTGTAGTAACTATAGGGCAGATCAGAACATGAGAGATATACAATTCTAAAGGGTCAAAGAAGAAAATAGTATTTTTCCTTTGTAGGATCATAGAACTCTTTATGGATAATAGATGAACTGTTATTTGAAACATGGCCAGAATCTCAAATAGGAAGATGGAAGCTAGTAAGAAGCATACCTCAGATATAAGGATTGGCATCACTGAAAGAACAGAAATAAAGAAAGTATTTGAAAGGAACACAAGGATTAGTAGTTCACTTCATTGGAGAATATTGAAGATTTTAGAGGGAAGTGAAGGCTGAACTGTGGAGTTTCGCTAGGGGTGTGAGAGTACAAGATAGAGAATACATGACTTTGGCAAGATTTTGAATCATACTCTCAAAAACTGATGGCTTTTTGTAGATATCAAAATCAGTCAAAATAGTTTATTTTAAATTTTATTGTACAAATTTTCAATCTGGATATGGTCGGATCAGTGTAATGGCTGCCACATAATTTATTTTAATTAGCACCTTATTTTCCAAGCAACTGACCCAATTAAAAAAAAAGTTTGCTATGCTGTTGTAATTTCAATATTTCTAAAATGAGATGAGCTAACTGGAATCAAATTATTATTAACAAATTTGCAAGTAAACAGAAGCAAGGAGAGAGAAATGTTAATCTCAACAGGTGTTTTTCCTGGCAAAGGTCATGAACACAATTATTTTTCCTCTGCAACCCAGAGGTTTTCTAAAGAAGTAGAAAGAAGGAAAACTTAATATGGTAAACTTCTCTAGAAATTTAAGTAGAAACTTTATATATAAATATTTTAATTTTTTTTATAAAATTAACAGAAAAATTGAAGATTATCAAAATTATTTCAAGGATAGTTAACAGAGAACCTAAGACTATTCCTTTTTTCTCCTTAGGGGACAAAGGAGGAAAAACCTCAGAGAGTGTCAGAGAGGAAAGGAAAAATAGAATACCAATCCCTGGGGACTTTAAAAGGAAAAAAGGAGAGAGATGACCTTGCTCAGAAATTTCTCCAAGCAATTGAACTATCAAGAATCCCTAGTTCCCTATAATTCTTCAAACATAAGGTTCTTATTGGTTTTTTCCCTTGTATTTCACACTTTTCTTTCCTTACTGCCTGACATAGCCCCTTTCACTCCAGCTGTGTTAAACTACACCTACTAGCTTGATATCTACTAAAAGAGTTGTTTATACCATTGCCTAATCAATCTGAAAAGTAAGAGAATTCCCAATTTTGTTCTTGAACAATACTTGGAAATAAATTCTTGTCAATTAAATAAAAACCCCATAGCATATGCTTGTTGTTAAAGCATAAATGTTTATTTATTAGTAAGTTAACAAACTAAAGTAGGGATACAAAAGAGAGACAAAAAACATTCTCTAACCTTCAAGAAGCTCACACTCTAATAAGAGAGATAATAAGGAAACAAAAATGTACAAACAAGCTAAAAAAAGAAAAACAATAAATGATTAATAGAGGAAAATTACTTTATTTAAGATTAGTTGGGAAAAGGTTGATTAGAAACATAAACAATTTTGGTTTTTTGGTTTGTTTTTTTACATACCATGTTCTGTGATAACCCATTATATAAGTGTTTGTGGAAAAGTAGAGTGAGAATGAGTAGAATAATGTGCTATAAAATTAATATAATTAGAAAATTTCATTAAAAAAGAATGGAGTTCAAAGTTCATGATAGGCAAAGTTCTTACCTTATCTAATCTTCAATTTGATTAGCTATAAATTGATTATAAAATCAGAAGTATCTACATAACTATGGTGATAATTAAATAAAATGCGTTTGTTGAATAATTTCCAATCATTAAAGTACTACCTAAATGCTAACTAGCATATTACTTATCAAGAGTGTAATAGTCTGGGAAATTTCCACCTTCAGTTCTAGCTTTTTAGAACAAAGTCCTTCTTCTATTCTTAATATGTCAAGCTGATATCTTTTAATGACTTTGTGTTATTTGATATGCAAGTATTTCAAGTTGGAGACTATTTAAGTAATGATATTTGTATATGATATTACAACAGCATATAAAATATATTTGGTAAGACTTACTTTAATAGTACATTAATATTTTCTGATACAGGATGTCACATGCAATGCTATGCTGATTTTTTTTTTAATCCTTTAGGTGTTTCATTCTTTTATATAGAAAATGAATGTAGCAGCAAAATTCTCTGAAATGCTGCAGTTAAAATGGCATAGTATTACTTCAATCACTTTATTAGATGTGAGTCACTTGCTCAGTAATTCTGTGTCTCAGTTTTTTCCAACTACAAAATGGAGATGATAATAATGAAAGCACTTTGTTGTAACATGTTGCTGTAAAGTAGATTGTAAAGAACAGAGTTTAATCTAAATGCTATGTATTATTATTTATTATTATTATTACTATGATCATTTTCATCATTATTATCAGCAGTAATTGATCAAACGGTATTATGAAGCATCTTCAATAAGTTAGGAATTAAGATGCATCTAAAAGAGTAGAGATTTCTTTGCTGAAATGAGACAATAACAATTCATCTTCATTTGTTGCAATTGAAGACCAAGAAACTCTGGGAGGGGTCTCAACAATTGTAAGCACCAAAAATGCATTCTAGGTTACATAGCTATAAATGTAGAATGGAATCTTATTTGTGATTCTATAAGTGGCAGAGGCAAAGGTTAAGAACATTTTTACATAAGAATCAAGTACTGTGAAATAATTTGTCATTTACAATCCAGGTGTTCCATGAAGATTTGACAACACTTATAATGATCCAAGTAGATTCCTCAAGTAAATCTAGATAAAATGCATGGTAAATGCCCTTATAACTGGGATGATAAAATGTGTGGCACTATATGGAGATTTTAGTCTCTGAAAAGATGCTAACAATATTATTTTAAAAATCAATCAATATGATAAGTATGATGATTTGATCTTGATACTTTTCATATATCCTTCTTATTTTCCCTCTTTATACTTCCAACACATGAACTTGTTGCTTCCATTTCCCCCTGCAATTCTGCAGTGTTTGCTCCAGAAAAGTAACCTGACATCCAGACATTAATATTTTTCCCATTAACTCTTATTTCTATTGCTGAAGATGTTCCCCAACTTGACAATCCAATTCTCAATAAGATGATTAAAACTATTAATACTTTAATATATTTTTTCACCTGAATTGATATATTCACTTTCTAGTAGAAACTTTAATTTTACTCTGAGGAATAAATATCAAAGGCTAGAAATTACAGCACAGTGGGAAAATTATGGAAAATAAATTTTGGTAAATAAGGCCCTTTAAATCATTCCATGTAGCTGAGTAGGTAGTTGTATAAAATGTGTATTTGTGTTTATGAACATGAAATATGTGCTTTCAAATTTCCTTACCTATGAATTTTCATTACATTTAATCAAAAATAATTAAGCATTTATTATATAAAAGGCATTGTCATTTTTGTTTGAGAAAATGATAGTCAAAATAATCATGACATTCAGAGAGCTTATATTTTATTGAAGAGAATATGTATGTGTGTGAATGCTTGTGTGAGTAAGTAAATAAATATACATAAATATAAACTATCCCTTTAGAGATGTGCTCAAGGTGGAAGAGAGAAATCAGGAAGCTGCCTTAACTCTTCCCCAGTATCCCCAAGAAATGACATTAAGTAAAGCCTTTAAATAGATTCTGAGACAGAACAAAAAAACAAAAACAAACAAACAAACAAACAAAACCCAGAGAAATATTTTCCCAGCTTAAGATAATTTAGAAAGACTTCCAAAAAGGTCTGTCTTGCTTGGATAAAGGAATGTTTTTAAAAATTGAAATAAGCAGTATCTTAAAATTTATTTGACAAAATGGGGGAAAATGCATTGAAAAAAAATCAACTACTTTAAAAAGTAGAATTGGGAAATGGAAAAGGAGGTTAAAATGAAAAGCTAACTGAAGGTAATAATTCATTAAAAATTAGAATACTAGAAGTAGAAAGTAATGACTCAATGAGACATTAAGAATCTATCAAACAAAATTTTTAAATGAAAAAAATAGAATACCATTTAAAATATTTCTTTGTTAAAACAGCTGATCTGGAAAATATATCTGGGGAAAATAAATTAAAATTTATTGGACTATCTGAAAGCCATGATCAGAAAAAAAAATCTGTAAAATATCTTCAATAAATCATCAGGGAAAATTGCCCTGATATTTTAGAACAGAGGGAAGAACTTATTTACTTACATACATACATACTTAATTGGGTGTAAAATTTTATCTTGCCATATTGGATAATAGGAAGAGTAAGGGGAAAGGAAATGAAAGAGGGAAGGCTTATAGAAGGAAGAGCAGAAGAAGAGGAAAAAAGGGGGGAAAGGTAGTGAATCATAGAAGGGAGGACAGATTGAAGGAAATAGGAATCAGAAGCAAAACACTAGTGAGGAGGGAAAAGATGAAAGGAGAGAAAAAAAGTATAAATGGGGAAAACAAGATTATGGTAAATACAGAGTTAGTAATATTAATTGTAAATGTGAATGGAATCTCCCATAAAATGGAAGGGAATTGTAGAATGGATTAAAAGCCAGAGCCCTACTATATGTTGTTTACAAGAAACTGAAACAGATATACACAGGGAAAAGGAAAAAGGTGGGAGCAGAATCTATGATACTTCAGCTCAAGTATAAAAAGCAGAGCTAGGGATCTTAGATAAAGCAAAACATAAATAGAATGAATTAAAATAGATTAGGAAGAAAATTACAACTTGCTAAAGAGTATTGGTGAGGGGAGCCCTGAAACGCTCTCTTTTTCTCTCAGATTTTGGGGGGAAAGCTTGAGAAACTCCCTCAGAGAAGCTCTCCTCTGAGAGACCTGCCCTGGGGAGTTAAGATAAAGTGGTTTCATTTTGTTATCTGGGTTGGACTAGTTGAGTCCAGGACCACTCCTTGTTAGCCCAACCTGGAGATCTAGATTTCTATCCAACTCTGTTGAGTTGGGACACTCATTCAATTCTAAGATTCTCTATTCTGATTCCAGTTCAAACTGCTCCTAGCCACGCTAAGAACTGCCCATAAAAACAAGCTTCCTTCAGCTCAATCCTTTGCAGAGGACTTAAGCATGCCAAGGAAACTATCTCTTCCCTTGGCATAACTTCAACCCTTTGCCCACTAAAAAGACATTCTCTTTCAGCATTACTCCCTCTTTATCTCTCTCACCTATTTCCCTAACAGGACCCTACCCCTCTTTATCTCTTTGTTGGGATTTCTCTGCTAGAAACTTTCAGCCTTCAAAAACTGACTTCTCAGTTCAAATAATAAACTTCTTTTGCTAGTTTAATTTTGGGGTTCGTAGATTAATTTAAGAAGGACTTGTGTGGACCAGAAGGGGATTCCCATAACTCCCTGCCCTGCCAGAACCTCATCATTTTTGGCTCCTTGACCAGGAATCAAGGGGAAACCTCATCAGTACCATAGATAATGAAGTAATGTCTATAGAAAATATATATGCACCAAGTGGTGTAGCATCCATATTCTTTGAGAAGTTCAGTAAGTTGCAGGAAGAAATAGAGAGCAAAAATCTATTAGTGGAAGATTGAAACTGTCCTCTCAGAAGTAGATAAACATAATCACAGGACAAATAAGAAATAATTTAAGTAGGTAAATAGAATTTTTTCCAAGTCAGATATGAAAGGCTTCAGGTGAAAACTGAATGGGGAAAGAGAGGAATGTATGTTCTCCTCAGGAATATATGTCACTAAACAAAAATTTACTAAATATTAGGGCACAAAACCTTATAATCAAATGCAAAAAGAAAGAAATATTGAAGGTATCCTTTTCACATCATGATGCAAAAGTGCCATGGAAAGATAGACTAAACACTAATTGGAAATTAAACAATTAAAGACTATAGAATGAGACAAACATCAAATCATAGAAATAAATAATTTCAACTAAGAGAATAACAATAATGAAATAACATATCAAAATTTATAGAATGTGACCACAACACTTCTTAGATAAAATATTATATTTCTAAATGTTACATGAATAAAATAGAGAAAGCAGAGATTATGTAACTGAAAAGCTAGAAAAAGAACAAATAAAAACCCCAATTAAGATCAAATTATAAATTCTGAAAATCAAAGGAGAAAGTAATAAAATTAAAATAAAGAACTGTTAAATTAATTAGTTAAAACTAAGAGTTGTTTTTTTGGAAAAAAATAAAATTGATAAAACTTTGTTCAAAAAAAGGAGAAAAGCAAATTATCACTAGTAAAAATGAAAAATATGAATCTATCACCAATGAAGAGAAAATTAAAGCAATAATCAGGGACTATTTTGACCAACTTTGTGTCCACAGATCTGACAATCTAAATGGAATGAATGAATATTTTGCAAAAATATAAATACAGAAGAGAAAATAAAATGCCCAAATAACCTCATTTTTGAAAAAAAAAAAATATTGATCAACTATCAATGAACTCCCTAAGAAAAAGTCCCAGCGATAGATGATTAGAAGTGAATTCTTCTTAGAATTCACTTCTAAATTCTACCAAACATTTAATCAATAATAACAATAATAATTGCAATAGCATGTAAACTCTGAGGAAAAGTGATGAAGAAGGAGTCCAATTGAATTCTGTTTTGGACATTGATATGATGTTAATACCTAAAACAGGAAGAACCAAAAGAAAAAATTATATTCCAATTACCCTAATGAATACTGATGAAAAAAAAAAAATAAACTGTTAGCAAAGAAATTATGACAATTTATCACTAGGATAATATTATATGATCAAGTAAGATTTGTATCAGAAATTCAAGTTTGGTTGAATATCTGGAAAATTGTCAACAAAATTGACCATATTAGTTACAAAACTAATAGAAATTTCATGATTATCTTAATATCCATAGCTAAAGTTTTTTTTTTTTTTTTTTTAACAAAATATAGCACCAGTTCCTAGTAAAATAATATAGGAATAAATGAAATTTCTTTTAAAATGCTAAGCAGCATCTATTTAAAACCATCAGCAAGGATTATATTTAATGAGGATAAGAAAGAAGCTCCAGCCACACCTCACTAGCCTGAGGGGCTCCACGTGATAGTTCTGTGAAAGTAACCCAGAGGTGACTGCACTTCAGTTTAATCACCTCCCCAGATCTTTCTTCAGGTCTTCTTGATTTGTATCAAAAGGACTGGGTTTTGTCTTCTTGATTTTTCACCAGTCTGTTCGCCCTGAGGTGCACATTTGTTCTATTTGTGGGGGGAATTTACCCACTTACTTAATCATCTTCCCAGAATTCTTCCCTCCTGGATATAATTTTGAAGAAAATACAGGTACTCTATCAGCCAACATCATATTTTCTGAATGTGGAACCATATCAAATGGTGACGTTTTGAATGCTATGGATAAATTTATTTACCTTGAAAGCATAATTTTCAGGCAGATAATCTTAATGAAGTTGGCATACATATTGATAAAGTTAGCTCAGTGTTTGGAAAGCTCCAAAGAAGAATATGGGAGATAAAATCTAAGAGACTGATTATCAAACTTAAGATTTACAGTATCCTTGTACTCTATGCCTGGGAAAACTGGACATTTCCCAAGAAACTGAATCACTTGGATTTTAGCTATTTTAGGAAGATTCTGAGGATCATCTGGTAGTACCATATATTGAGTTCCTTTTTTTAGAACTAAAATTCCAAGCATTCAAATTCTACTGCAGGGAATACAGCTTGCTTGGGCTGGCCACGTTGTTGAAAAGCCAAAAGTATGCTTTCTAAACAGACTATTTTGTGGAGAACTTCCAAGCAGTAAGCATTCATGGGGGTTAGGGATGGTTAAAAAAAAAAAAAAAAAGATACAGGGCTACTTCCAGGGTTTTTCTGAAGAACTTTAGAATTCATTGCATGACATGAGAGGAACAATGTGATGATGAGTAGATTCAGGTTTAAAAGACTTTCTGGGGTCTTTTGGAAGTACAGTCAAGATGGATGAGAAAAGCCTGAAACCTGCTTGAGCTATCCCTAGAAAACCACATGAAACCAAGCCTCTGAAAAGAGTTTGATGGAATGAAACTGATGAGGTATGGCAGGAATATGGGTTGGTCTCCTAGTTCTCCAAAACACCAAGTTAGGGTGGGTTTGCAGCAAGAAATGCTACACAAAAGGCTGTGATAAGAAAAGGCACTTTATTAAAGAGAGAAAGACACGAAGATGTTCTCTTAGTGGGCAATGTCAAAGAATTGCAAAGAGACATTTTCTCAGGGCTTACTTATATACAGAAACAAAACAATTTGGGCTTTGCATCTGAAAGGAACATACTTGAGATAGGATGTGGGAAAAGAGTCTTTCCCAGGGAATGTAAATTTAGCATCCAAAAGGTGCATAATGTGTGGGAAGAGAGTCTTTCCCAGGGAATGCAGATGCTCTTCTGGACGAGGCTGTATTGTCCTCATCAAAACTACTCTCCAATTCAACTGGAAAACTTCAAGAAAATTCAATCTCATTGGGGAGAAAAGGTGGTCAGCCCAGTTTAAACAAACTCTGGGAAAGCCAATGAAAGGGTTTTAATCACAGAAAATCAGAAACCAAGCCAGTCAGCCCTGGATTAGTAGAGGAGCAAATTAATGGAGCAGTCTCCAGTTCCAGCTCAGAAGGCAAATTCTGGGAAATCAGGCTGTTTCCTGAAAAAAGCAAGCAAAGCAACCTCATGAAAAGACAAGGGGCCCCTGTGCTCAAAACTAAGGTTTTAAGCTGCACAGGGACTTTCAAATTGCACCTTCTTTACTCCAGGTTTTTTGCTCTTAACTATAAAAGTTAAAAAGACACACACACACACACACACACACACACAGAGAGAGAGAGAGAGAGAGAGAGAGACAGAGAGAGACAGAGAGAGAAATTCCAAGAGAAAAGGAAAGAAAATGAGAAGGTAACAGAAAAGAATCTTGATCATAGAAAGCTACTATGGTGACAGGGAAGATAAAAACACCAACTCAGATGAAGACAAAATGTTCACAGAAGAAATCTCAAAGAGTGATATGAATTGGCCTCAAGTCCAAAGAGTCTTCTTGGAAGTGTGCATAAAATATTTTAAAAATAAAATACTAAAAAAAGAGGAGGCAATAAAAATGAAAAACACATGAGAGGTATGCATGAGGGAGTCAACAACTTGGAAAAGGAAGACAAAAAATGACTGAAGAAAAGAATGCCTTCAAAACTAGAATTGATCAAATGGAAAAAGAAAAAAAAAAACAAAAGATAAGTGAAGAAAATCACACATCAATGACTAGAACATGGCAGATATGAGACACCAAGAATTAGTCAAACAAAATGAAAAGAATGAAACAAATGGAAGAAAATTTGAATACTTCATTGGAAAAACAGACAAATTGGGAAATAGATACAGAAGACACAATTTAAAAATTATTGGCCTATCTGAAGTCCAAAACCAAAACAATACCAGGATAGCATTCTTCAAATGATCATTAAGGAAAACTCTCCTGATATTCTAGAAACAGAGGAGGAGTTACTCTTTGAAAGAATTCATCAATCACCTTCAGGAAGAGATCCCACAATAAAAACCCCAAGGAACATTGTACAGAATTTTCAGAAGTACGGTTCAAGGAAAAATACTGCAAGCTGACAAGAAAAAAACAAGTCAAATATCAAGGACCAACAGTCAGGGATACCTGGGATCTGTAAGCTTCTACAAGAATGGAATGGAGACCCTGTAATAACACATTCCAGAAAGCAAATGGCCTGGGGCTACAACCAAGAATTGACTAGCCAGCAAGACTCAATGTCATTTTTCAGGGGAGCTAATGGATCTCCAATAAAATGAGAGACTTTCAATCATTTCTATTGAAAAAATATACTTAAACAGAAAATTTAATCTCAAGATTCAAGAGAAATAAAGAAAGGTAAATGGGAAAAATGCATTATTTAAATTTTAAACTTGTTTACATCCTTGGATGGAAAAATGCTATCTGTAACTGCTGAAAACTGGGATAGACAGAGGGGGACATCACATGGGTGGAAGATATGGTTGTTAGTGAACTCTGATGTGAAGATATCAAAGAAAAATACATAAAGGAATGGGAAAAGATTTATACTGGAAAAAGAGGAGAGGAGAATTTAATAGGACAGTTAGACAACATGAAGAGGTGCAAAAACCTATTACAATTGAGGGGGGGGAGTGAAAGAGAGGAATAAGCACTGTGTAAAGCTTGATCCCATCAATGTTAGCTCTAAGAGGAAAAAAAACATAATAATTCAGTTTGATATAGAAATATATCTAACCCTATAAAGAAGTAAGAGGAGAAAAAAGGAAGAAAAAAGGAGCATGGGACAGATGGATTAGCCAAAAGGGGGAAGGCAAGAGAAGTGTAGAGAGCTGAAACTCCAGAAAGTATGCTTGAAACAGACAACCAAGTACTTAAGACTAATTACCTATTCAATGTGAGATAATGGCTCTATTAGCATATATTTGGGTAATGGTTCTCCTCACCATTAGTGCTTGCTGAATGTTTTGTATTAAGAAAATCATATACAAAGATTGGAGGGCAGGGGAGGGGGAGTGGAAGGGGGGGTAGGGGTGCAGCGAGAGACGGGGAGGCTAGAAGCACTTGGCAGCAGGATGAAGAGGAGAGAGAGGCTGATGATTCAGAACTTCAGAATCCAAGAGATATCTTTGGCAAGCCTCTTGGTGGCTTGCCTGCCTCCTTCACTTCTCCTGAAGACCAAGGACTTTGATTTATCCTGACTCTGGCTGACCTTGAAGCCCTCCAAGGAGCTAGCCCATACTTTACAGAGAAGGGTAGAAGAGATGACAGAAGATAAGGTAGTGTTAAAGAGAGGGTAGTGATAAAGGAGGGTTAAAAAACAATGCTAAGAGAAGGGATGATAGGAGATAAGGTAGTGGTGGATGGGTAAAAAACAACAGGACTAAAGACAGGGTGGAAAGAGAGAACAAAACTATATACAAGTGAGAAAATGGGATGGAATGAAATACAGAGCTGGTAAGCATAATATTGAATGTGGATGGAATGAACTCTCCCATAAAATGAAAGTGACTAGCAGAGTGGATTAAAAAAAAAAAAAAGAATCCTACAATATCTTATTTATAAGGAACACATCTGACACAGAGAGACAGATACAGAGTAACTGTAAAAGGCTGGAATGGAAGTTATTGCACTTCAGCTAAAGTAAAAAAAAAAAAAAAAAAAAAAAAAAAAGCAGGGGCAGCAATTCTTGTCTCAGATTAAGCAAAATAAAAATAGATCTTATTAAAAGAGATAAAAAAGGAAACTGCATCTTGATAAAGAATACAGTAAATAATGAAATAGTAAGAATAGTAAATGTGTATGTACCAAGTGGTAAAGCAGACAAATACTTAGAGAATGTTTTAAACCAGTTACAAAAAGAAATAGATAGCAAAACTATTCCAGTAAGAGACCTCATCCTTCTCCTCTAAGAATCAGAGAAATCTAACCGCAAAATAAACAAGAAAGAAACTAAGGAAGTTAGAAAACATAGATATGATATTTATCATATCTATGTTAGACCTCTGGAGAAAATTGAATAGGGAAAGGAAGGAATACACCTTTTTCTCAGTAGTACATAGCACCTTCAAAAACAAAAACAAAAACAAAAACAAAAACAAAACAAAAAAAACCAAACCAAACCAAAACAAAAACGTGTTAGGACATAAAAACCTTATAATCAAATGCAGAAAGGCAGAAATAGTAAATCCTTCTTTTTCAGACCAAAATGAATTAAAAATTAGTCAAAAAAGGAACAGGGAAGATAGACTAAAAACCAATTTGAAATTAAATAATCTACTTCTAAAAAATGAGTGGGTCAAACAACAAATCACAGAAATAATCCATAATTTCAACCAAGAGAATAACAATAATGAGACAACATACTAAAACCTATGGGATGTAGCCAAGGATGTTCTTAAGAGGACATTTTGTATCTTTAAATACCTACTTAAAGAAAATAGAAAATGAGAAGATTAATTAATTGGACATATAATTAAAAATATATAGAAAAAGAACAAATTAACACCCCTCATTAAATACTAAATTAGAAATTCTGAAAAAGACAGGAGAGATTAATAAAATTGAAACTAAGGAAACTATTGAATCTATACATAAAATTAAGAGTTGGTTTTATGGAACAACCAGAAAAAAATAGATAAAGCTCTGGTTAACTTGATTAGGAAAAAAAAGAAAGAAAAAAAAATCACCAGCATCAACAATGAAAAAGGTGAATTTACCACTAATGAAAAACAAATTAAAGTAATAATTAGGATCTCTTTTGCCCAACTGTATAGGATCAAATCTAATAATCTAACTGAAATGTATGAACATTTACAAAAATATAAATTGCCCAGATTAACAGAAGTAAAAATAAATAACTTAGTCTTATTTTACAAAAAAGAAATTTAACAAGCCATTAATGAACTCCTTAAGAAAAAATCTCCAGGACCAAATGGATTCACAAGTGAATTTTATAAAACATTTAAAGAAAAAATTGATTCCAATACTATGGAAACTATTTGGAAAGATAGGCAAAAGAAGAAATCCTGCAAATTCCTTCTATGATGCAAACATTGTACTGATATCTAAACCAGAAAAAGCCAAAACAGAGAAAGAAAAGTAGAGACTAATCTCTCTAATGAATATTTGTTAGGATTCTTACAAGGTGCTAAGTCTGTTGTCTAATTTTAGTATGGTGCTTAGCAGTTCTCTGGTTCATTACTGTGCTTACTACTTGTTAGAGTTCTGCAAGAGTTCACACCTTTAAGAGTTCACACCTCTAAAAGAGCATATAAAAGGACAAGCCCACTGGAAGCTCCAGGAGATTCAGAGCCAGGATTCAGTTGAGAGATTCATAATCCAGGAGATTCACAAGTCAGAAGGACAAGCCCACTAGAGGAGGAGCCCACTAGAGGAGAAGCCCACTAGAGGAGGCAAAACTAATTCATTCCAACTTCCATCTTTGTGCTGGCTGGAAACTTTGGATTCAGAGGGAGCTAGAGGCTGAGGCTGGAGAGGCAAAGGACTAGCCGCAAGAGCTCTTGGAACCAAGGAGAGAGATAGGCCTCTAAGAAAGCTATTTTAAAGGAGACAATAAAGGATCTGGACTTTAACATCTAACTGAATTTGAGGTGATTATTACATTGAATTGAAACTAAGGCTGCTCCCAGAAGCCCCCCAAGAAACCTGCTCACAGAGAACATTATATTTTAGAGAAGAGAACATTACAAATATTGATTCCAAAATTTTAAATATTAGCAGAGAGATTACAACAATTTATCAGTAGGATACATATATTGTGATCAAGTGGGATTTATGCAGGGAATGAAGGGCTGGTTCACTCTAAAAAACAAAAACAAAACAAAAACAAAACACTACCATTATCAACCATATCAATAAACAAAACAAACAAAAATTATATTATAATCTCAATGGATGCAGAAAAAGTTTTTGACAAAATACTGTACCCATTCCTATTAAAAAACATTAGAGAGCTAAGGATGAAGGGAGCTTTCCTTCAAATAATAAGCAGTATCTATCCAAAATCAAGAGCAAGCATTATTTATAAGGAACAGAAGCTGGGTACATTCCCAATAAGTCAGGGATAAAACAAGAATGCCCATTATAAGCACTTTTATTAAACATTGTACAAAAAAAAGTTGGCTTTAGCAATAAGAAAGGCCAAAGAAAGTAAAGGAATTAGAATAGACAATGAGGAAATAAAATGATCACTCTTTGCAGATTATATACTTAGAGAATACTAGATAATCATCCAAAAACCTATTGAAAACAATTCACAGCTTTAGCAGAGTTGCAGGATATAAAATAAAACCACAAAAATCATCAACTTTTCCATATATTACTGAGAAAAACCATCATCAAGAGATAGAAAGAAAAATTCTCTTTAAAGTAACTGTGGACAAAATAAAATATTTGAGGGTCTACCTGCCAAGACAAACTCAATATATATAGGAACAAAATTATAAAATATTTCTCACACAAATAAAGTCAGGTCTAAACAATTGGAAAAATATCAATTGCTCATGGGTAAGCCAAGCTAATATAATAAAAATGATAATTCTGCTTCAATTAATTTACTTGTTCAGTGTCATACCAATCAAACTGCTAAAATTATTTTAAAGAGCTAGGAAAATAATAGGAAAAATAATTTATCTAGGAGAACAAAAGGTCAACAATACCAGGGCAATTAAAGAAAATAAAAATACAAAATATGGGATCATAGCAGTACCAAACCTAAAACTTTATTATAAAGCAGCAGTCATTAAAACCTTTTGGTACTGATTAAAAATTAGAGTAATGAATCAGTGGAATAGATTAGATACACATGACACAATAATCAAGGCCTATAGTAATCTAGTATTTGATAAACCCCCCAAAATACTCCAGCTTCTGGAATAAGAACTGACTGATGAAAATTGCTGGGAAAACTGGAAAATAATTTGTCAGAAAGTTGACATAGACTAACATGTCACACCTTGTGCCAAAATTAGGTCAAAATATGTACCATATTTATACATAAAGGATGACATCATAAACAAATTTGGAGAGCAAACTATAATCTCCTTTGAAAATGGAAAGAATGTATGGACAAATTAGAACTAGAAAATTTTAAAGGCAAAATGACCATATTGGATTATTTTAACACAAACAAAATCAAAAGAATGAACATTAAAAGGGAAGTAAGGCTGGGAATTTTTTTTTTTTTTAATAGCCAGTGTTTCTGAAAAAGGTCTCATTTCTAAAATATATAAAGAACTAAGTCAAATTTATAAGAATATAATTCATTCTCCAATTGATAGTCAAAAGATATGAACATACAGTATTCAGGTGATGAAATTAAAACCATCTGTACTTATATGAAAAAACTCTCTAAATCCTTATTGATTAGAGAAAAGCAAATTAAACTCTGAGGGGCTACCTCACACTTCTCAAATTGGCTGAGATGACAGGAAAATATAGTGATAAATGCTGAAGAGGCTGTGAGAAAACTGGGACATTAATGCATTGCTGGTGAAGTTTTTAAATGGTCCAACCATTCTGGAGAGCAATTTGGAACTATGATTTAATTGCTATAAAATTGTGCATACGCTTTGACCTGGCTGTGTCATTTCTGGGTTGGTATCTCAAGGAAATCATAAAGGAGGGAAAAGGACCCACATGTTTGTAGCAGCTCTTTTTGTGGTAGCAAAGAATTGGAAAATGGGTAGATGCTCATCAATTGGAGAACGGCTGAACAAGTTGTGGTATATGACTATAATGGAACATTTTTGTTAAATTAGAAATGAACAATCTAGTTTTAGAAAGAACTGGAAAGAGTTATTGGAATTAATGCTGAACAAAACAAGCAGGACCAGGAATGCATTGCACAAAATATCAGCAAGAATGTACAATGTTCAACTATGAAAGACTTAGTTCCTCTTAGTGATTCAGTAATCCAAAGCAATCCCAATAGACTTTGGACAGAAAATATCATCTGCATCCTGAAGAACTGTGGAGACTGAATGTAAATCAAGGCATGCTATGTTAACTTCATATATATATATATATATATATATATATATATATATATATATATATCTACCATGGTTTTTCTCTTTTTCTCTGAACATGATTCATAAAAATGCATATTACAAATAAATAATTAAAAAAAAATAAAAACATTAGAAAAATATCCTGGGAAGTTATTGATAGCTTTTATTTATTTATTTGAAAATTAACTTCAAATAAAGTTTTTGTCTTCTTATAGAAAGAATTACTTTTCCTTTTTTGGAATCGATTTTCCTTTGAGCATTAAAAATCTTTCAATTGTCTGTTTTCAATATTTGTTATTTAAATTGAAATTCTGAATTTAATCATTATAATATTGGGTGATAACCATTTTGGGTTTCTTTTTGTTTGTTTTTAATTTTTTCAAATTAAGTGTAAAAACAATATTTAACTTATTAAAATGTTTTTGACTTTTATATCTTCTCCCTACCTCCTTCTTTCCCTTTACCCTCAACAAGAAGGCAAAATAATTACATATTAGTTATATATAATCAGTTATGCAAAGCTTATTTCAATATTAGTCATGTTGCAAAATAAAACATTAAAAATAAGAAAGAAAAATGGAGAAAATGAGTTATGGCTAATTCTTCCTTCAAATTTCATCAGTTCTTTTTCTGGAAATGAATAGCATATATATCATGAATCCTTTGGAATTTTCTTATTTCACTCTTTGCTGAAAAATACTAAATAATTCACAATTGATCATCACATAATACTGCCATTTCTGTAAACAATGTTCTCCTCATTCTGCTCAATTCACTTTGGTGCAAATCATTTAAGTTTTCCTAGGTTTTGCTGATACATCGTGCTCATCATTTTGTATAGAACAATAGTATTCCATTATAATCATAGATACTTCTTTACTCATTTCCAAGTTAATGGATATCTTCCAAATTTCCATTTCTTTGCCCTCACAAAGAAAACTATTTTCCTTTTTTAAAAATAATAATAACAAAAAAAACCTCTTTGGAATATAGAGCTAGAGATGCTATTACTAGACTGAAGGATGAAAAAAACAATTTTGGGCATGGTTCCAAATTGCTTTCTGGAAATGTTGAAACAGTTCACAACTTTACTCACAAAGTATTAGTGTTTCAATTTTCCTGCATTCCTTCCAAAATTTTTCATTTTCTTTTTCTATTATATTAGCCAATCCAATAAATGTGATGTGGTATCTCAGAATTGCTTTCATTTACATTTCCATTTAAGTCATATTTTAGAAGGAAAAAAGGGGGGGGGAGCAACCATCCAAAATAAAGAAGGTATTAACTCAGAGTTGTTTTTATTTCCATTTTTTCTAATCTATAGTGATTTAGAGAATTTTTTCTTGTGATTATATATACCTCTGATTACTTTGAAAGAAAATAATGTCTGTTCATATTTCATAACTATTTGTCAATTAAGGAATGATGCTTATTTGATTCACTTTTCTATATATTTGAGAAATGAGATCTTTATCAGAAAAACTTGCTGTTATTTTTTTCACAGTAATGATTATTCTTCATTTTCCTTCAACTTATTTCTCCCCATTTGTCTTATTCTTTTTTTTTTCTCATTTCACAATGTCCATTCTCAGCTGTTTTGGTTTTCTTTTTTCCTCCTCCAATCTACTTTCCCTGTTATAATCCTCTTTCTCTTTTATCTTCTGTTCCTATATTCCTTTAGTATGATAGATTTCAGCACTCAACTGAGTGTATATTATTACCTCTGAGATATTTTCAAAAAAAGTAAGATTTCTCTTCCATTGTAAAATTTCTTTTGCACCTCTTTTATGTCAGATAATTTATCCCTTTTTAACTCTTTCTTTGCCCTTCTCCCAGTACATTCTTTCTCATCCTAATTTTGTTTTGTTACAATTTTGTATCAAATTCCACATTCAACTTACACTCATCTCACTATGCATACTCCTTCTAACTGCTCTAATAATTCAATTTAATATTTATTAAATAAACAGTTAATAATTAATTGTATTAATAACAAAATAATTAATTATTTAATAATTGGGAGTTACAAGTATCATTTTCCCATATAGAAATGCAAAGAGTTTAACCTTAATACATTCCTTTTTTTTTTTTTTTTTTTTTTTTTTTTTTTTTTACATGACCAAAACATTATTTTGCTGTACAAAAAGAATCAGACTCTGAATTATTGTACAATTAGCTTGTGAAGGAAATCAAAGATGCAGGTGTGCATAAATATAGGGACTGGGAATTCAATGTAATGGTTTTTAGTCATCTCCCAGAGTTCTTTTTCTGGGTATAGCTAGTTCAGTTCATTACTGCTCCATTAGAAATGATTTGGTTGATCTCGTTGCTGAGGATGGCCTGATCCATCAGGACTGGTCATCATCTAGTATTGTTGTTGAAGTATATAATGATCTCCTGGTCCTGCTCATTTCACTTAGCATCAGTTCGTGTAAGTCTCTCCAGGCCTTTCTGAAATCATCCTGTTGGTCATTTCTTACAGAACAGTAATATTCCATAATTTTCATATACCACAATTTATTCAGCCATTCTCCAACTGATGGACATCCATTCAGTTTCAGTTTCTAGCCACTACAAAGGGCTGCCACAAACATTCGTGCACATACAGGTCCCTTTCCTTCTTTATAATCTCTTTGGGATATAATCCCAGTAGTAACACTGCTGGATCAAAGGGTATGCACAGTTTGATAACTTTTTGAGCATAGTTCCAAACTACTCTCAAAATGGTTGGATTCGTTCACAACTCCACCAACAATGAATCAATGTCCCAGTTTTCCCACATCCCCTCCAACAATCATCATTATTTTTCCTGTCATCTTAGCCAATCTGACAGGTGTGTAGTAGTATCTTAGAGTTGTCTTAATTTGCATTTCTCTGATTAATAATGACTTGGAGCATCTTTCATATGACTAGAAATAGTTTCAATTTCTTCATCTGAGAATTGTCTGTTCATATCCTTTGACCATTTTTCAATTGGAGAATGGCTTGATTTATTATAAATTAGAGTTAATTCTCTATATATTTTGGAAATGAGGCCTTTATCAGAACCTTTGACTGTAAAAATATTTTCCCAGTTTATTGCTTCCCTTCTAATCTTGTCTGCATTAGTTTTGTTTGTACAAAAACTTTTCAGTTTGGTATAATCAGAAATTTTCTATTTTGTGATCAGTAATGATCTCTAGTTCTGCTTTGGTCATAAAACCTTCCCTTCCACAGGTCTGAGAGGTAAACTATCCTATGTTCCTCTAATTTATTAATAATTTCATTCTTTATGCCTAGGTCATGAACCCATTTTGACCTTATCTTGGTGTACGGCGTTAAGTATGGATCAATGCCTAGTTTCTGCATATTAGTTTCCAATTTTCCCAGCAATTTTTATCAAACAGTAAGTTCTTATCCCAAAAGCTGGGATCTTTGGGTTTGTCAAAGACTAGGTTGCTATATTTGTTGACTGTTTTATCCCTTGAACCTAATCTATTCCACTGATCAACTAATCTATTCCTTAGCCAATACCAAATAGTTTTGGTAACTGCTGCTCTATAGTATAGTTTTAGATCTGGTACAGCTAAGCCACCATCATTTGATTTTTTTTTCATTAATTCCCTTGAAATTCTGGACCTTTTGTTTTCCATATGAACTTTGTTGTTATTTTTTCTAGGTCATTAAAATAGTTTTTGGGAATCTGATTGGTATAGCGCTAAATAAATAGATTAGTTTAGGTAATATTGTCATCTTTATTATATTTGCTCGCCCTATCCAAGAGCATTTAATATTTTTCCAATTGGTTAGATCAGACTTAATTTGTGTGAAAAGTGGTCTGTAATTTTGCTCATAAAGTTTCTGATTTTCCCTTGGCAGATAGATTCCTAAATATTTTATATTATCAGTAGTTACTTTAAATGGAATTTCTCTTTGTAACTCTGACTGTTGGATTTTGTTAGTGATATATAAGAATGCTGATGACTTATGTGGGTTTATTTTATAACCAGCAACTTTGATAAAGTTGTGGATTATTTCTAATAACTTTTTAGCAGAATCTCTGGGGTTCTCTAAGTATACCATCATGTCATCGGCAAAGAGTGATAATTTGGCTTCCTCATTGCCTATTCTTATTCCTTTAATCTCTTTCTCAGCTCTTATTGCTATAGCTATCGTTTCTAATACAATATTAAATAGTAACGGTGATAGTGGGCAACCTTGTTTCACTCCAGATCTTATTGGGAATGGTTGCAGTTTGTCTCCATTACATATGATGCTTACTGATGGTTTTAAATAGATGCTGCTGATTATTTTAAGGAAAAGTCCATTTATTCCTATACTCTCAAGTGTTTTTAATAGGAATGGATGTTGGATTTTATCAAATGCTTTTCTGCATCTATTGAGATGACATATGGTTTTTGTTAATTTGGTTATTGACATGGCCAATTATATTGATAGTTTTCCTAATATTGAACCAGCCCTGCATTCCTGGTATAAATCCTACTTGATCATAGTGTATTATCTTGGAGATGATTTTCTGTAGTCTTTTCATCTTTTTATTCATGTTTTAAAGCCTTTAGGGTAGGTCTCCTAGGCAAGGGGGTTACCAGCTTCCTCTGCAGAATAGGGAGAGATGTAAACCGATTTCCGGCTCCAAGGTATGGGAGTGCTCTGTGTGAGAGTTTTCCTTCCCCAACAGGAGGTGGATTCAGCACTGGCCGAGCTATCAAACTGCTTAGTAGGGCTGAGTGGATTATCGCTTGCCCTCGGCTAGAGACTAAGTGGTGAAAGTGTCACCGCCCAGGCCGGAGCCTCTTGTGGGACTGTGAGTATTAGCAGCTGAGAGCAGACTGCAGAATGCAGACAGCCACAAACTTTGCCCAGTGTCTCTGCCTGATGCAAATCGGCCCTGGAAAAGCTCTATGGCCCCAGCCTAAGCTCCCCTGCCAGATTGGAGGCTAACCCGGCTGCGTCCTCCTGCCATGCAGGATCACAACTGCCCCAAGGAAAAGCCCCTTACTGCGGGTTGGGGCTGCGCGCTTGTGCTGAGATCTGTGCCTTCACCCTGGGTTTGAGACTCTCCTCGGAACCTAATTTCTCTCCCAGTCTGTGCCGATCTCCCCCCTGGCCCCGGAACCAACCTTTTTTGGCGAGACTGCAGATTTTCTTCGGCCGGTGAGTTGTTCTACTTCTTATCTTTACGAATTGTAGCAGTCAAGACTATTTTTGAGGCTCGATATAATATTGATAAAGAGGGTAAGAGAAGAGCTTAGAAAGACGCGTGTGTCTTCTCCGCCATCTTGGCTCCCCTTAATACATTCCTTATGATTTCTCTTTCTTGTATACTTTTTATACTTGTATTTAGTCCTTTATTTGAAAGCCAAATTTTCTACTTATGTCTTGTCTTTTCATCAGGAATTCTTGAAATTCTTCCATTTCATTGAACAATTTTAACTTGAAGGATTATACACATTTTTTTTCTGGGTAGCTGATAACTTCGCTAAATCTTATGCTAGCCTGTGATTTTGACATTCTTGAAGTTTTGTTTTTGTTGTTGTTGTTGTTCTTTCTGGGAACTGGCAAGATTTTCTCCTTGACCTGGAAGCTCTGGAATTTGACTATAATATTCCTGGGAGGTTTCATTTTGGTATATCTTTCAAGGGGTAATCAGTTGATTCTTTCAATTTATATTTTTGTATCAGTTTCTAGAATGCCAGGACACTTTTGTTTAATAATATACTGAAAAATGACAGGGTCAATTTTAAATTATGCCCTCAGGTGATACAATATTTTTAAAATTTTCTCTCTATAGATATATTATACATATTAGTTGTTTTTAACTGAGATATTTCACATTTTTTATTCATTTGATATGACTTTGTTGATATCATAAAGTCATTAATTTCCAATTACTCATTTCTAATTTTTTCTAACACAAAGATATTTTTTTTCTTTTTAAATAAAGCTTTTATTTTCAAAATATATGCAAAGATAGTTTTCAACATTTATCCTTACAAAATCTTGTGTTCCAAAATTTTTCTCCCTCCCTTCCTCTCCCCTTCTTCTCTATACAGCAAGTAATGTACTATATGATAGCATGTGTGCAATTTTTATACATATATCTACAATTTTTATGCTGCACAAGAAAAATCAAAAAGAAAAAAGCATGAGAAAGAAAATGAAAAGCAAGCAAACCAAGTGAAAATACTTCTTTGTAGTTCATATTCAGTCCCCACAATCCTCTTTCTGGATGCAGATGTTTTTTTTTCCCTCACAAGTTTATGGAAATTGGCCTGAATCACATCAATGTTGCTACATCCATCTGAACTGATCTTCACAAAATTTTGCTGTTATGTACAAAACTCTCTTGGTTCTACTCACTTTGCTTAGCTTTAATTCATGTTGGTCTCTCCAGGCCTTTCTGAAATCATCCTGCTTTTACTTTCTTAGGGAACAATAATATTCCATAACAGTTATACACCAGAACTTACTCAGCCATTATCCAACTGATGGGCATCCACTCAGTTTCCAGCTCCTTGTCACCAAAAAAAAAAAAAGAGCTATTACAAACATTTTCATGCATCCTTTTCTCTTTTTTTATGATCTCTTTGAGATACAGGTCCAATAGAGACACTGCTGGTTAAAAAGGGTATGTATATTTGGATAGCCCTTTGGGCATAGTTCCATATTTCTCTGCAGAATGATTGGATCAGTTCACAACTCCATCAACAATGTATTTATTTCCCAGTTTTCCCACATCTTCTCCAACATTTATTGTTATCTTTTCCTGTCATCTTAGCCAATCTCACAGGTGTATAGTGGTATCTAAGATTTCTCTTAATTTGCATTTCTCTGACTAATTGTGATTTAGAAAATTTTTCCATTTGACTAAAAATGGTTTCAATTTCTTCATTGGAAAATTGTCTGTTCCTATTCTTTGACTATTAATTAGAGATTGAAGTGTGTTCTTTTAAATTTGAGTCAATTCTTTATATATTTTAGAAATGAGGCCTTTATCAAAACTCTTGGATATAAATTTTTTTTCTCCAATTTTCTGCTCCCCTTTTAATCTTGTCTGTATTGGTTTTTGTTTATACACAAACTACTTAACTTAATATAATCAAAATTATGTATACTTTGGCCATAATCTGATTCTTTTTTGGCCATAAATTCTTTACTTCTCCACAGATCTGAAAAGTAGACAATCTTTTGTTCTTTTAATTTGGTTATAATATCATTCTTTATGTCTAAATTATGTAAACATTTTGACTTTGTCTTGGTAAAAGGTATTAGGTGTTGGTCAATGCCTACTTTCTGGCTTGCTATTTTCCAATTTTCCCAGCAATTTTTGTCAAGCAGTGAGTTCTTATCTCAAAAGCTGAAGTCTTTGAGTTTAGATGATTATCATCATTAATTATTGTGTCTTGTAAACCTAACTATTCCATTGATTGACCACACTATTTCTTAGCCGGTACCAAATGGTTTTGATGACCATGGTTTGATAATATAGTTTTGGGTTAGGTACAAGTAGGGCCCCGTAATTTGCATTTTTTTTCATTCCTGACCCTTTGTTATTTCAGATAAACTTTGTTACTACTTTTTCTAGCTTCTTGATATTTGAATTTATTTTTCTGTCTGCTTGCAATATTTTCTCCTTGATCTGGTAATTCTGAAATTTAGCTATGATATTCCTTGGAGTTTTCATTTTGAGTTCTTTTTCAAGGGGTGATCAGTAGATTCTTTCAATGACTTTTTTACTCTCTGGTTCTAGGAAAGTTTTCTTTGATGATTTCTTGAAAGATGTTGCCTAGCCTCTTTTTTTTTATTGTGGTTTTCAGAAAGTCCAATAGTTCTTACAGATTATATTATAGTCCAATGGGTTATTTACGATGGATCTATTTTCCAGGTCAATATTTATAATGAGGTATTTTACATTTTCTTCTATTCTTTAATTTTTTTGGTTTAGTTTGACTAATTCTTCCTGTTTCATTGTCATTCACATCCATTTGTTCAATTCTAATTTTTAGTACAATAGTTAACTTTTATGATTATTATAATTAATGGTTATATTTAACTATGTAATAATATAGTTAATAGTACAAAAGTTAACTTTTTAACATTCTTTTGCATTTGGTCAATCAAACTTTTAAATGAGTTGTTTATTCCCTGGATTTTTTCCTCCATTTCATTATTTCTATTTCTTGGGAGTTGTTCTCTCTTAACATTTCACCACTTGATTTTCTTCTTCTTTTTTTTTTTTATTTAATAGCCTTTTATTTACAGGTTATATGTATGGGTAACTTTACAGCATTAACAATTGCCAAACCTCTTGTTCCAATTTTTCACCTCTTACCCCCCACTCCCTCCCCCAGATGACAGGATGATCAGTAGATGTTAAATATGTTAAAATATAAATTAGATACTCAATAAGTATACATGACCAAACCGTTATTTTGCTGTACAAAAAGAATCAGACTCTGAAATATTGTACAATTAGCTTGTGCAGGAAATCAAAAATGCAGGTGGGCAAAAATATAGGGATTGGGAATTCAATGTAATGGTTTTTAGTCATCACCCAGAGTTCTTTTTCTGGGCGTAGCTGGTTCAGTTCATTACTGCTCCATTGGAAATGATTTAGTTGATCTCATTGCTGAGGATGGCCAGGTCCATCAGAACTGATCATCATATAGTATGGTTGTTGAAGTATATAATGATCTCCTGGTCCTGCTCATTTCACTCAGCATCAGTTCGTGTAAGTCTCTCCAGGCCTTTCTGAAATCATCCTGTTGGTCATTTCTTACAGAACAATAATATTCCATAATATTCATATACCACAATTTATTCAGCCATTCTCCAACTGATGGGCATCCACTCAGTTTCCAGTTTCTAGACACTACAAAGAGGGCTGCCACAAACATTCATGCACATACAGATCCCTTTCCCTTCTTTATGATCTCTTTTTGGATATAAGCCCAGTAGTAACACTGCTGGATCAAAGGGTATGCACAGTTTGATAACTTTTTGAGCATAGTTCCAAACTACTCTCCAGAATGGTTGGATTCGTTCACAACTCCATCAACAACGCATCAATGTCCCAGTTTTCCCGCATCCCCTCCAACAATCATCATTATTTTTTCCTGTCATCTTAGCCAATCTGACAGGAGTGTAGTTCACCAATTGATTTTCCAGGAATTATTTTCTTTTCCAATTTCACCAATTCTATTTTTAAGTAGTTATTTTTTGTTTCCATTTTACACATTTATTTTTGAAGGAGTGATTATCTTCAGACAATTTCTCTTTCCTTTTCCAAAGTTCTTGCTTACTTTCTCCATTTTTCTTCTCTCTTTCAAGATCCTTTTTTATTTTATTTTATTTATTTTGCTGAGGCAATTGTGGTTAAGTGACTTACTCAGGGTCACACAGCTAGGAAGGGTTAAGTGTCTGAGTCCAGATTTGAACTCAGCTATTCCTGACTTCAAAGCTGGTGCTCTATCTACTGTGTCACCTGGCTGCACCTAAAATCCTTTTTGAATTCTTCCTAGAGAGCCTTTTGAGTTGGAGAGGAACTCATATCACACTTTAAGGCTTTGTCTGGAGGTATTTTGCCTTTGATGCCTCAGAATTTTATATCTGTTCTTCCTTTTCTCCATAATAGCTACCTATGGTCAAGCTCTTTTTTTTTTTTTTTTTTCTTTTGCTCATTTTTTAAATATTAAGGTCTGCTCTTAGGGCAAAGAGATTTTCTCAACTTTCCTTTACAGGTGACTGTGGACCAGTGCTGCTGGCTTCCCTCCAAGGTCATATATTACCAAATATGACCATTTTTATGCTAGGGATCAGAGGCTCACTATTTGTCTTTTGCATTTGTATTAAAGGTTTCATAGCTAGTCTGCTCATCTACTGGTTTCTGAATCAGGACAGCATTTCCACACCTGCTGTATTTTGGCTAAGAGTCTCCCAATATATTTGCCCCAGCAAATGGAGACCTCTTTGCCGTGGGCTGTCCTGGCCTTCCCTGCACTGAGCCTATGATGTGTCTTGATGGTCCCTGCCCAATTGAGACAGGCTTTTCCTGAAGATCTTCCAAAATACTTTATGCTGAAAATTTGTTACATGCCAAATATTTGTGGTTTGTGTCACACCAAAACCCATTTAGAAACTTGATCTGATGTTGATTTTGAGGGAAGCCAGGAAGAATTCAGAAAAACAAAAAGTCTTTTCTCTGTCATTTTGGCTCTGTCCTCCTCCCCACTTCTAATTTTCAAGGAGTTATTTTCTTCAGTGAGTTTTTGTACCTCCCTCTTCATTTGACCAATCTTTCTAAGGCATTCTTTTCTTCCTTTTTAAAAAAATATTTTATTTTATTGAAGCTTTTTATTTACAAAACATTTGCATGGATAATTTTTCAACATTGCCTCTTGCAAAGTCTTCTGTTCCAAATTATCCACTCCTTCCCCCCACCCCCTCCACTAGATGGCAGGTAATCTGATACATGTTAAATATGTTTAAAATATCTGTTAAATCCAATATATATACACATATTTATATAGTTATCTTGCTGCACAAGAAAAATCAGATCAAAAAGAAAAAACTGACAAAGAAAATGAAAGGCAAGCAAACAACAACAGAAAGAGTGAGAATGCTGTGTTGTGGTACACACTCAGTTGGTATGGTACTTTCTGGGTGTAGATGGCACTCCATCACTGAATAATTGGAACTGGTTTGAATCATCTCATTGGTAAAGAGAGCCAATGTTCATTAGAATTGATCATCATATAATCTTCTTGTTGATGTGTATAATGATCTCCTGGTTCTGCTCATTTCACTTAGCATCAGTTCATGTAAGTCTTTCCAGGCCTCTCTGAAACCATCCTGTTGGTTGTTTCTTACAGAACAATAAAATTCCATAACATTCATATATCATAATTTATTCAGCCAGTCTTCAATTGATGGGTATCTATTCAGTTTCCAATTTCTTACTAAAGCATTCTTTTCATTGGACTTTTATGACTCTTTTTCAATATATGGCTTGTTCTGCTTATACATTGAGATATCATTTTCTTTTTGCCCCCACATATGCATTTAACCTTTTACATATCTGCTACTTTTTAAATACATATTTCTTTATGAATCATGTTGGGAGAGACAAATAAGAAGAAAAGGAAAATAAAATATAAAAGAAAAAAAGTTAACAAAGCACATGTTCATTTATAGTCAACCTCCATAGTTTTCTTTCTGGATACAGATGGTGTTTTCTATCCAAAGTTTATTGTGATTGCCTTAGATCACCAAACTCCTGGAAAACAAAACAAAACAAAACAAAACAAAAACTAGTTTTTCTTAGTTGATCATGCACAATCTTGCTGTTACCATGTATGATAAATTACTTGTCCTGCTTGTTTTACTCAGCATTAGTTCTTGTAAATCTTTCTAGGCCTTTCTAAAACCACCTTGTCCATTTTTATAGAAAAATAATATTACATAGCTTTTACACTCCATAACTCATTCAGCTATTCCCCAATTGATGGGCATCTACTCATTTTCCAATTCTTTCACACCACAAAAAGAACTGCTACAAATGTTTTTGCATTTGTGGATCCTTTTCTCTCCCTTATGATTTCATTGGGATATGGATCCAGTAATGCCAATGCTGGGTCAAAGGTATGCACAGTTTAATAGCCTTTTTGGTGTAATTCCAGATTGCTCTCCAAAATGGTTGGATCAGTTCACAATGTATCAGTGTCATAGTTTTCCTACATCCTCTTCAACATTTATCTTTACCTTTTCCTGTCACTTTAGTCAAACTGAGAGATGTGAAGTGGTTGCATCAGAGTTGTTTTAATATGCAATTCTCAAATCAATAGTGATTTGGAGTATTTTTCAAATTACTATAGATGCCTTTAATTTCATCATCTGAGAACTGTCTGTTCATATTTTTTGTTCATTTATCACCTGGGGAATGACTTGTATTCTTATTAATTTAACACAGTTCTTTATATATTTTATAAATGAGGCCTGTATCAGAAATAGTGGCTGTAATTTTTTTTCTTCAGCTTTATGTTTTCCTTTCAATCTTGTTTGTATTGGTTTTACTTGTGCAAAAAAAAAAAAAACTTTATAATTTAATGTAATATTTTACATTGTGTGTATGTGTGTGCATGTGCGCATATGTGCGCACTCTCATTCTTTCTCCCAATTCCTCCTTTACCTGTCTTACTTGAATTTTAAAAAATGAATTTTCCCATAATCTGAGAGCAAATAATATTTTTCTTTGAGGTTTTGGATGTAGTAATTTTAATTGTTGTCTTCTAAGTGAGTGTTTTGATATTTTTGTCACTCTTGCATTTTTCTATGATCATGATCTTTTTTTCTACTCTTTTCTCATTTTTCACAGTCAATTTCTTGGCTTTTAATTGTACAATAAAACAGGACTCTGCTTACAAAGTGGAGGGTGCACTATTCCAAATTTCAGGTCTCTTTTGCAGCTGCTTTGAAAGAGAAATCTGTAAAGTTTTTAGTTTTTCTAACTGTTTATAACCTGGGGAGAAATGTCTTTACTACTGTTCTGTGCTCTGCTCTTTGAGTGACCACAAGCATTGTTTTCCACCTTGGAACTGTGGCAGAATTCCCAATCTCCTTTAGCTTCAAACTCTGGTGTGTCCTCATTCCTCCTCATTCAGGGACTTTAACCCAGGATTTCAATCCAGATTCAAGTTCAGACAATATAACAAAGTTCTTCCTTTAAGTGCTAGCAAAGGTTTCCCTAATAATCTTCTTCTGATCAGTTGTCTAACCTTCATACCTTCCATGGTCTAAGAATTCTAGAAACTGCTACTTCAGGAGCTGATTCATTAGCCCCTAAGACTGACTTGGTGATGCCAGTATGAGCTAATATAGCACATGTTGGACTGTGGTCCACTTTCATCCTACTGCAACAAATCAACCCTTCTAAATTTTCTTGGGCTTGAAAAATGTTTCACTCCGTCTTATTGTGGGCTCTGTCACTGTAGATTTTTTGGATGCATTATTTAAAGGCCTTTGGAAGGGTTTGGGGGAGAACTCAGGTGAATCTTTGCTTTTCTTTGGCATACTTGCTCCTTCCTTTGAGATTCTTGAACTATTGTCCTTCCAGATGATGTATCTTAGAATTTAAATTTGAATCTATCTGGTCCAAGTGATTTTTCCTTAATGAGCACACTGATGGCTTATTCTATTTCATTTTTGTAAGACAAAGTTATTTAGGTATACTATTTCTCTTTCTTTAAATCTAAATAAATTTTGTTTTTTATTCATTTAATTTAAGTTGTAAAATAGATCCTAATAATTAACTTTTTGTCATTTCAATGGTAGTGAATTCACCATTTTCATTTTTTGTGCTCATAATTTTGTTTGGATTTTTGTTTGAAATTTAATATTCTAAGCCCTCCAATTCTTTAATGTAAAACTGCTAAATCTTGGGTCATTCTGAATGTGGGTCCATGATATTGGAATCTTATCTTCTTGTTGGATTGTAATATGTGTCCAGAGAAGAGTAGTGTCTATGATGTGAGAACTGCTGAGCCCTGTATAGGGCTCACATTTGGTGTTCCAATGGCCATGGAGGTAGGTGAAGTAGGTGTTGTGGATCACTTAGAGTTTGGTTAGACATCAAAGTCATCCACTGCATCTTAAGTCATCATCATTCATTTTGACTCTTTCCTATTACTGGACAGTGGTGGCTCTAAAAGAAAAATGAGTTTGTTTATAACCAAACATGAATTAAGAAACACTATGAAAAGCATAATGAATTTTTATTACATTAAAATAAAAATATTTATCTTAAACCAATGCAGCTGAGATTAGAAAGAAAGTAGAAATCTGTGAAACAATTTTTACAGCCATTGTTTCTAATAAAGGCTTCATTTTGAAAATAAATGGAGAACTGAGTAAAATTCAAAAGAATACAAATCTTCCCCAGTTGAAAAATAGTCAAAAGATAATGAACATATAATTTGCAGGTGAATAAGTTAAAGCCATCAATTGCCATATGAAAAAATGCTCTAAATTGCTATTGATTAGAGAAATGCAAATCAATACAACTCTGAGGAATCATCTCATGTCTATTACATTGGGAGGAATAGAAAAAATGGTTAATTTTGGAGAGCATGTGGGAAAACTGTAACATGAATGCAATGTTGGTGGAGTTGTGAATTGATTCAGCCATTCTGGAGAGCAATGTGTAATTATATCCAAAACACTATAAAACTGTGCATACTCTTTGGTCCAGTTGTGTCACTACTAGATCTGTATCTCAAAGAGATCATAAAAGAGAAAAAAGAATTCACATGTGCAGAAAATTGTTTTTAACAGCTCTTTTTGTTGTGGGAAAAATTGGAAAATGAGTAGATGTACATCAGTTGGGGAATGGCTGAGCAAGTTTTGGTATATAAAGATAATGGAATGTTATTGTTCTATAAGAAATGATGTACAAGCTGGTTTTAGAAAGTTTTGGAAAGATTAACATGAACTGATGCTGAGCAAAACAAGCAGAACCAGAATACATTGTACACAATATCAATAAGAATATTCTGTGATCAACTATGAAAGACTTAGTCATTCTCAGCAATTCAGTGATTCAAAGAAATTCCATTATACTTGAGGAAACTGCTATCTTCATCAGGGAGATGAATGTGAGTTAAAACATACTGTTTTCATCTTTTTTCTTCAGATTGCTTGCTAGTGTGAGGCATGGGGAGATAAGGAAGAGAAAAATTTAAAAAGAAACTAAAAATCTTTTAAAAATGAATGCTGAAAATTATCTGTACATGTTACTAGGAAAATACTATTAAAATGAAATTTTAAGATAAATAAAAATAAAAAAATTAAAAATAGACTAAATGGTGCTGATTACATCATAAGATATATACATTTTAAGGTTATAGGAGGAATTTGTCAACATAGGGAGGGAATTCTTATCAACTAGAAAATGGCTGACTAAATTTTAGAATATGATTGTGACAAAGTACTATTTAAGAAATGATGAACAGAGCTATTTCAGAAAAAAAATACCAAGGCAATGCTTATAGAACTGGTTCAATGTGAACAAAGAATTCTCAAGAGATTACTATGCATGAATAATAGTAATGTTGCAATAATGATGAAATATGAAAGAATTGGATACTCTGATCAGTTTCTATCCAAATTATAATAATATTGAGGTAATTTCAAAGGAATCATGATGAAAAAAGGCTTTTCACCTTCAGAGAGAAAACTGATGAACTTTGAATGCAAATGTAATTGTAGTTTTCTGATTTTATCTTTATCTGACATGGCTAACACGGAAATATATTTTGCATGAATAAAAGAGGATAGTTTACAGTTGAATCCATTCACTTAAGTTTTAATATTGAAAAAAAAAAAAGAAGAAGAAGAAGAAGAGAGTAGCCAGAACAGGGTTTCACAAAATTTTGAGAAAGTCTTTGAGAAAGACTAAAAGTCAAGAAGGAAAAGAATAGTATAAGGAGATTAAGAGTTATGGAAAGATGGGATAATAGAAGATTATTATTGAAGCAGTTATGAATTATGTCAGTATCAATGGGCTTTGGTTTTTAGCAGTCTAGCATTCAATATCAAATAATTAAGAGGGACTAAGAGTTTGCTAACCAATGGAGAATGAGTTCAAACCGATTATCAATTAGAGGAGTTTTACTGATGAAGACATATGTTTAACATTTTTGTTATTCTTGTATTATTATTTTGTTTTGGTTTGTTTTTAATTTTACTTCTCTGTCCTACTTGCCCCGGAGTCTTTCTTCAGGGTCCCTTGTTTTAGATGTATGGATCTAGTTATTGGTATGTGGATAGGTATGATAAAAACTGTGCCATTTCAGTAGATGCAACAATAGTGTTTTGGGGGAGCAAAGGAAAATACAATACTTTGTATCTCTAACAAGCATACTCTTCCCATGCAGGATCTGCAGCACCAGTATTTTGTTCAACATGTAATTTGAACCCTCCACAATCTTTCTAGCCCCCTTGCAATGAGGACAATCTTTTTTAAAAGTAATTAAATAGTACCAATCTCAGCCCACTAATCCTCATTGAATAAATGGTTGGGTGTTTTTTACAGTCAATTAGATGATAACTTTAATTGCTTAGCCCACTGGAACATTTTTTATTTCCCCCAGGAAAACATACTGTCAGGGAAGCTCTATATGTATGATAAGGTCTGTGGAATAACCTGTAATGACTCCTAACAGAATCAGACAAATGAAACTGGCACTACACACAAATGAACGTGAGATGTAATTGAGAGTGGAGAAGTATTAAGAGTGAAAGGACAGAGATTATACAAGTCAGAGCTAGCAAGAAAATGGATATTACAAGTGGTCACAACTACTACTATTATTATTAATCATAGCTAGAATTTATAGAGCATGTTAAGGTTTGCAAAGAACTTTAAAAATGATTTATCATCAACTGATATGCTCCTAGCATAGTATCTGAAACAGAAAATATATAAAAATTCCTTTGTTTTTTTTGTTAGTTTTATTTTGTTTCATTTTGGGGAGAGGATTGGAATGAAGAATATATCACTATCACAAAACCTTGGTCTTATTCTTGAGTCCCATATTCCTCTTGAGTAGATTCATGCAGATCAATACCAGCACTTCATTGACTGTGACACAGTTTTAAATCAATATTTTTTGTTTGTTTGTTTATTTTTAACATTTCTGGATACTAACAAGGGGTAAAAATCCTGAATCATTGTAGTCAGAAATATGCAATCAAATTATCAAAACATTATTGTTAAATTAACTGATTTGGTCTTTTGAAAACTTTTGCTTTTTTTGTGGTCAAATTAAAGTGTGGGAATATCCTATGAAGTAGTAATTAGATTGAACAAAAATCCAGTAGGCCAAAACTGAAAGACCCTAATTTGAGTTCTGCTATAATTCCTTCAGCAGGCCCCTCTGTTTGGAGTTGTTTGCAATATGCTTAGCTAATGTAAAAAGAAGCCAGGGTGCTTTCTTCAAAACAGTAGTGAC
Organism: Sarcophilus harrisii; assembly: GCF_902635505.1. NCBI lineage: Eukaryota > Metazoa > Chordata > Mammalia > Dasyuromorphia > Dasyuridae > Sarcophilus > Sarcophilus harrisii. Next base: position 244,421,663 of record NC_045429.1, read on the forward strand.
TTTTCCCATTGTTTATGTGACAATCATATTCTGCCAAAATATGATAATGCAAATAGAAATGTTTTTAATAAACAACTGCCAATTCCTTAGAATTGCTCTAAATCTATGGATATGAATACTGAATTTAGAAAATTGGAGGATAGAAATATTTGCTAAAATGATTTCATTTTCTTTGAACTACTTTCCTAGTTTAATGTCTTCAAAGGAAGTGGTGCTCTTAATTTACAGCTGACAAGCAACAAACAGCTTCTTTTTCCCCATTACAGTCAGTGGTTGTTATGCAAGTTTTATATTTCTTTAAGTGTCTGAAACAATGTTTTTCTCAACACTAAATTACTCCTTTCTGAAGATGTCACAAAACCCAGCTAGGTTTTAAAATCTAAAACTATAACTGTAATTATGTCCCACTTTCTATATATATACCCACGCAATTTTTATGCTAATCTTTTGTTAGATTCATTTAGAGATAATAAAATGGACATCTTAGCATAGTTGAGTAAAACTGTCTCTATACAGGGTGAATAAAGGCAAATCTCAGGTAAAGGCATACTTATTTTGAAAAAAATATATTATAACAATTGAAATATAAGGTAGTGTAGTTACCTTGGTGTGGATGTGTTAAATGACTGTCAAAGTTTTTGAACCAAATTAGAGATCATTACTCCAGTTCTAAAAGACAAATATTGGTAGTTAAGAATGAAAATTCATAAATTCAGTATGAATTAGTAATTCAAAAATCCATTAGCAATTAGCAATTCAAAAAATAGAGTTCATTTATAAACATATATGTTATAAGTGATACATATATGTATATACACATATATGCATACATGCACAGACACATACACAAAACTAGTTCTGCAAAAAATAGTAGGAGAAAGAAAGAAGCAAGAAAAAACCATTGACTTGAGAGGGAAAAGGGTGAGGGGTAGATGAGAGAGGAAAAGAGTTCAGTAGAAGACTGATTTTTTTTTTAAAGTAGGAGACTAAATTTGTATCACAGATGAACATATATATGTATTTTTACAGCTGAAACATGTCATTGAACAAACATTCATTAAATTCAAACTCTACATTTCAGTAAATGTGCTAGATTCTGAAGATAAAAAAATACAAAAAGAAAGAAAGGAAAAGAAACTCAAAAATGTACAAAACAAAGTAGTCCTCTCAAAGAGATTCCATTCCATTTTATAGAAAGCTATTTCATAGAGGAGAATTCCTATGTGATTACACAAAGCCTTGAAGAAACAGTATGTGCCAATGCAGTATATGCCAATATGAGAAGAAGCAATATTCTTTGGGAGCCAGTCTGTACAAGGGTAGGGAAAAGGGAACCCTAGAAAAGCAATCAGACTTCACCGTCACATTTAGGTACATCAGGACATTTTTCCTTTCAAAAGATGAAAGCAGTCCTAGATAGAAAAATGTGAATAAAAAGGCAGAAACCAAATTAGAATTCATTTGTCAAGTGACTACATTATTGTTGATTTCTAAAAGTTTTCCTTCATTCTTTTGGCTAAACTGTCAATTTTCTACCTCAGCTCCTGCTTTTTTCTCCTCTATTCTTTTTTGTTTTTCGCAGTTCTGTTCCATATTCATTTCTTCTACTGGTCTGATATTTTTGTTATTTGCTGCTTTACATTGTTGAGGCTCTTTAACCCTTTCTTGTCTTTTTGTCTTTTTATATTCTTTGCTTCAGGCCCAGAATGATCTTCATCTTGGTTAATCCAATAAATGTCACAAGATATTTAGGCAACTTTAGCATGCCAAAACCTATTTCAGATATGCAATTTAGATAAATATGATTACTTAGTAACATTAAGATCTAGAGTTAAAATGTATTTTAGGTATTACATAATCCAGTCCTCTTATTTTAAAGATGATAGAATTAGTTCTTGGAAAAGTTCAATTCATTCAAAATGCATTTATTTGATGAAGTAGGAAAAAAAAACTTTCTAAGGGAAATGACATTTGACTAAAGCTTTGAAAGATTTGTTTCTTTTGTTCAGTGATTTCAATAATTTCTGATTCTTTGTGACCCCCTTTTGGGGAGTTTTCTTGACAAAGACACTAGAGCAGTTTTACATTTCTTCTCCAGCTTATTTTAAAAATGAAGAACTGAAACAGACAGAGTTAAATGACTTGCCCAGGATCACTTAGCTTAACAATGTTAAATAATCACAGGGTTTGAGATGAGTAGCCTTTTCCTAGCTAAAAAAAATGGTAATATAATTATTTGGCAGAACAAAATGTCAAAAATAGCAAAGGAACCAATGGAAAAAATGCAGAAGAAAATGAAACTCTGCCAGATCTAATACTATACTATAAAGCAACAATTATTAAAACCATTTAGTACTGACTAAGAAATAGAGTGGTGGATCAGTGGAATAGGTTAGGTATATAAGACACAGGTGTCAATGACTCCAGTAATCTACTGTTTTATAAACCCCAAGACTCCAGCTCCTGAGATAAGAAGTCATTATTTTGACAAAAACTCATGGTAAAATTGGAAAATAGTGTGGCAGACACTAACTGTTGACTAACGTTTCATACCATACACCAAGATAAGGTCTAAATTATATAATAAAAGAGATCAAGGGATAAGTTTTCTTTTATATCTATGGAGAATGGGAAAATTTATGACCAAGGATGAGATAGAGAACATTATTTTAAAAAATGGATAATTTTGATTACACTAAATTGAAAAAAAATTTCTCACACAAATAAAACCAATTCAAGAAAGATTTGAAAAAGAAGCAGAAAGCTGGGAAACAATATTTATAGCCAGTCTTTCTGATAAAGACCTCATGTCTAAAATATATAGAGAACTGAGTGAAATTTATAAAGATACAAGTCATTCCACAGTTGATACATGGTGAAAGGATATGGATAGACAATTTTAAGATGAAAAAATTACAACTCTTCATAGTCATAGGAAATAATACTCTAAAACTCTATTTTTGAGAGAAATTCAAATTACAATAACTGAGGTACTACATCATTCCTATCAGATTTACTAAGATGACAGAAAGAAATGATAAATACTGGAGAAGATGTAGGAAAATTAGGACATTAATTCTTTTTGATGGAATTATTAATTGATCCAGCATTCTGGAAGAATAATTTGGAATTATGAATTCTATTCATATTCTTTGATCTAGGGATATCACTATTAGGTCTGTATCTGAAAGAAGTCACAAAAAAGGGAAAAGATACTACCTATACAAGAATGTTTGGAGCAGTTCTTCTTACAGATAAAAATGGAAATTGAGGGCATGACCATTGATTGAGGAATGGGTGAATGATTTGTGAAATACGAATGTAATGGAATGCTATTATTCTATAAAAAATGATGAGCAGACAGATTTCATAAAAATCTGGTAAGACTTATATGAACTGATGCTGTGTGGAGTGAGGAGAACCAGGTGAACTTTATATAAATCAACAACATTGTACAATAATGGCTATGATAGACTTCCCTCTGATACAATGATGAAGAGGATTCCAAAAGAGTCATGATGGAAAATAGTATCCATGTGCAGAGAAAGAACAATGGAATCTATGCACATGGTTAACATGTATTGGATTACTTATTATCTAAAGGAGGGGGAGGGAAGAGAGGAGAAAAAAAATTAGAACACAAAGTTTTTCAAGGGTGAATATTGAAAAATATTTTTGCATGTATTTTGAAAATTAAAAGCTTTTAAATATAAAGAAAAAAAAGAACTATGGAATTTAAATGCAGATCATTGTATACTGTTTAAACAGTTTAGTTTTTTTGTTTTTGCCTTTTTTTTTTCTTTCTTGTGCTTTTTGTCTTATGCTCTGATTCTTCTTTCATAGAGTAACTAATGTGGAAATATGTTTAACATGATTGTACATGTATAACCCATATCAGATTCCTTAATGTCTTCTGGAGAAGAGAGAGAAGGAAGCCAGGGAAAATAATTGGAACGACGTCTTTCAAAAATTAATATTGAAAACTAACTTAACATGTTATTGGAGAAAAAATACTATTAAATGGGGAATATGCATTTGATATCTTTATCAAGCATTTACTTAAAAACCTGCCCAATGAGGGAAAGCCCCCTACTTTACACATACTACTTTGGCAGTGTCCTAATGATTAGTAAATTTTTGCTGACTTCCTACCAAAATTTTCTTTCTTAACACTTAAATATTGTTTCTATAACTTTTCTTTTGAACCAAAGAGACTACAAATCTCAGTGACTCCTCTAGTCTCTGTCCCCTACACTAAACATTTTAACATTTCTTCAACTCAATCAACAAATAAAAATCACCATCCATTTTTCCATGCCTTTCTTTAAACTAAACAAAATGTTGTAGATTTGTTATTATCAGGCATGATACAAAAAGAATATTTCCTTCTAATTCCTGCTAGCTATATTTCTCTTAATTTACTCTGCAGTCACATTAATTGGTGCTTGGGAAATTATACTGCTAAAACATAAAATGGACATTTCACCACTCCCCCAATTCCCTTTCAGATAAAATACTGTGTAAATTCAACATTGATATTCTACTACTATTCTTAAGATCAATCAATTTTCAATCCATCTAATTGTACTTTTATCCAGTCTTTATTTATATTTTTCCTAGAGACTTGATCAATGATTTTGTTTAAAATGTATACAGCCTTTACTGTAGAGGGCCATAGATAATGGGGAACTCTGGGTGAAGTATAAAATCCTTCAGCCCAGAGGATACCTGCTAACAATATCTGGTTTGGTTCCCCATTTTCCCTTTGATGTTCTAACCTCCCTTTGGTGCTCTCACCTTTCCTGAGAAGTCAGGGAGGGCATGACCCCTATGTTATACTTGAAACAAGGATACTTACAACAAGGTGTTAACTCAGTGGAAGTAATGAGACAATGATTATCTACTTTACATATACTTAGTACTTAGCATAGAGCTGTAATAGTTCTCTAGTTCACGCATAATCAGTATGCTGTAATGATGTAATTACAATAAGGTCTATAAGGACTAAGAAGTACTGGAAGATAGATATTCTATCTTTGACCAGCCTCATGGTGGCTCTCATGCTTCTTGCACTAAGATCAAGACTGGGCCAGAATAAAGAATCTAGAATCTATTCTTGACCATTCTCATGGTGTCTATCCTGCTGAGACCAAGGCCCTTTCAGAGGACCTCCAGAAAGTTAACCCGAACATTACTATATACCAATTACATTAATCTGTTCTTTCATATTTATTAAATACTTCAAAAGAAAGCAATCCAGGATACAATGATTATTCTAGATAAATTTATTATAAATCCTCATAATCAATAGGCACACATGCATGTGTGTATAGATAGATACAGATGTATATATATAATTAATTTAATACTTTTAATACATATATTTGATTAATACATTCAGTATACACATACGTACACTCACTAATTATCTAGTTATTATTTATAGCTATATCTACACATCTATATTTTTTCTTTATTAATTTGTCTATGGATTGCATATTCCATTCTCTTTTCTTTCATAAATGTTTGGATAGTTTTCCTTATGCTATAATATTGTATTATGCTAAGGAATATGCTAATCCCATTCTTCATAAAATTTCAAATATTCCTGATTGAGATTTCAACACTCCTTTCAGAATTTGCAGTGAAAGGATGTAATTCATTTTGGTTAATTTCAATGAGCTCATCAAAGGCAGCAAAGTACTCCTTTACTATTTCTTTATGTATATTATGTATTAATTCTCCATTAGCCAATTATTTGTCTTTTCTGATATATTATTCATTCTTTGCAACACAGAAAAACAAAATTTAAAATTGCATTGTCTTTCCCTTTTTTCTTCCATTAGTTATCATCATCATCATCATCATCATTATCATTATCATCATCATTATTCTAATTGTTACATTACTCCAAGCAATGTTTTGTTGTCTTGAAATTTAATAAAATACTATTGTTAGCAAATCCCAAACATTTGTACCCTAATATAATGAATTATCAAAAGCACTTTTATAATTTGTTTAAAATGTATAGTCAGAAGTAACTGATAAAGGAAAAGAAAGTTTCAAATTTAAATCCTTCCACTTAGTATTGTAGAAATCAGATGATATAGTTTGTAACAACCAAAAAAATTAAAAAGTTGAATCTGCAACTTTTCAAAGATCTTTTATTTCTTTTGTTACACTTATTTTACATTAGGTTGGCTTACTTATGACAGATTTAATAGTAATACCATCAAAATGTGCATACTTAGCTAAAAAGATATTTTACATTAAAAAGTATCATGGGTCAGGAAGGTTATAGTAGTGAAAATGTACAGTATATTACAGAGCATGAAAATAGGTCACTGTTAAGATGTTGCCATTGGTAACTTTTTCAAAGTAAATTAGCTAAAAAGTCTAAAATATTGGTATTTTTTTACCAATTTATACTGTCACTCAAAAGAGAAATATGAAATGGTTGCTTTTAAAATCTTGTATCTATTTTAAAATATGTTATACAAATTTCCTATGCTTGCAAAAATTTTGTTTTTTTCCTTCTAAATTTTTATATTTTCTTCTTTCAGAAATAATAGTTTTACTGAAGTTATTTTGTCAATATCATCTTTTAAGGCTCCAAAATTACTTAGAAATTCTTTATTTATTTAGGCATAATTAATTTATTATATTAAATAATGCATAATGTTTATATATAACATATAACATAACACAATAAATATATTAAAATATATTATTTCTTTATTTAGACATTTTTAGAAATTAGATATATTTAGAAACCTTTTCAAAGTATAACATATTGCATAATATTTAGAGCTCAGAAGAGATGCACCACTTGTCTCAATTAGATTTAAGATTGAATATAGTAAGGGAATTCCCTCCCTGCCATATCCTATTTTGTGGCTCAGTTTTACTCATAAGACCATAGATAGGAAATTCCTTCAATAAATTAATGAATTTTGTTATCAACCATCAATAGGAAGACTACTGAAATCCTCAATAAAAACCTCCAGGTTATGCTTTTCTTGACATTTGTCTACTTTTTTCCTAACAGACTTGCTTATTTTTGGATACTCTTTCCTTCTGATTCACCTTTTTCTAGCTCCCTTTTATGTTTCCTTGCCCTCCATTTGAATGTAAGGTTTTTGAAGGTAAGTAATGCATTTATATTCCCAATGCTTAATATAAGACTGCACAGAGTAAACACCAATGAATACTCTTCACTTTCTCTCCCTTTCTCCTGTCTCTCACACATACCCATTCAATATAATATGTTTCTCTTCTCTGTGTCTTTGCACTGACTGGTTATCATGACTAGAATTGATGAGGTCAGGGAACCAAATGAGAAGATGCAAATGGTGAGGTGTGAGAATTGGGGGAGAAATTTCCTCTGGTCAGAAGCAGAGTTCCTATGCAGAAAAAATTCACAAATCTGAAATCTGTGTGGCAAAAAGGCACTGAGAAGCCAGCTTTCTAGGGAGATAGACTTCTTAGTGGGCAAGGAATAAAGCAAAGGTAGGTTACACTGAGAAGAAGATATCTTCAACAGTGAACAAGGTCCTATTTAGGGTTCAGAGTTGTCTTTTATTAGCTGTCTTGGGGCTTCAATTCAATTCAAAATTGAATGAGATTACTTAACTGAGAGTTTGAATCAATGTTGACAATACCCTGGGCCTAGATCTCCAATTGAAAAGACATTATTTATCTTGGGAGTTTGAGCTACTGGAAGTGATTCCAGATTAATCTTCCCCTCAATAGAGGGTGCAACCACATCCATGGCCAAGATCTCCAACCCAATTGAGTGAGATTACTTAACTGACTTCTCTGGAGGGGGGGGCTCTTTTAAAGGAGAATTTGGACAGTTTCAGGGTTCACCCCCATCATTTCATCCCAATAGATCTCGATTTCCATCAGAATGTTTTCTCTCTATATCTGCATCTTTCAACATGCTTAGATTATTTTTAAATTCAGTTCAATCAATACCTTTTACAGAAAGTCTTCCCAGTATACCCAGCTGAAAGAAGAAAAAAAATCTTAAGATTTTATATGTCATTGGAAAGTTTGTTAGACAGTCTGGTGAAAACTATGGATTATAAAGAAAAATACACTGAAATATAGCTATCAATCAATTTATTTCTCTATCTTATTTTAATAAGTTTAACTTGAGGTTTAAAAGTTCTGCACTTGTATATTCCTCTGAAAGGTCCTTTTTTCTATTCTGTATGTATTTTATGTGCAATTATATATTCTTATATTATTATGACACCATTAGTACATAAACTCTTTGAGGGGAGGGGCTGTTATTGTGATTTTACCAGAATTTATGTCACTGCTTGCGATATAGAAAACATTTAATAAACTTTTTTGACTGTTTGACTAGAATGGCTAAATTTATCCCAAAAGAAAAGACATAACTAATATTTCTCTCTCCATTCTTCACTGAGATGGGGTACTATGATTGTGGAACACTATACTCTGTCACACTTAACTGTTATGTTCTTTTCCTCAGTGGCATTAAAAATATCTTTTTCTATTCATGTTTTTTTGTGGAAAATAAAATAAATCAAAATGATTTTAAACAGAAAAAAATATTCCTTCATCTTGAGAGGACTCATCTTAAGAAGACTCTCTCAAATTCCTCCTTTTCCAACATATTTCTGTTTAGATATATCAGTGTGGTACAAAAGTAGTCCTGAGTTTTCAAATTCATGAAAGGAGAATGCATGTTCTGGTGAGCCCTAAAAAAAACTAAAAGTAGCTTTGAATGCAAAATGAGTAAAGAATGCTTTCTCAATTGTATGCATAGTAGAAACAATTGAGGAATGATTTTGATTGATTCAGAACTTAATGAGTGTTCAAAACAATATAAAACACATTCAACTTCAATTTAGGAAATTGTCAAAAAAGTATCCTAAAGATCAAACGTTGACCTTGTAGTATTTAGCCAAAAGAATGTTACCAAAATGTTACCAAAAAGAATGAATAATGATATAATTTGGATAAAGAGAGCACATCAACTTTTTAGATAACATAAAACTGGGTTGGATAACTAATATAGTTAATGAATAGATTGATAAAATAATAATAATGATGATGATGATAATCTTCTTGGGTTACAGTATTGGACTGAATTTTTCTTAATGTATTTATTTAAAACAAATGCAAACTGCCTAATGTTGCTGTATATAATATTTTTGGTAACAAGCTGAATTTTTTTTTTGATTATTGATACATAGTATTGATTTCCTGTGATTAAGACCCTCTCATCAGCTTTCTCCAAATCTATCTGAGCTGGGTTGAACACCTTTTTCATTGACCTTTCTTGAAGTTTTTTCAGTCTATCTTGATCTGGAGAGTGATTTCATTCCATCAGACTCTATTTAGAAGCTTGATTTCATATGGTTTTTGAGGGAAATTGGACGAATTGGAGCAGCTTCCTGGCTTTACTTGGCTATCTTGGCTCTACCCCTAGAAGCCCAGAAAAAAATATATAAACACAATAAAATGGTGGAGAGAGAACCAAAAACTTGAAGGAGGTAAGGCAGGTTACTTTTGTTTTGCCTAATCTCAGGTCACATTGTTTCTTCTGTTCCAGAAACTCTATTGAGCTTTGTAGTAAATAATATGTTATTAAGCCTCATAGTTCTAATATTCTTCTGCTTCTGGTTTGTCAGATAAGTGATTCATATTTTTATTAAGCATCCCTTTGCTCAACTGGATTAATGCTTCTAGTCAAGACAAAAAGTCAATGAAATAAAAAATGACTTGAAAAGCAGAATTGGCCAAATATAAAAAGAGGTACAAATATCAAATGAAGAAAAACAACAACAAACAAATAAAACTCTTTAAAAATCACAATTGTCAAATGGAAAAGGAGGTACAAAAGTTCACTGTGGAAACTAATTCCTTCAAAATTAGAAATGAGCAAATGAAAACTAATGACTTTATGAGAAACCAAGAAACAATAAAAGAAGGTCAACATAATGAAGAAATGGAAGAAACAGATCTTTAGAAAAACAACTGTCTTAGGAGAAATTTTTTAATTGACTTACTGAAAACCAAGATAAAAAAAGCAACAACAACAACAACCTAAACATCTTTCAAGAAATCATCAAGGAAAACTGTTCTGATATTCTGGAGCCAGAGGGTATAAGAGAAATAAAAACAGAATGCACTATTCACCTTCTGAAAGAGATCCCCAAATCAAAACTCCTCGAAATATTATAGTCAAATTCCAGAACTTCCAGATCAAGGAGAAAATATTGCAAGCAGCAAGAAAAAAACAGTTCAAGTATCAAGTATCCAGGACTTCATTACATTAAATAATTGGAGAGTTTAGAAAATGATAGTCCAGAAGCTTAAAAAGCTAGACTCACTATAAGGAATCAAAAACCCAATAAAACAAAACAAAACAAAACAAACAAACAAACCAAAAAAAAAAAAAAACAAACAAACAAAAAGGAAAAATATCTATTCAATGAACTTCCAAGTATTACTGATGAAAAGACGAAAGTTAGACAGAAAATCTGACATTTAAATCTAAAATTCAAGACAAGGATAAAATAGCAAACAAGAAAAGAAAGTCATAATGTTAAACTATTTGCATTTTTACATAAAATGATTATTGTAATTCTTACAAATTTTCTCTTGAATCCTTTTTTCCTCCCTCTCTGAAGATGGTGAACAAAACCCCCTAAAAGGAACCAAAGAGAAAAAAGTCAAAAAGGAAAAATAAAAAAAAGGAAAAGAATAATAAAATGGAAGATGCAATGGAAAAGGTGATGAAAAGCCTTGATAGTAATACAGTTAGAAGCCTGTCCTGACTTGAGGGATTGCTAGATAATTCAGGATCTGCAAAGTAATACTGGTAATTCTGTAAGCCATGTTAAAATGGAAATAAAGTTTATAAAAACTGGGAAATGATTTTATATCCATTGTTTCTGATAAAGGTCTCATTTAAAAAATTATTAAAGCTTTTTATTTTCAAAATTTATGCATATGTAATTTTCAACATTCCCCCTTGCAAAATCTTGTGTTCCAATTTTTTTCCCTCCCTTGCCCTTACTCCCTTCCCTAGACAGCAAATAATGTGTAAACAGGTGAAATTCTTCTATACATATTTCCACAATTATCATGCTGCACAAGAAAAATCAGATCAAAAAAAGAAAAATGAGAAAGAAAAGAAAGTGCAACCAAACAAGAATAAACAGAATGAAAATACAATGTTATGATCCACACTCAATTCCTAAAGTTCTTTCTCTGGGCGCAGATGGTTCTCTTCATCACAAGACCATTGTAACTAACCTGAATTATCTCAATTTTTAAAAGAGCCACATCCATCAGAATTGATCATCATATAATCTTGTTGTTGCCATGTACAACGATCTTACTTCACTTAGCATCATTTCTAGTAAGTTTGAGTATATTCTCTGTATATTAGGCATTCCCCATTTGAAAAACAGTTGGAGGATATGAACAGAGAATTTTCAGAATATGATATTCCAGAGGTTAAAGAAGCTAGATTTACTACAAGGAATCACTTATCCAATAAAACTGAGTATAATACTAATGGGAAAAATGCTTTTTCAGCACAATAGATGATCTCCAAGTGAAAAGACCAGAGTTGGACAGAAAAATTAACTTTAAAATACAAAATTCAAGACAAACATAAAATGGTAAATAAGAAAGGAAAGTCATAAGGGATTTAATAAAATAATGTTAAACTATTAAGAAGAAATTAAATCTATAGTCATGTGAAACTAATTAAAACAATTCTGAGATACTACCTCACACCCATCAGATTGGTTAAAATTACCAGAAAAGATAATGATAAATGTTGGAGAGGATATGGGAAGATTGGAATATTAATGCATTGTGTGAAATAATCCAAATATTCTGGAGAGCAGTTTGGAATCATGCCCAAAGGGCTATCAAACTGTGCATACCCTTTGATCCTGCAATGCCACTGCATTCCAAAGAGATAATAAAAATGGGAAAAGGATTTACATGTGTAAAAAATGTTTGTAGCAACTCTTTTATACACTGGCAAAGGATTGGAAAGTGAGCAAATGCCCCCAAATTGGGAGATAATCAAGTAAGTCATATGATATGAAAGTAATAGAATACTATTCTATAGGAAATGATGAACAAGATGATTTAAGGAAAATCTGGAAAGACTTACATTAAGTGATGCTGAGTGAAGCGAGCAGAATCAGGAAAACATTGTAAAGAGCAATAGCAAGATTCTATTATGGTCAACTAGGAAAGACTTAGCTCTTCTGAACAATTCAGTTATCCAAGGCAATTCCAAGAAATTTTGGATTAAAAATGTCATCCATATCCAGAGAGAACTATGACGATTTTTTTTTTGATGAGGAACAAGGTAAAAGAAGAAAGATAATAGAGTAAGTTGGTGTGCAGAATAGAATGGAGGCAAATACATTTAACAAGATTCTCTGATCAAAGGTCTTTTTCCTCAAACATATGGAGAATTGATTCTAATTTTTTTTTTAATTTCAAAGATTGCTTTTTTATTTACAAGATATATGCATGGGTAATTTTCAGCATTGACCCTTGCAAAATCTTCTTTTCCAAATTTTTCCCTCTCCCCACCCCTAGATGCTAGGTAGACCCATACATGTTAAATATGTTAAAGTATATGTTAAATACAATATATGTATACATATCCATACAACTATTTTGCTACACAAGAAAAATTGGACTTAGAAATAAGGTAAAAATAACCTGAGAAGAAAATCAAAGTTGCAAGTGGACAAAAACAGAGGGAGTAGAAATGCTATATTGTGATTCATACTTATTTCCCAGAGTTCTTTCCTTGGGTGTAGCTGCTTCTCTAGACAAATGGAACTGATTTGGTTCATCTCATTGTTGAAGAGAGCCATGTCTATCAGAATTGATCATCATATAGTATTATTGTTGAAGTATAAAATGACTTCCTGGTCCTGCTTTCACTCAGTGTCAGTTCATGTAAGCCTCTCCAGGCCTTTCTGAAATCATCCTGCTGGTCATTTCTTATAGAACAATAATATTCCATAACATTCATATACCACAATTTATTCAGCCATTCTCCAATTTCCATGTTCTAGCCACTACATAAAGGGCTACACAAACATTTTTGCACATACAGATCCCTTTCCCTTCTTTAAGATCTCTTTGGGATATAAGCCCAGTAGTAACACTGCTGGATTAAAAGGTAAGTATGGTTTGGTAACTTTTTGAGCATAGTTCCAAATTGCCCTCCAGAGTGGTTGGATTCATTCACAATTTCACCAACAATGCATCAATATCCCAGTTTTCCCAACATCCCCTCCAACATTCAGCATCATCTTTTCCTGTCATCCTAGACAAACTGGCAAGTAGGTAGTGGTATCTCAGAGTTGTCATAATTTGAATTTCTCTGATTAATAATGATTTGTAGCATGTTTTCATATGGCTAGAAAGAGTTTCTATTTCTTCATCCGAAAATTGTCTGTTCATATCTTTTGACCATTTATCAATTTGATAATGGCTTGATTTCTTATTGAGTCAATACTCTATATATTTTGCAAATGAGGCCTTTATCAGAACCTTTGACTGTAAAAATGTTTTCCCAGTTTATTGCTTCCCTTCTAATCTTGTCTGTATTAGTTTTGTTTGCACAAAAGCTTTTTAATTTGATATAGTCAAAGTTTTCTATTTTGTGATCAATAATGATCTCTAGTTCTTTGGTCACAAATTCCTTCCTCCTCCACATGTCTGAGAGGTAAACAATCCTATGTTCTTCTAATTTATTTATAATCTTATTCTTTATGCCTAGATCATGAATCCATTTTGATCTTATCTTGGTGTACAGTGTTAAGTATGGGTCAATGCCTAGTTTCTGCCATACTAATTTCCAATTTTCCCAGCAGTTTTTAATAAACAGTGAATTCTTACCAAAAACTGGGGTCTTTGGGTTTGTCAAACACTAGACCATTAACATCATTCACTATTTTGTCCTGTGAACTTAGACTATTTAACTGATCAACTAGTCTATTTCTTAGCCAATATCAAATGGTTTTGGTGACTACTGCTTTATAATATAGTTTTAGATCTGGTACAGCTAGGCCACCTTAATTTGATTTTTTTTTTCATTAGTTCCCTTAAAAGTCTTGACATTTTGTTCTTCCAGATGATTTTTGTTATTTTTTCTAGGTCATAAAATAGTTTTTTTTGAATCTGATTGATATAGCACTAAATAAATTGATTAGTTTAGGTAATATTGTCGTCTTTATTATATTCGCTCAACCTATCCAAGAGCACTTAATAATGTTATCCAATTGGTTAGATCTGAATCTATTTGTGTGGAAAGTGTTTTGTAGTTTTGTTCATATAGTTCCTGACTTTCCCTTGGAAAATAGATTCCCAAATATTTTATACTATTGGCAGTTACTTTAAATGGAATTTCTCTTTGTATCTCTAACCGTTGGATTTTGTTAGTGATATATAAGGATGCTGATGATTTATGTAGATTTATTTTGTATCCTGCAACTTTGCTAAAGTTGTGGATTATTTCTAATAGCTTTTTTAGTAGAATCTCTAGGGTTCTCTAAGTATAGCATCATATCATCTACAAAGAGTAATAATTTGGTTTCCTCATTATCTACTCTAATTCATTTAATCTCTTTTTGAGTCTAATTTATTTTTAAAAATGAGCCATTCCCTAAACTGATCAAAATATATAAACAGTTCTCAGATGAAGGAATCAAAGGTATCTATAGTCACATAAAAATTGCTTTTACTAAATTGGAGTAATGAAAAGTAAAAAGAATTCTCTAATGCTATCTCATACGTATTAGTTTGGTTAATAAAATAGGAAAAGAAAATGACAAATGATAGAGGAGATGTGGGAAATGAGACATTAAAATACTATTGGTTACCTGTGAATTGATAGAATCATTCTATAGAGCAATTTGTAATTATGTCACAAGTGCTTTAAAACCATTCTCTTTGACTTAGCAATACTACGACTAATAGTATTTAGGGATAAGATCCCCAAAGAGATAAAAACAAAAAGAAAAAGGACCTTTATTTATAGTAGCTTTTTCCTGGAGGTAAAGAACTGAAAATTGAGGTGTGACCATTAATTGACGAATAGCTGAACAGATTGAGGTATGTGATGATGGTGGAATACTCGTATTATAAAACATAATGAGCAGGATGCTTTTAGAAAAACCTTGAAAAGACTTCCATGAGCTGATGCAAAGGGAAATGTACAGTGTGCAAAAATAAAAGCAATATTGTACATCGATCAGTTGTGGATGACTTAGGTACTCTCAGCAATGCAATCATCTAAGAAAACTCTTAAGACTTAATGAAAAGCTTGTGAGACTTATGAAAAATGCTATATTTTCTCAGACAAATTACTGATAATGTCAAATACAGACTAAAGAACACTTAATTTTTTCTTTGCTTTTCTTGAGGTTCTTTTCCCTTCCTTTAATCTATGTGTTCTTATATGGAAATGTTTTGTATCCCTACACATATAATCTATATCAAATTGCTTCTCAATAGGGAGTGGGGAGGAAGGGAAAGAATTTGGCATTCAAAGTTTTCAAGACAACTATTAAAAATTGTCTTTCCATGTAATTGTGGAAAAATAAAATACTAAATTAAAATAAAATAAAGATTAAGCAGCATTGGGGAAATCTTGATAAAGGGCATTTTTTCCTAAGACTTAAAGGAATCCAGGAAAAAACAGGTGGTAGACAAAATGAAGGAGAAAATTATAGGCATGAGGGACAGCTAGTAAAAAGGCTTAGTGCTTAGAGAAATAGTTTGTTATGCATGGGAACAACAGGAAGGCCAATGTCACTGGATTACAAACTATATGGGAAGAGAATAAAGTGTTTGTTAGCATTAGCAATTTTGTTAGGCCTTATTATTTCTTATTCTAATTCATATTATTCTTTTGCATTTATCCTCAGCTCTATGCTTTGATTTTTTATGCATACTCAATTAAAAGCTGAATTCAGGCAATTTCTTAAATTATATAAAGTAGAAAAATATATTTATATATTGAAGTAAATGTATATTTACCCACACAAAATAATTTATTAATTGAGAACAGCAACATGATAGAGAATTATCTGTCTTCCATCTTTCATTAGCAGTAATAATGAGTTATATTTTATCCAATGCCCCAATTGAAATTAGAGAGGACTATTTGAAAACCCTTCACAAATTGAGGCATGGATGATAATATGCTTTCTTCAAATAGTCATTCTTCTCAAGAGGACTACAGAGTGAGCTATAATATTGCTCTACATCTCCACACTGTTAGAACTATATGCCCCAAAGGAGCTACTTTATTATTTTTTTTTTTTTTTAGTTTATGTCTCAGGCATTCACAAATATCTTGATTCCAGCTAGAAAAGCAGGGACAAGAATTCTGTCACTAGTGTCAACAACAAGTTCAAATCAAGTTTAGAATATAGAAGTGCTCTAAAAGCAATATTTCCCCATGTAATCTTGGACAATATGCATATACAGAGAATAGAATGAAAGCAATTGTTTAAAAAGATGCAATTGAATCCAAAGCTTTTGTAAGAGAAGAATAGAGATCACCCTATTGACATCAGTTTATAATGCTTCATTGGAACTGTTATGAGAGTTTGACAATAGCAACAAGTAATATGAATAGGCTCTTTCTCTGCTATTAAATGTGTAGTTAGAGCTCTAAGGCTCTCTCTACAATGACAAATTTAAACAGTGTACTCTTCTGAAAATGCCAACATAAGAAAAGTCTCACATCATAATATTTTGCCCCCATGTATATATTTTACTTTATTGCTACTAAATTTTACCTACATTGCTATGATTTTAGGAAATACAGTTTTATTGCTATCAAAATTCTACCACTTTAAGTTCATATTTACTACCTTCCTAGACTACTTTTATTTATAATAATCATTCTAATCATTCTTTCTGAATAGTCAAAGTAGCTGTTTTCCAAATTATGCACATCAGAAATTTATTGTGAAGTAAGCCTCTTGTATAACATCTATAATTTCTCATTATCTCTTACATGGTCCTTTAAGCATTCTGCTTTTTAGGTGTTACATCCTTCAATAGATTTTGATTTTCTCAGTGACAGTAACTATATATCCTTTGAGAAGCACAAGTGTATAGGAATATATATATATATATATATATATATATATATATATATGTATATAATATACACACACATACACATATGAATTTCTGATTGATTAATGAAACTATATTTCCATAAAGACAAAAATTAATGGTGAGAGGTGCTTAATACTTGAGTTTCTTTTCCATGTCAAAATGCTTCCTGAAATAATTTTATTTAATAATTTATTATACTGGAGTAAGACAAAGAAAGCAAACAAATTTAAAAAAAATTTTCTCTTTTGCCAAAATATTTGTTTGTTCAGAAAATGATTTAAAAAAAAAAAAAAAAGAAGTGCACTTTAATGCTACTTACTCAAAGTGTTCAGTTGTTTGGTAGGGATAATTTGCTTAATAGTTCCATTGGCTGTTACCTAAGAGTTATTTGATTGAGTCATTGAAGCATGAGAGATTTAGAGCTGGGAAGGATCTTAAGTCATAGGACTTTGTTCAAGCCTGCATCTAATCTCCATTAAAATTCAAGTGCTGTGCATAGATTTTGAATGATAAAGAAACTCATAGGAAGGTGAGCATGATAGGAATTTAATTAGAGCAGAAAAACTTAACTGGTGTGTGTGTGTGTGTGTGTGTGTGTCTGTGTCTGTGTCTGTGTGTCTGTGTGTCTGTGTGTGTATGTGTGTAATCAATGAAAAACAAGATTGTGAAAGAGTGACTGGCTTTGAAGAATCCAGAGAAAGGTACCCTCAAATCATACGGAGCTTGTTTTGACAATTGGATGAATAATCATTTTCAGTGTCATGTGTTCAAATACAATATTTGAAGATAAAAAGAATCAGAGGAAGGAGTAATCTTAGTCTTCTCTATTGGGAAAAGTCTTTTGCATCAAGGCAAGTTACACCAGTCACCATTTTGAATTGTGAGAATGATTACATAGAAAAAGAGAAGAAAAAGGGAAAGTATTATTCAATACCACCAGAAATCAAACAACAACAGTAAGAGAAGCACTATAAACTTGCATCCTTGTTTTATGTTTGGCAAATGTAATCTTAAAAGTTAAATAAAACTTTTAAACATTAAGTTTGTATTAGATCACTGATTTTCTCTATTCTGATACCTACATTTAGTTTGGTAGCCAGTAGATTTCCTGAGAAAGTTATTTTTAATCCATTTCTTTACTATTTTCAAAAACTATTTTGCTAATTCTCATTTACCTCTAGGACTTCCAACTTCAGAAAAATTCTGATTAGATAGAGAATAAACTTTAATAACTTTTTTTTTTAAAAAAACCATAGCTAAAAATAGGGTTGAGACAATACTCCTTTTTCTTTTCTTTGATGAAGTGATGACATGTAATAGAAAAGTTTTACTTATCACTTACAATATATCAGATATAGTGTTAATTTCAGGAGATACAAAGGCTCACAAGTAAGATGAAAATTGCTAGGAAAACTTTATATCTAAACTATGAACGCATTTCAACCTTATTTTGGTATTGGGTGTAAGATATGCATTAATGCTTAGTTCCTGCCATAATAAAGAATGACATTATAAGCAAATTAGAACAAGGAAGGATAGTCTAACTGTCTGATCTATGGAGAAAAAATGTGATTTGTAGCCGAAGAAGAACTAAAATACTTTAAGGAATGAAAAATGAATACTTTTGATTATATTGAGTTAAAAACAAAACCAATGCAGATAAGATTAAAGGGAAAACAGTAAACTAGAGGGAAAATTTACATTCAAGCTTCTGGTGAGAGCTTCACTATAGAATATATAGAGAATTGATTCAAAATTATAATAATACAAGCATTCTCCAATTGATAAACAGTCAAAAGATATGAATGGACAATTTTCAGACAAAGAAATTAAAACTATTTCTAATCATATGAAAAAAATGCTCTAAATCAATACTGATCAAAGAAATTCCAATTAAGACAATTCTGAGGTTCCACTAAATACCTCTCAGATTGGCTAAGATGACAGGAAAAGATAATGATGAATATTGGAGGGGATGTGGAAAAACTGGGACACTAATCATTGTTGGTGGAATAAGTAAAATGATCCAACCATTCTGGAGAGCAATATGAAACTATGCCCAAGGGCTATCAGATCATGCATACCCTTTATCCAACAGTGTCTCTACTGGGCCTGTATCCCAAAGGGATTGTGAAAAAGGGAGAAAGGACCTATTTATGCAAAAAATGTTTGTAACAGCCCTTTTTGTATTGGCAAAGAAGTGGAAACAGAATGGATCCCCTGAGCAGATCAGTTTAAGAATGGGTGAATGAGTTATAGTATATGAATGTTATGGAATATTACTGTTTTGTAAGAAACAATTAACAGGATGATTTCAGAGATGCCTGGAGACTTACATGAACTGATGCTAAATAAAGTGAATAAAACTGAGAACACTGTACACATCAACAAGATGATATGATGATCAATTCTGATGGATGTGGCTCTTTTCAACAGCTAGGTGATTCAGGCTACTTCCAATAAACTTTTGATGGAAAGAAACATATTTACTCAGAGAGAGGACTGTAGGGATTGAATGTGGATCACAACATAGTATTTTCATGTTTTTTGTTATAGTTTGCATGATTTTAAATTTTTTTCTCATTTTTTCTTTTTTTTCTGATGTGACTTTTATTGTACAGCATGATAATTGTGGAAAATGCATAGAAAAATTGTACATGTTTAATGCATATTGCATTACTTATGGTATAAGGAAGAGGGTGGGAGGAAGGGACAGGGGAAAAAATTGAACACAAGGTTTTGCAAGAGTGAATGCTGAAAACTATCTATGCATACATTTTGAAAATAAAAAGCTTTAAAAAATAAAATACAAAGTAAGAAATTTTTTGCCTTCAAGCTTTTCTGTTATAATAAGGAATGACAACACATAAAGAAGAGTGGTGGATGAGAAGACTGTTTTGTTACTATTTGTTAATATTTGATTGTTGTTCTCAAACTACAATAGCAAAGCATGGGAAAGCACAGAACATAGATGGTCAGAGAACAGTTTGAGAAGTCTAGGTCCAGATCGACTGAACTGATTGTTCATCACTCTGAAAGGCTTAAATCCCAGGATGGGAGCTTAGAGAGTTGGGGGAAAAATGGATATTGGAGCATAGTACAATATGAACATATAGATGACAGGAGTATAGTGATATCACATAAAATGTCAGATGCAATCAGTGTGATAGCTTATTTTACTGAACTTAATGTTTTGTCCTTTTAAAACATTTTTACAAGGGATGGCTTACTGAGTGTGAAAAGGGAAGAATGTATTTAAAATGAATTGCTTTGTAATGAAAAGGCATCTTGAAAATTCACAAAGGAAATATTGATAACCAAAACAAATTTGGCATAATATAATGAATACAGAATTTTTAATCTAGGATTTCAGGGTTCAAATCCTAATTCTGTTAATATCAACAGATGGATTATTTCAGCAAGTTATTTACATATTCTGCCTTCATTTTCTCATTTATAAAATGAAAAACAAAAGTTGGACCAGATTATCTTTAAAATTCTTTTTAATTCTAATTCTACTTTACTCTTTAATTTTCAAATTTCATTTAATAAATGTAAATAATCTACCCACATGGCTTCTTGTCGTAAAGATTATGAGAATAAAAGTTCCTTGAATGAAGAAGCAATTATTAAATTCTCATTACGTTACTCTGTATTCATATTCATCATTCAACAAATTTCTAACCTTAACTAAGTTGCTTAACCTGTTTTTTTGCCTCAGTTTCTGCAACTATGAAATATTAACAATACCTATTTTTCAAGGATATTAACAGTACTTATATTTTTATTGTGAGAATCACAAGAATTCATATTTATAAAATGTGTTTGCACGGTGCCTGACACATATTAAGTCCCTATTTACTCTCACTTACCCATTTCTTAGGATAATATTATATGACAGTATCTTGAAGTTATTGAGGTTTTAAAGGGAAAAAAGTCTTTTCTATATGATGTTATGTTGTATTGGGAGAAAATTTTGTTTGTATGCCTGTATATAAATTTATTTACACAATACTTAGACATAAACACACACACACACATAGAGTAATTTTTGAAAAGAGCCCTATTAACTGAAGGACCCAGATTTTAGTTTCAGGAAGGAGGTACTGCTTAGTTTAAATCATGTATCCTTACTGCCAAAGAGAATAACTTGAACATCAGTAGGCACTTAAATCATTCTCGAACTCACTTGATTTGAATTGAATGAAATATAATGGAACCAAAAGGAAAGAATAAAAGTATCATGGAATTCTTATTGTTATCCCAGTTTTTCTTCTTAAACAGCATGTTAACAATTTTTTTCTGCAAATCAGTTTTTTCACTGAAAATGATAAAATTAACAGAATATAAACTTTACAGGCTGTAAAGTTATAAAACTATGGATTGTGATCAGCTATGAACAATTTCTAGTAAAAAATAAAAAACAGAGCATGTTTAATCTATCTGAAGTTTATTTACTCAATAAATGCACTTCTGAAATTGGTGATTGTCTCATCTCAATTTTAGGTGAAATAAGCCTTGCAATTTCTTGGATAAGAAACTTTAACATTTCTATAAAATATCTTGTAAGAACAAAACATTTGGATGAAATTACTAACTCACTTGGATGCTATCTTCTTATGTCAAATAGCAAATTACTTGTGACTCAAATGAAATAACCTATCATCTCTATTGATTTCCTCCTTCCTGTGACCCAGGAATCCTGTTATGGCTCTATACTCAACATGTAACTCCGTTGTGCTAAATGAATAAAACTTTTCTGAAAAATTATCCTATAATGAGATACTTCTTGCCATCACATTAAAATACAAATAGAAGTAAAGCTAAACTCAGCTTTTGGCTTTTACCTGTTAAAGACATGATCAATATTTGAAGATATAGCATAATAACTTATTTTTAAAACATGAAACATAGGGGCAGCTAAATGGTGCAGTGGACAGAGCACCAGCCTTGAAATCAGAAGGACCTGAGTTCAAATCTAGCCTCAGACACTTAATATTTTCAAGCTATGTGACCCAGCACAAGTCACTTAACCCTAATTGCCTCAGCAAAACAAACAAAAAACACATGAAACATAAATGATTTTTTTCTACAAAATTGTTCTTCACATAAGTACAAAATATAGCAAACAAAAATCCTTGTACCACTAACTCTTACATATAGTGATTCCCTGCCAAAAGTCTTTCTACCTTAATCTCATCTTGAGGCATATAGTACAGGCAAGGTCAAAAATTATGATTTCATAAGGAAAGGAAACTCTTCTTTTGGAAATTCTATCCACCACTAACTTTCCATCATGGAGAGTATTCCAAGGTCCTTATCCATAATCCACAATAAATATATATCAAAGGCAAAACTTAAACTCAAGTCTTCCTAACACTAATGATAGATTGGTATAACCATGACACCCTCTTTTTTATACTCTTTAATGAATCACCATTTAACCAGGTAATTCAATGCCTAATAAAAGCAAATAACAACATCAATTATTTAGACAAATAACTTCATATGTAGTACTCTCTCTATCAGGTGTTGTGAACCCTCCACCTACAGCAACATGCAAAATTTTCTAGATTTAGGCAAAAAAAAAAAAACAACCTATATGTTCATAAAAATTTAATATATCAGTATTCCACTAGATCTGTGATAAAATGATGAATTAATAAAATAAACATAAATAAATGAATCTGTTGCATTCTATTACATTATCACAAGTCTTTCATTCAATATGAGTTCTTTTTCATGATGCATTATGCTCAACATAATTTGATACCTAGTGATGAAATTTCCAGTGATGATCATTTCTTAAAATAGATTGGTCCTACAATAACAGACATGTAGTCCGTATCTAAACTGAGCCTTGAAGGCCTGAGTTAGGCCTAGAACAATTTGCATTCTAATGACATAACCACATAATCTGTAAAAATTTAAGTACTATCCCTCCCCAGCATCCCTGAGATAACCATGAGGCATTTTTAACAAGATTTTTGTATACTAGAAACAGTACAGTCTCTATTAAATAGTTGCTATATGGAAAACCATTACATTTGAAGGCAATATGATTCAATGGGAATTATAGTGGATTTGAAGTAAGAAAAGGACTCAAGTTTCCCATTTAATATTTATTATTTACGAAACCTTATACAACTTAAGTTTTCTCTTCTACAAATGAGAGAGCTGGAACAGATAGCCTCTTAGGTCCCTTCCATTTCTTTATATGATCCCATGCTCTTATTTCAACGGCAGGCCCTAAATGTGTGGATTAAAAAGCTACTATTTTGTCCATCTTTTTTAGTTTAGGTTTTTTTTTTTTGAGATTCACTTGTTAATAAAATCATATGTTATACAATTTAAAGTGTCCCTTCTAGGAAATGTTAACATAAGAACTCACTCGCAAATTCATATCCAACAAGAGAAATTTACTAAATGCTTGTTCATCAACTGATCCCTTCTTTAAATGACATGTTTTAGTAGTTAAAGGGCTGTGCCTGAAATCAGGAAAACCTGGATTTTAATTCTGATTCAGTTATTTACTAGTAGTTGTTGATACAGAAATCACCTAAACTCTTTCAGCATCCATTTCCTTATTTATCCTGATTTATGTCTCATCACTGGAGCTAGATGGTTCTGTAGGAGAGAATGAGGCTAGTGACTTTACACATCTCTACTTCACTTAAATCCAACTCACTTGTACATCATGGCATCACTTTCCTGATGTCATGATTCTCTTAAAAAAAAAAAGGAGAAACAATTACCTTATCTGTAAGAAGAAGGGACTGGGATTTTAAAATTCTAAAGTTTTTTAAAGACTCAAAACCTGTTATCATAAAATTAGATATGGTATTTGTAAAACATATTAACTAATTTGTGTTTCCTTATCTGTAAAATAATAACAAAAATAGCACCTAATTCACAGATTTCTTGGGAGAATCAAATTATCTAAATTACATAAAGAGTCTAACAAATCTCAAGGTGTTTTATAAATAACAATTATTGTTATTATTTTTTAATCTATGTATTCAAAAATCTGTTCTTGATGTCAAGATATGAGTGACTTTTTTATACAAAATAACAGGGTATCCTTAGGTTAGAAATAAAAATCTCAAACTACATGAAGTGACCTTACATGTCCAAGTTGTACAAAAATATCAGGCACATATGATTTAATAGCTACAAAATACCATAAGAAAATTTCCCATATCATCCTCCATAAGCCATCAAAAATTCTCTTTTTCTTATCACCCTAGAGAGTTAACTAGGTCTCTGAGATTTAAAATGTTTTTATTGATTGTACATCTTGTGTGTATACATATACATACACACATTTATTTATTTGTATATTTATACACACATACACACATCCATATATAAAATTACTTTCAGGAGGTTAATTAAATTTAAAATAATGATAATGATAACAAAACATTTATAAGAAGTCATGCGCTTTTTAAATAAAATATTGGTCAAACAGTACACTTTCCAAAAGCCACATCTAACCATAGCTTTAAAATGATAATCGTAGCTTTAAGAGAATGATCAAAATCAGTCAGTAATAATGAGATAGTCTGATGGTGGTACAAAAGAAATCAATGGGGGCAGTTTACTTTGTGACGTTATGGCATGTGATGACATGTAAAATGGAAAATAAAAACATTTAGAATTTATGGGTATTCATCATTCATTATCCTTATTGTATGGGAGTTTCATTATTTAACTGTCATCTTCATTCTTTTCACTCTAACATTGAAGTTTGAGGTTACCCAGTTTTACTTAAGGAATTATAGGGCAGATTTCAAAAGGACTATTGTGGAGAGATTTATAACAGGAGCAATCAAAAGTATTTCATTGAACGCAAGCTTGGAATGTTATGAATCTTAAATATAGAATAATATAACCTGTGTATTCAATCCCAGCTATATATATATATATATATATATATATATATATATATATATATATATTATTTCTCTCATCCAAAATTTTTTTCACATTTTATTTTTTTTCCAGTTACATGCAAAAATGACTCTTTTTTTTGGTTATACAGATACACACTTTTATATATATATATATGTTATATATATATACATATATATATATATATATATATATATATATATATCCTTTGTGTACAAACAAAACAAATTCAGACACACAATTAGAAGGAAAGGAATAAACTGGGAAAACATTTTTACAGTCAAAGATTCTGATAAAGGCCTCATTTCCAAATTATATAGAGAATTGACTCAAATTTATAAGAAATCAGGCCATTCTTCAATTGATAAATGGTCGAAGGATATGAACAGAAAATTTTCAGTTGAAGAAATTGAAACTATTACTAGTCATATAAAAAGATGCTTCAAATCATTATTGATCAGAGAAATGCAAATTAAGACAACTACACACTACCACTACACACCTCTTAGATTGGCTAAGATGACAGGAAAAGATAATGATGATTGTTGGAAGGGATGTGGAAAAACTGGACACTGATACATTGTTGGTGGAATTATGAATGGATCCAACCATTTTGGAGAGCAATTTGGAACTATGCTCAAAAGTTATCAAAATATGCATATACTTTGACACAACAGTGTTACTACTGGGCTTATATCCCCAAAAGATCTCAAACATGGGAAAGAAACCTGTATGTGCAAAAATGTTTGTGGCAGCCCTTTTTATAGTGGCTAGAAACTGGAAACTGAATGGATGCCCATCAGTTGGAGAATGACTGAATAAATTGTGGTGTATGAATGCTATGGAATATTATTCCCCTGTAAAAAGTGACAAGCAGGATGATTTCAAAAAGGCCTGGAGAGACTTACATGAAATGATGCTAAGTGAAATGAGCAGAACGAGGAGATTATTGTATACTTCAACAATAATACTATATGATGATCAATTCTGATGCATGTGGGTGTCTTCAACAATGAGGTTATCCAAACCGGTTCCAATTGTTCAGTAATGAATAGAATCAGCTACATCCAGAGAGAAAACTATGGGGAATGAATGTGGACCACAACATAGCATTTCCATTTTTTCTATTATTGTTTGCCTTACATTTTGTTTTCCTTCTCAGGTTTCTTTATCTTCTTTCTAGATCCTATTATTCTTGTGCAGCAAGATAACTGTATAAATGTGTATATATTTATATATATATATATTATTTAACACATACTTTAACATATTTTATATGTATTAGATAGACTACCTGCCATTTAGGGGTGGAAGGAGGAGGAAAGTTGGAACAGAAGGTTTTGCAAGGGTCAATGTTGAAAACTTTCTGATGCATATGTTTTGTAAATAAAAAAGCTATAATAATAAAAAAAAAAGAAAAAGGAAAAAAGGAAAAAAAAGTATATCCAAAATAAAGAAATTGAAATTTCCTTTTTTTTTTTTGAAGGTTTTTTTATTTAATAGCCTTTTATTTACAGGATATATCATGGGTAACTTACAGCATTAACAATTGCCAAACCTCTTGTTCCAATTTTTCACCTCTTACCCCCACCTCCTCCCCCAGATGGCAGGATGACCAGTAGATGTTAAGTACATTAAAATATAAATTAGATACACAATAAGTATACATGACCAAAACGTTATTTTGCTGTACAAAAGAATCAGACTCTGAAATATTGTACAATTAGCTTCTGAAGGAATCAAAATGCATGTGGCATAAATATAGGGATTGGGAATTCAATGTAATGGTTTTAGTCATCTCCCAGGTTCTTTTTCGCATAGCTGGTTCAGTTCATTACTGCTGCATTAGTAATGATTTGGTTGATCTGTTGCTGAGGATGGCAGTCCATCAGAACTGGTCATCATATAGTATGTTGTTGAAGTATATAATGATCTCCTGGTCCTGCTCATTTCACTCAGCATCAATTCTTTAAGTCTCTCAGGTCATTCTGAAATCATCCTGTTGGTCATTTCTTACAGAACAATAATATTCCATAATATTCATATACCACAATTTATTCAGCCATTCTTAACTGATGGACATCCATTCAGTTTCCAGTTTTTAGCCACTACAAAAGGGCTGCCACAAACATTCGTGCACATACAGGTCCTTCCCTTCTTTATAATCTCTTTGAGACATAATCCCAGTAGTAACACTGCTGGATCAAAGGGTATGCACAGTTTGATAACTTTTTGAGCATAGTTCCAAACTACTCTCCAAAATGGTTGGATTCATTCACAACTCCACCAACAATGCATCAATTCCCAGTTTTCCTGCATCCCCTCCAACAATAATCATTATTTTTTTCCTGTCATCTTAGCCAATCTGACAGGTGTGTAGTGGTATCTTAGAATTGTCTTAGAAATTGAAATTTCCTAGAGTTCTATAATGATACTATGTTATAATCATCATTGTTATATGAGAATAATGCTTATATGTTTTTATTTTGGATCATTTTCTTTATAGAACACATTTGTAATCTACTAATTGTTCTCAAACACTATTTTTATAGTGCTATTTGATGTACCCTGATTTTAAAAAAAGATTATCAGTACTTTTGGTAATATATTATCAAACCAACATATCAGCCTTTAATATAATATATGTTCCTAAGAAAGTAGGATGTGAAATTTTACTTTGGCCTAAATTGAATATTATTTTCCAATTGATTTGAATTATAATTTCAAATATTTTTGTATTCCATTCCTGATCTTAATTTGACAAGGGCTTCTTATATTTTAATTTTAATTTTTTCTGCTTTAGGGTATCTTCTGATCAAATTAGTTTTTAATGAATAAATAAATATAAATGACTACTATTGAAATAAACAATTTTAAATTTCTTTCCAAAGTTTTTTCATTAAGATAATGATGATATAAGTAATAAAATTTGTTTTCATTTTTTCCATATATTCAACAAGTTTTTTTTTCCTTTCTTTTTTTGAATTTCTTGAATTTGTAAGTCATCATGCTAAGCATTATAGGAGCATAAAAGTATTTCACTTCCTTGAATTTCAAATTAGTAGAAGATACAGTATATGCAAGTATATACACTTAAGTAAAAAAGGATGAAGTAGTAAAAAAAATAATGTGTTATATAGTCAATTTTTCTAAGGAGTTCAAAATATAGATAAGTAGAAAGAAAGATAAATAAATATATAGATAGAGAGCCTAGTCCATAGCCATTAGAAAAAAGAGATAGACAGAGAAAGGTAAAAGATACTGCTAGGCACTGCTCTTGAGAAGATTACAGTTTTAATATATATAAAAGACCCCTCAAAATAAAATAATTTAATGTATAATGTGTTATGTCTTAAAAAAGATATAGATTGGGGCAGCAAGGTGACTCAGTGGATAGAGCACCAGCCCTGAAGTCATTAGGACTTGAGTCCAAATCTGGTCTCAGACACTTAACATTTCCTAATTCCGTGTGGTCCTGGGCAAGTCACTTAACTGCAATTGCCTCAGGAAAAAAAAAATAGGAGTATATCTATGAGAAAGATACCTTTTGGACTATCCAGAAAAGTTTTTTTGAAGGAGGTCCCATTTTTTACTGGAATCTGTAGCCTGATTATAATTCAAAATAACATTCAAGTAATTTCTCTAGCCCCTAGAGATGTCCATCTCTAGGACAGAATGAGTTAGTTTACTTGGAAGAATTTCTAAATCCATTTTAGATATCAAGGATGCATAATTCTCTTGTTAATAATTGTACCATTTCCTTTCAAGTTAGCTGTGTAACAATATTTTATACTTCACTGTTTCTGTAATGAAATCAGCAACAAACATTCCATATGATTTTGATTGTATTCTGCTCGTTATGAGCCTTTTGTCCAATTGCCAGATTTAAGTCTCCAACTCAAAAAATAAACACTGGTTCTATAAATACAAATAACAGCTTATTTAACACCTAGTTTGCTTAGACAAAGCCTCTTGAAAGAATTTTCGTTTCTGGCTTTTTGACACCAATCAGAAAAGTGTAATAAAGAAGGGTAGATTTAGTGGAAAGGACAAGAGAAAGGAGAGAAACATCTCTGTGAACAAATATTAAGAAATTGGGAATAATTCAAGAAAAGATGAATTTCACCACATTTTATAAGAGTTTCTGAATAGAAAATGTTTAATGACACATAGCAATGAATTTTGAAACAAAAATCTTTATTCAGGCCAGACATACTTATATATGAAATCAAGTGCTCTAAGAATATAACTTATTATACCTAAAAATGTTAATTATTATTTTCTTGACTAACAAAGATTAGGCTATACATTGACTTCTGTATTTAATAATGGGTACAGTAGATATAAAGTAAAACTCTTGCATCAGTCTTAAAGAAAGGAAAGGGACCTCCACGTGCAAAAATGTTTGTGGCAGCCCTTTTTCATAGTGGCAAGAAACTGGAAACTGAGTGGATGCATATCATTTGGAGAATGGCTGAATAAGTTGTGGTATATGAATGTTATGGAATATTATTATTCTATAAGAAATGATTGGGATGATGATTTTAGAGAGACCTGGAGAGACTTACATGAACTGATGCCAAGCAAAATGAGCAGAACCAGGAGACCATTGTACATTGTAAGTTCCGGGCTAGCTCCCTTAAAATCAGCCAGAGTCAGGATAAGCAAAAGTCCTTGGTCTTTAGGGAGAGAAGTGAAGAAGATCGACAAAACTGCCAGGAGTTTTGCCAAGGATCTTTTCTTGATTCCATAGATTAGAATCTCCACACTTTTCTTCTCGTGAAGCCTCTCTCACTCCATGTCCTAATCCTTCCCTACAATACTCTTAACCCCAAGCATTGAGCTAGCATCAACTGAGAGAAGAGCAATTCCAAACATGCTAATAGTTATTATCCAATAGGAAATTAGCCTTAAGTGCTTGGTTGTCTGATTCAAGGGCACCTATTCAGAGTTTCAGCCCTTTACAATACATGACAACATCAATATTATATGATGATCAATTCTGATGAATGACTCCAACAATGAGATGATAGATGCCAATTCCAATGATCTTGTGATAAAGAGAGCCATCTACACCCAGAGAGAGGACTGTGGGAACTGAATGTGGACATAACATTCTCACTCTTTTTGTTGTTGTTCAGTTGTATTTTGTTTTCTTACTCATTTCCTTTCTTTTTTTAATCTAATTTTTCTTGTGCAGCAAGAGAATTGTATAAATATGTTTATGCATACTGGATTTAACATATATTTTAGCAAGTTTAACATATACTGGCTTGTTGGTTTCTTCATTTGCTTGTTTTTGTCCAGATCTTTTAGAGATGAAAAATGTTCTTATCTTCCTAATTTCAAAATTGGCTGTATTCAGATCGCCATGCTACATCTCAATGTTATCTATACAAATTAGAGAATAAAACATTTTTATATGTTCATTCATTAAAATGAGTATATACATGATAATATTTGGTAATGACAGGGGTGAACTCTGAAACTGTGTCCCCTTTGATCTGTAAAATAGGGAAGCTTCGGAGTCTCCAAAAAATACTGGGAAAGCATATGTTCCCAGATAAATTAAGTGGCTTCATTCATTTGGAAATCTTGGTCAAATCACCCTTCATTGATCTTTTGGGGGTAGCTCAATCACTTTCAAGCAATAGCAGGGTCTGGTGGGGGAAGGAAAAAAAACAAGCCTTCAAAATGATTTTATTCAGTTGGAGATCTGTGCCTGTTGAGTGGCTTGAAACTCCAAGATAATTATCTAGACCTGAAGGGCATTGGCAACATTGAAGGAATCTCATTCATGGAAGACTTAGCCTCAGACTGGTATAAAGGACAATTCTAAAGTCCAAATCTTTGCAGAAGTCTGAAGTAGGATTAGGCTTTTCCCATCTTGGCACAGCTGCTTACCAGGACTCTTTTCCACTGTGAAGACATTTTCTGTGAAGACATTTTATTCTCAGTGATAACCTTTGTTATTTCTCTGACAGGACTTCGCCACTTAGGAGTCTGTCTTCCTAGCAAAACTGGCTTCTCAGTGCCAATAAAAATCCCTTTTGCTATTCTGACTTTTTAGGGTTGTGAATTCTTTCACATTGGACCTGTGTCTCCTACCAAGGGTATTCTCACATCAATTCTATACCACTAGACTCGCATCAGTAATATTTGCTAGTTTGTATTCTATTAAAGAAAAAATAATAATTATTATTATATTAAAGAAAAAAAGTAATAAAATAATAGTCTAAATTTAAGAATTTCCATTGTTTCATTAATAAATTTTCTTTCCAGTCATTATGAATTAATATAGCTTTACTCTCTGGCTACCTATACATATATACATGTGTTTTCATGTGTTGAGACAGCAGATACCCCAAAAAGATAGGGCCCTTTGGTCAGTGTTATGGGTTTGGCAAAAGAATTCACACATTCAAGTTTGTCTCCATATTTAGGGGCAAAGATTTCTTAAAATTGTGATGCCAATTGAAGTGGGCTAAAGTTCTAAGACAATCTAGAAAAGAGTCAAAAGGAGGAAGATATTATGCTACTTTATAGCAGGCTAATTTCCTAGAGAATTTAACAAAGAGTCAGAAATTAGAAGTTAATTTTATAGGAAAGAGACCAGTGATTAAATTGATATGCTAATGATAGTTTAAAGGTACAATAAGGAATGGTAGGAGTTTCCATCATTGAGTTATATTTACATAAATATATGATCAAAATATTATATGAATTATGTTTTTACTAATATAAAATGAAAAATATTCATGTGTCATAAAGATTATATTGTTAGAATTGAAAGGTAATCTAGAACTACTTTGGTTCAACCTCTCATCTTACAAAAAGCAAAATGAAGCTGAGTAATAGGAAATTATTTTTTCTCAAAATCAGATCGTCAGCAATTAAACAGAAGCAGGACAGAAATCTTTATGTTCTTTATCAGTAAAAATTTATTGATTCTTTACAGAAAATTACTTCATATCATATCCACTCTGGCTATCATTCCAACCTCTTCCACAGAGAAACATTACACTCAGCTTTTGAAATAACCTTGAGCCATATTTGGTAAGCTTTTGATATATCTTAACAGGACCTACACTTATACCTCAATTGTTCAGAATGTATACTGTGCCTTTCCAGCTCTCTTTTATGTGTGGTGTTCCCTTTTTATAATGCCTTTTTGACTTTGAGTACAGGGGATTTTTTTTTAAACTAAGGTTTGAATATTTGGAGTTTAATACAATGCTTGGGATACAGTAATAATTTATTAAATTCTAATACTATTTTCTACCTACTTACCTAACAAGAATCATTTGAAGGCTTCAAAAGTAAATAATCTCTATCAACATGACTGTTCTTAAAAATGAAACCATAAGTGCCTAAGTTCATGCAATTCTTTGAAATGAATAATCAAATGATCAATCAAAACTAATTTATTTAGGACTTACTATTTACCAGATGATATTCCATGTGATGGTGACAAGTAAAAAAGAAAGAAAAGACAAACAAAAAAAAAGTTTCTACACTCATTGACTTTATATGTAAAGGAGAAAATAACAAATCTATAGAGAATAAATACAAAGGAATGAATATAAATACATGTATGTATCTATATCATATAATCCAATATACTTATAGATATCATAAGGCAGTTTGAGAGGGTAAGCACTTGAGATTTGGATAGCATCAGGAAAGGATTTAAGGAGAAAAAGATTGAATTTGTCTTGAACTGTCTTAATATAAAAAGAGGAATTCTATGAGCCATAAAAGGGAAATGAGAATAAGTAGAAAGACAGGGAGAAATCCTAGTTAACTGTTACAAAAATTCAAGGGGCACAATATAAAGGAGAAATGTCATATGCAGTAGAATGAGAAAAAGGAAGACTGAGGAGAAAATTAGATCTAGCAATTAAGAGATAAAGTTAGCCTTTACAGGAGATCAGAGTTGACTGAGTGATGGTATTATAAGAAACTGTGGGATACATGAGTGGAAAAGAGGCACTTAAGTTAGATACCCCTTTTAATTAGTTTAGATGAGAAAGGTAGAGAGTTCTGATGATAATTTGAATGAATGGTAAGGGTATAGTGAGTTTTTTTGTTTTGTTTGTTTTGATTTTGAAGAGATGGAGAATACTGGCAGAATTGAAGGAAGTAGAGAAGGAATTAGTAGCTATGGAGACATAAAAGATTCAAGAATATGAGAAAGCTCTTCAAACTTTAATATAATGGATAGATTTTTATCCAGCTAAGATCTATATTCTAGTTATGAGGTTCCCAGTAAAAGGCCTCTAAAATGTTGAGGTTGCTAGATACAGATTCTTCCTTACTAGGTCACCAAAATTATGGGATGAGTCACCAAAATGATGGGGTATAAGTGTGAGAGCCCAAAAGCAACTAGGATTATAAACCAGTGTCATGTGTCATCCCAAAAGAATATGTAGGTATAGACTTCTAGAGGGACAAAGATTTTAATACACTGCTGAGGATGGGTTAAACTCCAAGAGAAGTTATTAAGGAAATGGATTTTAGCAGTTAACAAGAAACAAGACAAGTTTCCTAGGGGAACTCGCTTTTCTTTCTTTTTTTTTTTTTTTCTTTTTTTATATCATAGCTTTTTTATTTACAAGATATATACATGGGTAATTTTTCAGCATTGACAATTTCAAAACCTTTTGTTCCAATTTTTCCCCTCCTTTTCCTATCCCCTTCCCCAGATGTCAGGTAGACCAATACATGTTAAATATGTTAAAGTATATGGAAACTCACTTTTCACCAGAAAGAAAACACCATTGAGGGGAAAGATGCCATTAAGAGAGAGTATGCCTTTGATTAATGGGCTAAATTTATAGAGAAGTTTAGTGAGGGTCTACAAAATAAGCAGATCTTTTGGAGAGTAAACATGAGCAGGACATGGGGGAGGGGATTTTGACATCATAACTTGGCTTTCTGATTGCTTATAGTAAAGGTAGAGACCATTACCTGGAATCATCAAAATTCCACTTGAACCAAAGACCTAAAAAACTAAAGGCCTTAACCAAATCAAAAGTGTCCAATGATAATCCTATCAGTGCTCCTCCCTACTTGCCTCAGAGAGTAGCTAAGTTTCCAGAAGATTTGCACTTTTTCTGCAAATTCCCACCTGGCTACCCAGGATTTTATCAGTAGGGGATACTTTCTAGGGAAAATGCATTCTAGGGAACAGACAGTTCTGGGTCTTAGAGATTCTCTAATACTTGTAATGCATCCAATAATAGTCAATCAGGATGTTTAAAGTAACTACTGATAATATAAAATATTTAGGAATCTATCTGCCAAGGGAAAATCAGAAACTTTATGAGCAAAATTACAGACCACTTTTCACACAAATTAAGTCTGATCTAACCAATTGGAAAAATATTAAATGCTCTTGGATAGGGAGAGCAAATATAATAAAGATGACAATATTGCCTAAACTAATCTATTTATTTAGCGCTATACCAATCAGATTCCCAAAAAACTATTTTAATGACCTAGAAAAAATAACAACAAAATTCATATGGAAAAACAAAAGGTCAAGAATTTCAAGGGAATTAATGAAAAAAAAATCAAATGAAGGTGACTTAGCTGTACCAGATCTAAAATTATATTATAGAGCAGCAGTTACCAAAACCATTTGGTACTGGCTAAGGAATAGATTAGTTGATCAGTGGAATAGGTTAGGTTCAAGGGACAAAACAGTCAACAAATATAGCAACCTAGTCTTTGACAAACCCAAAGACCCCAGCTTTTGGGATAAGAACTTACTGTTTGATAAAAATTGCTGGGAAAATTGGAAACTAATATGGCAGAAACTAGGCATTGATCCATACTTAACGCCGTACACCAAGATAAGGTCAAAATGGGTTCATGACCTAGGCATAAGGAATGAAATTATTAATAAATTAGAGGAACACAGGATAATTTACCTCTCAGATCTGTGGAAGGGGAAGGATTTTATGTCCAAAGAAGAACTGGAGATCATTACTGATCACAAAATAGAAAATTTCGATTATACCAAACTGAAAAGTTTTTGTACAAACAAAAGTAATGTAGACAAGATTAGAAGGGAAGCAATAAACTGGGAAAATATTTTTACAGTCAAAGGTTCTGATAAAGGCCTCATTTCCAAAATATATAGAGAATTAACTCTAATTTATAAAAAATCAAGCAATTCTCCAATTGAAAAATGGTCAAAGGATATGAACAGACAATTCTCAGATGAAGAAATTGAAACTATTTCTAGTCATATGAAAAGATGCTCCAAGTCATTATCAATCAGAGAAATGCAAATTAAGACAACTCTAAGATACCACTACACACCTGTCAGATTGGCTAAGATGACAGGAAAAAATAATGATGATTGTTGGAGGGGATGTGGGAAAACTGGGACATTGATGCATTGTTGGTGGAGTTGTGAACGAATCCAACCATTCTGGAGAGTAGTTTGGAACTATGCTCAAAAAGTTATCAAACTGTGCATACCCTTTGATCCAGCAAGTGTTACTACTGGGCTTATATCCCAAAGAGATTATAAAGAAGGGAAAGGGAGCTGCATGTGCACGAATGTTTGTGGCAGCCCTCTTTGTGGTGGCTAGAAACTGGAAACTGAATGGATGCCCATCAGTTGGAGAATGGCTGAATAAATTATGGTATATTAATATTATGGAATATTATTGTTCTGTAAGAAATGACCGACAGGATGATTTCAGAAAGGCCTGGAGAGACTTACACGAACTGATGCTAAGTAAAATGAGCAGGACCAGGAGATCATTATATACTTCAACAACAATAATATATGATGACCAGTTCTGATGGACCTGGCCATCCTCAGCAACGAGATCAACCAAATTATTTCCAATGGAGCAGTAATGAACTGAACCAGCTACGCCCAGAGAAAGACCTCTAGGTGATGACTAAACACCATTACATTGAATTTCCAATCCCTATATTTATGCCCACCTGCATTTTTGATTTCTTTCACAAGCTAATTGTAAAATATTTCAGAGTCTGATTCTTTTTGTACAGCAAAATAACGGTTTTGTCATGTATACTTATTGTGTATCTAATTTATATTTTAATATATTTAATATCTACTGGTCATCCTGCCATCTGGGGGAGGGGGTGGGGGGTAAGAGGTGAAAAATTGGAACAAGAGGTCTGGCAATTGTTAACGTTGTAAAGTTACCCAAGCATATAACCTGTAAATAAAAGGCTATTAAATAAATTTTTAAAAAATAGTCAATCAAGATGGTAGGATATATTGAAATTCTAATGGGTTAATAAAATGACTATCCTTAGCCTTAGAAAAAGAGGAAATAAAAGCAATCCATGATTACTGTTTTAAAATATTTTAAAAGTTCGCATTGGGAAGATTAAGTTTAAGATTATGGATTTAGATATATGTAACCTCCTACCTCCAAGGGATTACTGATTGCCAGGGCCTTACATACCAATCTTCTCCAGATAGACGTGGAAATGAGATCAAGGTTAAAGTGCCAAATAGCTTTTCTTTACTGGAAATCTCAGGAGGGGTTAGCAGGAGCAAAAGCAAGTGTATGTATGTCTCTGCATCTCTTTCTCTCTCTGCTTCTCCAAATATCTCTACATCTCTGCCTCTCTCTGCTTCTCTCCACATCCTTTTCTTTCGCCTATGGCGAAGCTGGCCATTTATATTTACTTTCCTCTGAGATTACTCAGTGCCTAACCCACTCAGCACTGCATAGGTGGATCCACAGAAGGGGGACACCTGGAGTTAGTGCTTCTTCCTAAGAAAAGATCTAGCAAGAGGACACACCCCTCGCCTTCTGAAGGAAACACTTGTAAGACACAGCCTCCTGCCTCAGAGGCCAAGCCCTCTGGGTCCACCCCACCAACTGACATAGCATACATGGCAATTCTCAGAAGGAAATTCTCTAAGAGACATAGGCAGGAATTTAAAAAGGGATCTAGTCCAAATTATTAATTTAAGAGAGTTGAGTAAACTAAGGCCAAGGAGATGAGTAACATGCCCAACTAAGCCCTGTAGCATTCTTTTCAAGTGCATTATGCTGTCTACAGAATCTACCTGTATTTGTTTCTCTTTGTGCTATAACATAAACTAGAAGTAATGGCTAGATATTGAAGACATTCAGTTTTAGTGCCATATTGGTAACTTTCTAATTAACATAAAGCATGTACTTTATCTTTTCTGTTTCAGAATTACTATCACTTGTAAGTTAACCTCTGATGAGTGGGCAAGTCTTTTCTGATCTATCAAGAGCAATGATGACAGCGTTGTTGACAATCAAAATCCCTCTCCTGATTTTGTTAATGTCTGTCTGGCAGATTTGTCTGAAAAGCCGGAATATTTCTTGCATAAATACATAGACAGAGATGAAGATAAGCTAAGAAAATATAAATAATCATATGATGTGAAATCTAGCAAAAATAATAATGCATTATTATTATTATGTGAGTAATCGAGATTTCTTAAAGAAACTATAGCACTTGTAGTTCCTCAAAACTATCTCTGAAAATTTATTTCCCATTTATGTTCCACATAAGGCTGAAGCCGTTTAAGTGAGGAAATTACTGAATTATAATTATAAAGACATCATAGTGTATTCAAATAAAGAAAACAATAAAAGACTCTAGTCACATAATACAACCATTTGAAATAGGCATGTAACAGGAATAATATCCTAAATATCAATTAAACTGAGGTAACCCTGAATGCAAAAGGCCTCTATCAATGGAACATTAGCTCTGATAGTTCCTACCAACCATTCCATTCTTTGAATATGGTGCTAAAAAGGTCCATGAACTTTTAACCTGAGAACTAGCTTTGCTATATCAGAAGGGCTTACTGCTAGTTCACCTGCAAAAAGACGTTTTAAAAACATAGCAAATCTTAAAGATCATCTACTAAGTAATAAAGAAGTTGTGATATGCTTCAGGTAAGGGAATAACCCCACCAGTAAAAGCAAATCTCCATAGAGCATCGAAATATAATATTGTAACATAGGTTGTTATCTGGAGCCAGAAAAAAAAAAAAAAAAAAGAGTTTTCAAACATGTTTCAGATATTAGCTTTCTGATTCTAAATAAGTGACTTAAACTTTCTCAGCCTCAGTTTCCTTATCCATAAAACAGGGATAATTGTAGTTCTCAGAATTGTGTAATTGTGTTGAGAATGAGATATTTCTATAGTAGATTACAAATTTTGAAGTGTAACATAAATGTTAGCTATTGTTGATGTCATTAATAATAATTATACTGCTTTGTACTACTTTGATGCCCTTTAGTTAACTACATTTTCTTTGGCTATGACAATATTCATGTAAAACACTAAAAGAAATCATTTTTATTATTACATTAATATGTGATAGTGTACTTAGAGAATTATCCAAAAATCTACTAGAAACAATTAATAGCTTAGAAAGTTACAGTATGTAAAATAAACACACAAATCATCCACATTTCTATAAGTAACTAATGAAGCCCAGCTATAAGAAATAAAAATAGAAATTCCATTTTAAATAAATGTAGGCAACATAAGATATTTGGTTGTCTACCTGCCAAGACAAATCCAGAAACCCAGAAAAACTAAAATGTTTTTCACACAAATAAAGTCAAATCTAAACAACTGGAAAAAATATCCCTTGCTCGAAGTTAGCATGGGCTAATATAATAAAAAAAAAATTACAATTCCATGTAAATTAGTCTATTTGTTCAGTAACATATCAAAATGCCAAAAATTTATTTTTAGAGCTACTATTACATTAATATTGAGATATTAAATTGAGATCATTTTTTTTCCTTATTAAGGCCCAGATTTTGTATAGTCAGTTTCTCTGAAATATGTGACTGATTGATGAAATTCTTCTCAGCCTTCAAGAAAAGTACTCTTTAATCTTGAGCAGAACCCTGTCCAACTAGAGAATCCAATCTGAATGAATTATTACCCCAGGGAAAAAAAATCCTGTCCTTTGACCCCTTCATTAGAGTTTAAAATAATCCAGCTCAGGAAAGGGAAAACCAACTAGAGGGATTTTTCTGGATGGATATCGATTCCCCTACTAAGCTTGCTAAAAGTAGCAGAGTTTCATAATTAAGCCACAATTTCAGAAAGAACTGAAGATTTCTACCTTACTCCCTCATTATATGTCTATCACTCAGAGTTGATTTTCACTTGTTAAGTGCATTCTGTTTTGAAAAGTAACTCTTTCAGTCTCCCTGTGGACTTCTCTTTGGTTACTGAGGGAAACCACTATTTTTTTTTAAGCTGACTGTTAAATTGTGGGATTCTGCCTAGAGAGAACTGAGGCCACCTCGACCTTTGATGCACAATAAGTTTGCTGCCATGTTGCAGAACACCCTTGTTAAGCAAGGAGCAGTGCTTTGTGATCATGGGAATGAGTATTAAGCCAGAGGGCCACAGCTAGTTGGCCATGAGCAGGGATGCCTTAACAGGACCTCTCACCTGTGAGTGAGTTGCTAAATTGCAGGATCAACTCTCCTCCCATTGGCAGATGCCACACATATGCAAAGCCCACGAGCTGCTTCTCTGAATGGTAATTGGGGATTGTTTACTGTTCACCAGATGATCAAGCTTGCCAAGATGTATATCAACAAGGATGCATAGCATAATAAATTAGGGCTCTTTTCACACTCTATGAGTCTCCCACTTCATTCATCTAGGCTTGGAGATCAAAGGGCTCATATGTTTTGAGCTCTTAAAAGATGGCCACAACAGCTGACTGACTGCATAGGAAACTGCAAATTTATTATGTATCATTTACCATTCCTTTTTTGTTTTTTTTTTTCTGGTTATACATGTATATTAAAATTTTAAATACACATTTCTTTATGAATCATGTTGGGAGGAAAAAACATCAGAGTAAAAGGAAAAAAGGGAAAAAAAAGAGGAAAAAATGGGACAGAAAAAAATGAACATTGTATGTATTACATTAATTCTCTATAATTTTTTCTCTGGATGCAGATGGCAGATTCTTGTTGAGGACCACGGATAGTGGGGAACTCTGGGTGAGACATAAAACCTTTTAGTCCAGTAAAGAACCCTGCTGATGGGTCTGATTTGGCTCCCAATTGGTCTAAGGATATCTTAGTCTTCCTGAGAAGTCAGGGGGAGTGAAAACCTGTGTTGTACTTGAAACAAAGTTATGCTGACATGTCAAAGAAATGTCTGTACATAATAGCAAGTTATTTATGTTGTCAAGCATATGCCATATCCTATAGTTAGCACATGCACAATATCCTGTGCTTATGTAAATGTATTACCTGGGCATAGAGTATATAAGGTTGAGGATTTCCTTGAATAAACAGACTCCTGGCTTGAATATCCTACTGAGTCCTGCCTTTTCACTCCTCACCCAACATCAGGGCTCGGGCTGGTGCCAAAGTTCTGCCATGAGCAGATCCAGACAATTTCTGTCCAAAATTTATTGGGATTCTTTTGGATCACTGAACCATTGAGAAGAACCAAGTTATTCATAATTGATCATCACATATTCTTGCCATTATTTTGCACAATACATTCCTATTTTTGTTTATTTCACTCAGCACCAGTTCATGAAAATCTTTCCAGGTCTTTGTAAAATTAGCTTGCTCATTCCTTTTTATAGAACAACAATATTCCATTATCTTCATACACCACAGCTTGTTCAGCCATTCCCCAATTGATGAGCATCTACTCATTTTCCAATTCTTTGCTACCACATAAAGAACTGCTACAATGTGGGTTCTTTTCATGTGGGTTCTTTTCCCTCTTTTATGATTCCTTGGGATACAGACTCAGTAATGACACTGCTGGATCAAAGGGTATGCACAATTTTATAGACTTTGGGGCATAGTTGTAAATTGCTCTCCAGAATGTTTGGATTGTTTCACAACTCCACCAACAAGGCATTGGTGTCCCAGAAACCAGTGATTATTAATTTCTTTTTAAATGGCATTTTATCTTTCTAAATACATGTAAAGATAGTTTTCAACATTCAGTTTTAGAAAACGTTGTATTCTAATTTTTCCTCTCTCTCTCTTCTCTTACCTTTTCCCTCCCCAAGACAGCAAACAATCTGATATAGGCTAAATATATGTAATCCTTAATCTTTAATTTCTTGATTGCTAGATAGCCTTCTTAATACATTTATTATTAATTAACCAGAAACTGTGGGTTTTTCATTTATCATAGCTGACAGGATGGACATTCTTATATTTATTTTACAGAGAAAGAAACTGTTTTAAAAAAAAATACATTTAAATACCCAAAGTCAAAGAAGCAAAACAAGAATCTAAGTTTCATGCATTCTTTTTTTAAGTTCTTTGTAGGATTGTTTTCAGGTAAAAATTCTAAGAATTAGGCTTCTACATATCTTTATTGTCTTTTTTCTCAAGAGATAATGGTTTAGTGGATAGGGTGCTTGAATAAGAGTCAGAAAAGTACAAATTCTACCTTAGACATTTGCTATATATGTTTTTGGTTTTGTTCAGTCATTTCAATTGTATCTGATTCTCCATGACCCTATTTTGAGATTTTCTTGGCAAAAGCAGCTTGACATTTCCTTTACCCACTCATTTTATGAGTGAGAAACTGAGGCATAAAGGGTTAAATGACATATTGGTAAGTGTCTGATGTAGGATTTGAACTCATGAAGTCCAGTCTTGTGAATTTTAAGCTCATTGCTAAATGTATGGCCATAGTCAAGTCACCTATTCAATGTGGGCACAATTTACACCTCTGCAAAATTAAGGATTTCAGTGTCCTCCAATTTCCATGCAATTCTAAGACCATGATTGTATCAACCTTAGGCACTCCAATTTCAATATCAGAACACTGTATGTGCTTTTTTTTTCTAATATGTTGAATAAGTAGGGAGATAGATGTATAGTTGAGAGGGATTTCTAAAAATATCTAGTCCAGTACCCTTATTTTGCCAAGTATGAAAGTCAGTCCTATGGAGATTAAATGACATTCTTAATATCTTATAAATAATGTGTGAGATATAGGATTTGAACTCAGGTTCTCTGATTGTAAAGTTAAGGGAATTAACACTATAGTATATTATCCCTCCAATAAAATCTAATCCAATGCATATACATTTGTTAAATCTACAGTTCAAAAGCTACTATGCTAAAGGCTAATGAAAGAGACAAAATAAATATCAACCATTTTTTTTCTTTAAAGAGGTTGATTTTACTGGGAGAAGGCAGAAAAATGCATAACTGAAGCAAATACATAATAGTTGGAGCTGGATGGTGAGAAAATTTACTAGATAGATGAAGAAAGGATTTCTGAAGAAAATAGTATGTAAATTCACTTTAAAAAAGAGAAATTCTAAGAAGTAGAAGTGAAAAGAAAAAGTAATCTAGGCAATCAGTCCATGAAAACAAATTGAGGTGGGAGATTTCATGCTGAATTTAGAAAATAACCAGTAAGCCCCTGAAGGTGGAACATAGATTCCAGGAGGGGAATAATATGAAATAAGCCTGGAATATTTTTTCTCACTCAAATCCAAATGAATATATCTGCAAAATGTCCCTGACTGTGGAAATTACAGGTTTTATAAGAGACTGTTAGGGAAGATATTTGTCCAAAAGAATCTAACATTTTTTTAGTCATATCATATATAGTGGTTACACATATTCTTTACTTTTATAGAATTACTAACCTGTCATAGACAGAAGGTGATGAACTTTGAGTTGTTTTGGTAAAAAGACTGGCTGAATTTGTTTCATATATGAAAGAATTCCAAGAGGCACTTGTTTATATAATGACTACTCCTATATAATTTTTAATCTTAGATCTGGATATTGATGCACATTGTTCAGGGAATTAAAGGAATTCCATTCATTTTGTTGATAAACAATTGTGGGAGAAAGAATTCAGATGAATAGTCAAACAGTTCCATAGAAAAATGTGCCTAAAGCTCATTCATTTTCTATTTATTGTATCATATTTGATCAATCATCCCTTAATAGCCACCTGCTTTCTAAAATTTTCATTTATTTTTTGATTCATGATGACAAGTTCAGAACAACAACAACAAAAATTCATGTGAAATCACCAACTAGGAAAAGAAACAGTATCAATAATGCTTCTCAGAAATCCAAAAAAGGTTTTGATTTTCTCAAAGAGGTACAGATAGATCTCAACCTACAATAAGGGTAAAAATGTGCTGAAGGATACCCTGCAAGCATTGTTACTTCATATGAATCAGCTGTAAAATAGTACCTATATCTTTTTTTTGTCCCAGAAATAGTTTTCTATTTTTACTTCCAAAATTGATTGATGTAATAATCTTGTGGATGAATTGTACACTTAAAGTACACTCTGTGTCTTAACTTTGGATGTGAC
Organism: Sarcophilus harrisii; assembly: GCF_902635505.1. NCBI lineage: Eukaryota > Metazoa > Chordata > Mammalia > Dasyuromorphia > Dasyuridae > Sarcophilus > Sarcophilus harrisii. The sequence continues at coordinate 244,465,103 of NC_045429.1, forward strand.
AGGTCTGATGTGATATTCCTAAGACTCTATTTTGTACACAAGATTTATCTGGTAACACCACAGTGGCATGACAGGTGCTAGATTTAAAGGTATTTTAATACTGGAAGAGGCTACTACTTTGGTGGAAGATCTTGTACCAGGCTCTGAAAGACCTGGGGTTAAATCTTACCTCAAACCACTGCTAGTTTTGTATACTTCGTCAAGCAAATTCATATCTCAGGGCATCAGATAACTCGATAAGACAAAGTGGAAAAACTATCACTGAAATATTATCAGGTAAAGAAAATTTCCTTATGGAAAATTTCTTAACAAGTGGTCTTACACTCACAAGGAAATAGGGGCCACTAAATTATAAAGGGCTGAAACTCTGAAAAAGGTGTGCTTGAATAAGACTACCAAACACTAAAGGCTAATTACCTATTCCATATGAGACAATGAGCCTATTAGCATATGTTTTGGATAAATGACATTTCTCACTGTTTGGTGCTTACTCAATGTTTGATGTTAAGATAATTGTAGGCAAGTATGAGAGAGTGGGGTGAGACAGACCAGAATTACTTCGGGGCAGGATGAGGAGGAGGGAGGCTGGTGGCTCTGGACTAGAGAATCCAGGAGCCTTTTGGCAGTTTGTCTGTCTCCTTCACTTCTGCCCCTAAAGACCAAGGATTTTAATTTATCCTGATTCTGGCTGATCCTGAGGCTTCCAGGGAATTGGTCTGGACTTATCACTAAACTATACTTAAAGAGATGCAGGTAGCAAACGGAATAATTGAAAAACCACATATTAACTTTTCATTATGGTATTTTTATTTATATTAAATATTTTACAAATTATATATTGCAAGGCAATTCAGATTTAATTTTTTCATACAGAGTCACACAGCTAGTAAGCTAGAAACTGTCTGAGATGGGATTTGAACCCAAGTTCTTATGACTTCAGGTTCAGGTTCTACCCTCTGTGGCATCCAGCTGTTCCTTCTAATTATATTTTTAGTTGTTCTTACACTAACGAAATAATTGGTTTTTAGATCTGTTCCTAAAGCAAACAAAAATCAATACTTAAAAGAAATATGTCAGTCATGTAATTCAATTCACAACTAATTATTAAGTGGTTTACATATGAATAGAGTAATAGAAAAAACTTGGATTAAGAAAATGTGAATTAAATCTGTGGCCTTAATCATGAATTCATAATAGATATTATATAATCAATTTATTTAACTTCTTTGAAGCTCAGTTGTTTTATCAATAAAATAGGTACAAAAATACCATCTGGTTACATTAATTAAAAAAACATTATTGTGCTTTAAGAAACAATGGATATAGGAAATAAGGAGAAACATGGAAAATCTTATATGAAGAGATTCAATGTAAAGCAAGCATAAACAAGAAAGCAGATATAAAATGACTGCAACAATGTAAATGAGAAAAAAAAAACAACTACAAAACAACAATAATAACAATAAAAGATTGCTACAAAATGCAAAGAATAAACTTGGTCTAAAGTAAGAGATATGTGAACATATCTCCTTCCACTCTTATAAATATAGTAAGAGTGGAGAAGACAGAACAGGGTAAAAAGGGTCTCCACAGGAATGGAATATTGTAAATGTCAGATTTTTTTTTCAGAGTTTGTCAGTTTAGCTGAATATTATTTTCTTTTAAAATTTTTTTTTTTTTAATGAGGAATGATTGTGGGAAGTGAGCAGAATAAAAAAAAAATAAATTATGTTATCTAATATAAGAAAAAAAATAACAAATTTATTTTTGTGGTTCCCCCACCCCCCCAAGGCAATGGGATTTAAGTGAGTTGCCCAGAGTCATACAGCTAGTTAAGTGTTAAGTATCTGAGGTCAGATTTGAACTCAGTTCCCCTGACTCTAGAGCCAGTGCTCCATCTATTACACCATCTAGGTGTCCCTGAATTGATTTTTTAAGTGAAATGTAAGTTAAAAGGTATTTTTTTAAAAGTATTACCTGTCTTTCAGATTATTGGGAAGGGAAAGTGTAGGATCCCCTTTGGGCTACTCTAACCTAGTGGTGTTATCTTTGAACTACTCTAACTGCTCACCTGTTGGTGGTATGACTAGGTCAAACTTACCAGTCTTCAGGCTCCAACCCAGATCACACAGGAAGTGCAAACATTTTGTCTTATTCTGTCATCCTCTCAGTGGGGGTAGCAGGAAGCAAGCATGCAGGAGTGCAAGAAAGAGAGCAAGAGCAAGAGAATGAGCTCTGCTCAGGGCTGTCTATTTATGCTGCCTCCCTTCCCAGATTTGCCCAGCCCTTCAGAACTGTGGAGGTGGAGCCCTCAGAAGAAAGGCTTCTGGAGTTAGTGCTGGATGCCAAGAGGAGATCTAGTAAGAGGACATGCCCCTTGCCATCTCAAGAAACCTATAGTGGTTACTTTAACTCTTGCCAGACACAACCTCCTACCTCAGAGGCCAAGTCCCTTCTTATCTCCTGGGCCTGCCCTACCAACTCACATGGCATACAGGCTCCATGACACATCTCACAGAGAGAGCAGTGCTTCATTGCCCCTTACATCTTCCCTTTTTTTTTTTTTATTAATAAGACTAAGTGTTCTCATGTTGATGAATGAGAAGATCTTCCATAAGTACCTCTCTGAAATTTTAAGAATATGTATAAAGCATCCTAGCAAAATAGGCAAAATCAAAAGAAGCAACAATACAACAATGGCTATATAGAGCCCATGGGATATAATAGAAAGGAATGGGAAAGGAAGAATGTTGGATCCAATCACTAAGCCAGTCTGGCAAGGGCAGTCATCTCTATGCTATGCCCCTGTTTCAGGTGATTCCCAGGTTGTCTCCTTCTCTTCTTCTTCAGCCTCTGTTTTAACAGGGGCAACTTTCCCTTATTCCAACAGGCTTCCCTATGCTGGAAGCTTCTTCTCTGTCCACTGACCTCTCAACAGCCGCCTGTAGTTGGGCCATAAAATCAGAAAAAGGTTCATCTGGGTCTAGTTTAATTTTACTCATTGAGAGCTTCTGCTTTCCAGAAGCTTGAATTTTGCTAAATGCTCTTTGGACACATTGGGATACAGCTGCATATACTGCTGCATCACATTGAATTTGATCCTCATTTCTTGCATATCTTCCAGCTTTCTGTATTACTTTTTGGAAATCATCTTGAAGGATATGGCTCTGAATATCTCTCACAAAGTTTTTTGCCAAGTCTGCAAACAGAGTCATCCACTGCAGAAACTCCTCAGGTTTAAGGCAGATTTTAGCAATCTGGTACCTGTATGTGCAAAAAATGTTTGTGGTAGCCCTCTTTATAGTGGCCAGAAACTAGAAAGTGAGTGGATGCCCATCAATTGGAGAATGGTTGAATAAATTGTGGTATATTAATGTTATGGTATATTATTGTTCTACAAGAAATGACCAGCAGGATGATTTCAGAAAGGCCTGGAAAGATCTACATAAATTGATGATGAGTGAAATGAGCAGGACCAGGAGATCTTTATATACTTCGACAACAATATTGTATGATGATCAATTTGGATGGACGTGGTTCTCTTCAACAAAAAGATGAACCAAATCAGTTCCATTTGTTCAATAATGAATAGAACCAGCCATACCCAGCAAAAGAACTCTGGAAAATGAGTGTGAACCACTACATAGCATTTCCAATCCCTCTGTTTTTGTCTGCTTGCATTTTTGATTTCCTTCACAGGTTAATTGTACATTATTTCAAAGTCTGATTCTTCTTATGCAGCAAAATAATTGTAGGGATATGTATACATATATTGTATTTAACATATATTTTAACATATTTAGCATACATTGGTCTACCTGCCATCTGGAGGAAGGGGTGGGGGGACGGAGGGGAAAAATTGGAACAAAAGGTTTTGCAATTGTAAAAGCTGGGAAATTGCCCAGGCATATATCTTGTAAATAAAAAGCCATAAAAACAACCAAAGAAACAAATATATAAATGAGTGAATCAATAAATGAATAAACAAACAAACAAACAAATAAATAAAAATAAAACTAAGCTTTCTGCTAAGAAGGATAAAAGTTCATTTACATAAGGGGAATTTATACCACATGTGTGGGCTGCTGATTTAATTTCTTTAAGTTTTTTCCATTCTATTGGAGCCCAAGTTCTTCCCCCTTGGTTGTCCCCAAATACTGGGTAGGCATGAAGCTATTCATCTGCCTCCATCTCTCCTTCCTGTGTTGCCTGCTGAAGAACAGCAAGATAAGATTTTTTTTTTTATTTATTTAATAGCCTTTTATTTACAGGATATATACATGGGTAACTTTACAGGATTAACAATTGCCAAACCTCTTGTTCCAATTTTTCACCTCTTACCCCCCCCCCCTCCCCTAGATGGCAGGATGACCAGTAGATGTTAAATATATTAAAATATAAATTAGATACACAATAAGTATACATGACCAAAACGTTATTTTGCTGTACAAAAAGAATCAGACTCTGAAATATTGTACAATTAGCTTGTGAAGGAAATCAAAAATGCAGGTGTGCATAAATATAGGGATTGGGAATTCAATGTAATGGTTTTTAGTCATCTCCCAGAGTTCTTTTTCTGGGCATAGCTAGTTCAGTTCATTACTGCTCCATTAGAAATGATTTGGTTGATCTCGTTGCTGAGGATGGCCTGGTCCATCAGAACTGGTCATCATATAGTATTGTTGTTGAAGTATATAATGATCTCCTGGTCCTGCTCATTTCACTCAGCATCAGTTCGTGTAAGTCTCTCCAGGCCTTTCTGAAATCATCCTGTTGGTCATTTCTTACAGAACAGTAATATTCCATAATTTTCATATACCACAATTTATTCAGCCATTCTCCAACTGATGGACATCCATTCAGTTTCCAGTTTCTAGCCACTACAAAAAGGGCTGCCACAAACATTCGTGCACATACAGGGTCCCTTTCCCTTCTTTATAATCTCTTTGGGATATAATCCCAGTAGTAACACTGCTGGATCAAAGGGTATGCACAGTTTGATAACTTTTTGAGCATAGTTCCAAACTACTCTCCAAGATAAGATTTTTCTTGCCTTCCTTTGGAAGGCAGAGCTATTGGGGCAGATGGCCAAGTGCCTGCAAACAGAGGAGGGGGTGGCCATTCTCTTGGTTGTCCTCTCCCTCTCTTTTGTTCCTCTTTATCCCTTCCTGCTTCACTTCCTGACTCCTCCTCTGAATTTGTGTCAGCATTTTTTCTTTTTATTACAGAGCTTTTTAGCTTGGGAGCTAATTCAACCCTTTCGTTCCTTCTCTGCTTTCTAAATAATTTTCCCTGTCTAGGAATCTCCAAAGCCGTCACAAGGGGGCACAGAGGGATGGGACTGGAGACATATCTCCTCAGGCAGGGCAAGGGATAAGGGAGAAGGTCATGCCTTGGAGAAGGAGGTGACTTTCCTTCTATTCAATTTCTCCTCCCACTTCTTATCATGGTTCTTTTCCTAAATGTCATATGTCTCTCTGTTTACTTCCCCATTACTCATCTTATCCCTGCCTCCTTCTGTTCTGTCATATCCACTTCCTGCTTCTTCCTTACTATCATCTTCTTTTTTAATTACATCCACATCCTTCATCGTCTTATTTACCTCCTGATTCTTTCCCACAGCTAACTTCTGCTTGGCAACATTTTATGGGCACAACTGGTCCTGGATGGTCCCAGTGAGTGCCGGTTTATGATCCACATTTGCTTTATGACCCTAATTTGTTTTGTGACTGTTTGCACTTCATTATCTACTTTTAATGCATTGCAGCTTGCATCTCTTAAAGATAAATGAACTGATGCTGTTCTGGGGTAGCTCCTGGTGTCTCCTTATCATGGGATTACCTACTCCTTCCCATTCTTTTAAATTAATTTCCAATCCTGATTGCTTTACTATTGTATAAACTTCTTTCCCTAGCATCTCTTTGTCTGGGACCCTCACAATAATTTGTCCCATTTTCTAACTTTCTATTTAATAGAGCAGAGTTCTGTCTCTCTTCCTAACCTGTAGGCCTGCATACATATGTGTGTGTGTTTATATGTGTGTATATACATATCTTCTTGAGGTTAATTCACTATGATATGATTCTCTGTAGATATTAATAGTTTTAATATAAATTGGGTAAAGGAAAATGCTCACTAATTTCCAACACACACACACACACACACACACACACACAGAAAAGAACAGAACATCTACAAAAATTTCAAATAATCATATTCTTTATTTTATTTTATTATTATTATTATTTGCCCATATGTTAGGGGCAAATTAGACAAAGAATTTTTATTTTTCTTTGTAATTTCATTTTGGTCAATTTTTTATTTTTACAATCTAGAAAATCTAATTCTACCCTATTATTGGATGAGTTACAGATCATTAGTGAGAGAAAGATCTACTTCTTACATGTTATATGAGCTAATTTAAGATCTGTGAATTAATAAAAGGAAATCTGAAACTTTACTTAATCTGATTTAGTTCATATTGATGGGTCCCCTGCTATTGTTCCTAGAATTTCCTCTTCACAACATAGAGAAAGAGGGATGGATCAGAACCCAGAGTCTACTCAAAACTACATATCTGAATATCTAAGGAATGTGGAACAATAAAACCTCTTATTTGTTGCTCCATATTTGTCTCCTATAAAATTCCTATCTTGACTTCTTGTCTCCTTCCCTGAATAACAATGTTTCCTTGCTCCTTGCTTATCTAACTTTTAAAATTTACAGCTTTGTAGACTGTTAGCCTGCAGCTGAAGCCCCGATTTTTTAGCATAAAAAGCTCCTTCAAACTTCCTTTAATTTCTAGACTCTCTTAGAGACTAGTCTATTAACTATAGTGTTAATAAATTCTTTTGTGACTGTCAGAGAAGCTCTTTAATTTTTTTCAAACTATGAACCATGACTCTCACATATTTCAAAATGATCAGGTGAGTATGTCAATTAGTATGATTCTTCAGTTTAATTTCCACTAGAGTCTTCAGTCTTAAATGGCTCTCTACAGCTTCAAAAGCAATAACAAATTCATATGCCTGTAAATTAAAAAAAATTCATGCAGAAAATATTTATATTGCAAAATATCCATTATTTTTTCATGATATTATATTCAACATTCAACTATGTTTTTGTAACTCTACACACTATTTATTTATAAATTTCATTGCATATATTTTGATCCATCTTCTCATCTATCTTGTTCTTTGGAAACTCATCCATATGATTATATAAAATGAATGAGTAGTCCATTCTGAATTCTTTTATGAAACATAACACAAAAGATATATTGGTAAACACAATGGTTCCATAATTGTTATTCCTGTGAGGAAATGACAGCAATGTCATAGAATTAACTTATACTGTTAATCATTGTAAAATGGGTGAAATTAATGAGATTCCTGTGCTATAAATAATTAATTTTTAGGGGCAGCTATGTGACATAGTAGATAGAGAACCAGTCTTGAAGTCAGGAGGACCTGAGTTCAAATTTGGCCTCAAACACATAATACTCCTTACCTGTGTGACTCTAGGCAAGTCACTTAACCCCAATTGCCTCAGAATTGCCTCAAAAAATCTTATTTTTTAAAAAAACATATTTCCTCCTTAGAGGTACCTTCTGATTTTATTTTACTTTTTCATTTGAATGAAAACAAAGACCATAATCATATTATCTGAAAAAAAAATATTATAAAGACAAGGCAAATGAAGAAAGCATTAAAAAGAAACTTATTTGAACAAATCCTAAAATCTGAAGCCATTATTGTTAGGGGGTAAAAAAAGAAGTTGAAATCTTTAAAAAACCAAGCATACCAAAAGTATAAATGAGAATATTGTAGCAGAATTTGGGAAAGGAAACACAGATATAAATTTTTCAGATAATATGATTATAGTCTTTGTTTTCATTCAGACAATTTTTACTTCTTGCCTTTTTTTACATTTATGTTTTTTTTACACATTACCCTTGAGTAACATTTCAAATAACCTACCTAATGTTTATCATCATTTACCTTTTTAGTATAAGTTAGACCCCTTAAACTGGTTTTTTGAACAGTTTTAGTCTCTGCACATTAGGAATAAGGAATATATATACAACTGCTGTTCCATTTACTTTCTGAGATTATAAGACATTTTCTGGAAGATGTGTTCAGAGAGATGAAAGTTTGGCAGAGATCAGTGTCACAAAACCCTAGAAAGGAGAGCATATCCATTAGATTAGGTTCATTGACAATGTCAAAATCCACAGAGCTCAAAAATGATTAAGATGAAAAAACATCATTAGTAATAGTAAAAGAGAATCCATTGCATTTTCAGTGTTTAGAAGATCCAGCTTTGGCTAAATGATTAGTTGGAAGCAAGACTGCAGAAAGAAGTGAGAGAAAATGAAAAAAACTAATAATTGTAGATATCTTTCTCAGGAAAGAGAGATATAAGATGACAACTAATGAAGATACCGCATATGAGAGTTTTTTTTTTTTTTTTTTTTAAGATTGAGAATTTTTAAACAGCAAGAACATCTTGAATAATTAGAGAGAGAATGAAGATTAGTAACAAAATAGCAATTATAAAGGAGAAGAAAAAACAAAATTGTTATACATATAGACTCTTTTACCTTGCCATGTAAATTATCCTTTCATGGGCAAGGATAATTACTAGTTCATTTCAGACCTGGTTTAAAGAGAACATAATGGGTAGGGAAAGAAGATTTGTCTAAATTATTTGACATTAGGAGTAGGGAAGAGAGAAGTCTAAGGAAATGATAACCTTAGTTTTTTGTAAAATTTGAGTGAGGAAAAATTCAAAAATGCAAGGGTGGGAGCCAAGATGGCGGAGAAGACACACGCGACTTTCTAAGCTCTTCTCTTACCCTCTTTATCAATATTATATCGAGCCTCAAAAATAGTCTTGACTGCTACAATTGAAAGATAAGAAGTAGAACAAGTCACCGGCCGAAGAAAATCTGCAGTCTCGCCAAAAAGGTTGGTCCAGGGCCAGGGAGATCAGCAGACAGGGAGAGAAATTAGGTTCTGAGGAGAGTCTCAAACCGAGGGTGAAGGCACAGATCTCAGCACAAGCGCGCAGCCCCAACCAGCAGTACAGGGCTTTTCCTTGGGGCAGTTGTGATCCTGCACGGCAGGCGGACACAGCCGGGTTAGCCTCCAATCTGCACAGTGGGGAGCTCGGCTTAGCCATAGAGCTTTTCCAGGGCGATTTGCATCAGGCAGAGACACTGGCAGAGTTTGTGGTGGTCTGCAGTCAGCTGCTAAACTCACAGTCCCACAAGAGGCTCTGGCCTGGGCGGTGACACTTTCACCACTTAGTCTCTAGCCAAGGGCAATCAATAATCCACTCAGCCCATTAAGCAGTTTGATAGCTCGGCTAGTGTTGAATCCACCCCCTGTTGGGGAAGGGAAAACTCCACAGAGCACCCCATACCTCAGAGGCAGAAATCGGTTTACATCTCTCTCCTATTCTGCAGAGGAAGCTGGTAACCCCTTGCCTAGGAGACCACCCTAAAGGCTTTAAAACATGAATAAAAAGATGAAAGAACAATCGACAGCTTCTATGCAGAAAAGAGCAGGTCAGCAAACCTGAAGAGACCTCAAACAGCAAAATGCATCAGACTGTCCTCCTTACATAATGCTCTCAAGAAGAGGCCATTAAAGTCCCAAAAGAGAGTTAGAAGATAATGGGGAAAGGAAAGAGAAGTTTAAAGAGAGCAACAACTTCCTGAAATCGAATTGAAAAAGTTAAAAATCTCTAGAAGTGCAGGGAAACAAAATTGGTGAATTGAAAAATAAAGAACTCAAGAAAGTAGGATCTGTGAATTGAAAAGAAATAATTCACTAAAAAAAAAATTAGTGAAATGGAAAAAATTCCAAGACCAAAACAATACATTCAAAACCTAATTGACATATAGAGAAAGAAGAAAAAGCTATTGAAGAAAATAAATCTTAAAAATTAGAACTGAACAAATTGAAACGAATGATTCATTGAGACAGCAAGAATCTAGTCAAGCAAAACAAAAAATGACAAACTGAAAACCATGAATTATCTACTTGCAAAATGACAGACTTGGAAAATAGATCTAGAGATAATCTGAGGATTATTGGACTTTCTGAAACTATGATGAAAAAAAGAGCCTAGATACTATTTTACAAGAAACATCAAAGAGAACTGCCCAGATGTAATAGAATCAGAAGGTAAAATAGGCATTGAAAGAATTCATCGAACACCTTCTGAAAGAAACCCTAAAATAAAACCCAAGGAATATTGTGGCAAAATTTCAGAACTATAAGATTAAGGAAAAATTTTACAAGCAGCCAAAAAACCATTTAAATACTGAGGTGCCACAATAGGATCACCCAAGATCTGGCTGCCTCTACATTAAAGGAAAGAAGGGCCTGGAATATGATATCTCGAAAGGCACAAGAACTTGAGATGCAGCCAAGAATAAACTACCCAGCTAAGTTGAGCATTTTCTTCCAGGGAAGAAGATGGACATTTAATGAAACAAATGAATTCATTTGTTTCTGAAGAAAACCAGAACTAAACAAAATTTGATCTCCAAGAATAGAACTAAGAGATGCAGAAAAGGTAAAAATAACTCTTGAGAACTGTATTTCTGTTGTGGATATACAAAAGAATACATGTATAATTTGATTTACTGATATAACATAAAAAGGGAAGTAGATATGGAAAAGGGATGATGGCAGAATAAGGTGGAAGGAGGATAAAAGAGGGAAACCACATCCCACAAAGAGGCTAAGGAAACTTATCATATCTGAGGGAATTGAGAGGGGAGGAACATTGTGTGAATCTTACCTCATCAGAGTTGGCCTCGAAAAAAATAATTGACACTTGTTTTAGAGAAAATTTCCCGCCTCATTAAAACGGGGAGAGGAAAAGGAAAGAAAAAGAGTAATAAGGAAGGAAGGGGGAAAGACTCAAAGGGGGAGGAGGGATTATAAAGAGGATAAGTATCGTGATCAAGAGGGGTACATAAGTTTAAAGGGGAAAGAGGGTTGGGGATAAAGAATAAGAAGCTACAATCTAGGTTATTAGGATGGCAGGAAATACAGATTTAGTAATCTAACTGTAAATGTAAATGGATGAACTCCCATAAAGAGGAGGCAGATAGCAGACTGGACTTAAAGTCAGAACCCTACAATATGTTGTTTACAAGAAACACATTTAAAGCAGGGGATGGCTAGAGTAAAAAAAAAGGCTGGAGCAAATCTATTATGCTTCAGGTGAAGTCAAAAAGGAGGGTAGCCATCCTATCTCAGATCAAGCAAAAGTAAAAATTGATCAATTAAAAGAGATAAGGAAGGTAACTATCCACAAAGGGTAGCATAAACAACGAAGCAATATCAATATTAAACATATATGCACAAGTGGTATGGCATCCAACTTCCTAAAGGAGAAGCAAGAGAGTTGCAAGAAGAAATAGATAACAAACTGTAATAGTGGAGATCTCAACCTTGCACTCAGAATTAGACAAATCAAACCACAAAACAAATAGGAAAGAAATTAAAGAAGTAAATAGAATATTAGAAAAATAGGTATGTTGGATCTTTGAGAAAATAGAATGAGAAGAAAGGAATATACTTTCTTCTCAGCGTTCATGGAACCTATTCAAAATTGACCATATATTAGGACATAAAGACCTTAAATTAAATGCAAGAAAGCAGAAATAGTTTCTTTTAAGATCATGATGCAATAAAACTACATTCAACAAAAAGTTAGGGGAAATAGACCAAAAGTAATTGAAACTAAACAATCTCATCTTAAAGAATGATTGGTGAAGAGCAAATTATAGATACAATTAATAATTTACCAAGATAATGACAATGATGAGACATCATACCAAAATTTGTGGGATGCAGCCAAAGCGGGAATAAGAGGGAATTTTATATCCTTAGAGGCTTACTTGAATAAAACAGAGAAAGAAAAGATTAATGAATTGGGCTTGCAACTAAAAAAACTAAAAAGACCAAATTAAAACCCAATCAAATACTAAATTGGAAATTCTAAAATTGAAAGGAGAAATTAAAATATTGAAAGTAAAAACTATTGAACTAATTAATAAACTAAGAGTTGGTTCTATGAAAAGCCAATAAAATAGATAAGCCTTTGGTAAATCTGATTAGAAAAGGAGGGAGGAAATGAAATTAGTAGTCTTAAAATGAAAAGGAGAACTTTCCACCAATGAAGAGGAAATTAGAGAAAAATAAGGAGTTATTTTGCTCAACTTTATGCCAATAAATTTGATAACCTAAGTGAAATGGATGACTACTCCAAAAATCAGACTTCCCAGACTAACAGAGGAAGAAGTAAATTGTTGAATAGTCCCATTTCAGAAAAAGAAACAGAACAGGCAATTAAACAACGCCCAAGAAAAATCCCTAGGACCAGATGGATTTATATGAATTTTACCAAACATTTAAAGAACAATTGGCCCCAATGCTATATAAATTATTTGATAAAATAGGGAATAAGGAGTCCTACTCAAATTCTTCTATGAACAGACATGGTACTGATACCTAAACCAGGTAGGCTGAAACAGAGAAAGAAAATTATAGACCAATCTCCCTAATGAATATTGATGCTAAAATCTTAAAAAGATATTAGCAAAAAAGACTACAGAAAATCATCTCCAAGATAATACACTATGCTCAAGTAGGATTTATACCAGGAATGCAGGTTGGTCTAATATTAGGAAAACTATCAATATAATTGGCCATGTTAATAACCAATTAACAAAACCATATGATCATCTCAATAGATGCAGAAAAAGCATTTGATAAAATCCAACATCCATTCCTATTAAAAACACTTGAGAGTATAGGAATAAATGGACTTTTCCTTAAAATAGCAGCATCTATTTAAAACCATCAGTAAGCACATATGTAATGAGAAAACTGCAACCATTCCTAATAAGATCTGAGAAAAAGGTTGCCCATATCACCAAGTTACTATTTAAATTGTATTAGAAACGCTAGCTATAGCAACAAGAGCTGAGAAAGAGATTAAAGGAATAAGAATACAATGAGGAAGCCAATTATCACTTTGCCGATGACATGATGGTATACTTAGAGAACCTAAGATTCTGCTAAAATTATTAGAAATAATCCACAACTTTAGCAAAGTTGTTGGTTATAAATAAACCCACATAAGTATCAAGATTCTTACATATCACTAACAAAATCCAACAGTCAGAGTTACAAAGAGAAACTTCCATTTAAAGTAATCTACTGATAATATAAAAGATTAGAATCTATCTGCCAAGGGAAAATCAGAAACTTATGAGCAAAATTAGACCACTCTTCACACAAATTAAGTCTGATCTAACCAATTGAAAAATATTAAATGCCTTGGATAGGGCGAGCAAATATAATAAGATGACAATATTACCAAAGACATTATTTAGCGCATACCAACAGACTCCAAAAACTATTTTAATGACCTAGAAAATAACAACAAAGTTCATATGGAAAACAAAGGTCAAGAATTTCAAGGAATTAATGAAAAATCAAATGATGTACCATTACTGTACCAATCTAAAACTATATTATGAGCAGCAGTTACCAAACTATTTGGCATTGGCTAAGGAATAGATTAGTTGATCGTGGAATAGATTAGTCATAGGATAAAACAGTCAACAAATATAAGCAACCTAGTCTTTTGATAAACCAAAGATCCCAGCTTTTGGGATAAGAACTTACTGTCGATAAAAATTGCTGGAAAATTGGAAACAATATGGCGAAACTAGGCATTGATCCATACTTAATGCGTAACACCAAGATAAGGTCAAATGGGTCATGACCTAGGCATAAAGAATGAAATTATTAATAAATTAGAGGAACATAGGATATTTACCTCAGACCTGTGAAGGGAAGGTTTTATGACCAAGCAGAACTAGAGATCATTACTGATCACAAATAGAAAATTTGATTATACCATAACTGAAAAGTTTGTACAAACAAACTAATGCAGACAAGATTAGAAGGAAGCAATAAACTGGGAAAATATTTTACAGTCAAAGGTTCTGATAAAGGTCTCATTTCCAAAATATATAGAGAATTAACTCTAATTATAAAAATCAAGCCATTTCTAATTGAAAATGGTCAAAGGATATGAACAGACAATTCAGATGAAGAAATTGAAACTATTTCTAGTCATATGAAAAGATGCCCAAGTCATTATTAATCAGAGAAATGCAAATTAAGACAACCTAAGATACACTACACACCTGTCAGATTGGCTAAGATGACTAGGAAAAATAATGATGATTGTTGAGGGATGGGAAACTGATATTGATTCATTGTTTGGAGCTTGTAACGAATCCAACCATTTTGAGAGAAGTTTGAACTATGCTCAAAAGTATCAAACTGTCATACCCTTTGATCCAGCAGTGTTACTACTGGGATTATATCCCAAAGAGATTATAAAGAAGGGAAAGGGACCTGATGTGCACGAATGTTTGTGGCAGCCCTTTAGTGGTAGAAACTGAAACTGAATGGATGTCCATCAGTTGAGAATGGCTGAATAAATTGTGGTAAGAAAATTATGGAATATTACTGTTCTGTAAGAAATGACCAACAGGATGATTTCAGAAAGGCCTGAGAGACTTATTCAAGAACTGATGCTGAGTGAAATGAGCAGGACCAGGAGATCATTATATACTCTAAAACAATACTTAGATGATGACATGTCTGATGGATAGGCCATCCTCAGCAACGAGATCAACCAAATCATTTCTAATGGAGAGTAATGAACTGAACTAGCTATACCCAGAAAGAACCTGGGAGATGACTAAAACATTACATTGAATTCTAATCCTATATTTATGCACACCTGCATCTTTGATTTCCTCACAAGCTAATTGTCAAAATTAGAGTCTGATCTTTTGTACTAGCAAATAATGTTTGGCAGTAGTACTATTGTGTATCTAAGTTATATTTTAATATATTTAACACACTGGTCATCCTCATTTAGGGAGGGGTGGGGGTAAGAGGTGAAAATTGAACAAGAGGTTTCAAATTGTTATGCTGTAAAGTTACCATATATATATCCTGTAAATAAAAGGCTATTAAATAAAAAAAAAAAAAAAAAAAAACCTATAATTAAAAAAATGCTAATGATAGAAAATGCTGCTCAAGACCAGTGATGATTGTAATGTGGTTTTGTATGTATATAAGCCTTTTTTTTTTTTGTCCCACTGATAAGCTCCTTCTCAGAGGATTTATTTGTAAGCAATTTCCTCACTCTGAAATAAATTAAACTTATGTTTGATTCCTGAAAAAAAAAAATGCAAGGGTGTGGGGGTAAAAATGTCATAAGTGGTTTGAAAAGATATTTAAAAAATGAAAAAAAAATATGCTGTGGTGAATAGGATAGTGTCTTAACTGGGAAAAAAAAAAAAAAACTGCCTTCTTTCAGTGAGTGCTAAGTTATGATTACTGTAAATTCCACTTCCATTTGCCAGAACTTAAATAGGAGAGAAATCAAAAGATGACAGAAATAATTCAAGATTGCATTTTCAAAGGAAGAAGTACAAAACATAACCACAAAAATCATAAGCATTTCTATAAAATTCTGGAAAAAGCTAGAAAGAAAAATATTAATTTTCCAGTCAACTATAATATGTATAAAATATCTGAGTTTATCTACTAATTCATAGGACTTGTATGAGTAGAATTATATAAAACATTCTTTTTTGTTCCTTTTTATTTAAAACTTTACCATATAAGAAAAAAGAGATAAAGAAAGTAAAAAAAAAAATTAAAACAAAACAAAACATTGTCATGGGATCAGCAGAACATCAGGAAGAAGTCAAAACATGTAACAATAAATTTGTATTTCAAGAAAGCATATATAATAATTGAAAATATATATTAATGGATGTCCATCCTTTTTTTTATTCTTGTAGGTAATACTTTTATTTTTTTCTGTGTACTTTTTACTTTCTTAATTTTCCCTTTTTATTTCTCTACCTCCCTCAAGCCAGTTACAGTTAAACACAGTATACACACATATACATATTACATAAATAATATGTATAGCAATATCTACCTATCTATTCATACATAGAATGGTTGTGTATGTATGTATACATACATTTACATATACCTACATACACTGATTATTTCCTTCATTATAGTGCCAAAGTTCTTTTTTTTTTTTTGGTCACAGCTTTCAGCTAGTGCTTATATTTTCTCCTTTTGATTTGTTCTACATATTTGTTATTTTTTAATAAGATGCTTAACATTCTGTCTGCATTCAATCTTTATATTTTGTTTTGTTATTTTTTGGTCTCATATCTTTATTGATTTCCCCTTGCTGAATTCTAATTTTCAAAAAAAAAAAAAAAGTTTTCTTCTTTAAGATACTCCATCTCCTTTTCTTGTTGGTCAATTTGTCCTGTCATTTTTTCCCATCATTTTCTTGTTTTTCTTTGGTGATTCTTTTTTTTTTTTTTTTTTGTTAATTTTTCTCATCCTCTTGTATTTATTTTCTTTTTCTTTTTAAGTCTTTTGAATTCTATAAATTCTTTCTGAGCAGATAGCCATTTAATGTAATTCTTAGGGGCTGAAAAGCCTTTTTTATTTTAAACTTCATTGTCCTTATTTGGGTTCTTCCTCCTTTTCCTGTTCATTTTTTAAAAAAAATACAAACTATTATTGTAAGCACTTCTAATTCTGGGATTGGGGGAATAATGCCTCTAGCATCAATTCAGCTTCCTTATCTGATCTGGAATCCCAAACCAAATGCTTCATTTTCTTTCAAGTTTCTGTAGCCAGTAGCTTCCATGTCTTATTATTTAGGCTCTAACTAAGTACGCTGATTTCTTTTGCCCAGACCATCTCTCAGCAGCATAGCAGAGTCAGGCATTCCTAATGATTACAGATTCCTTTAATCTTCCCTGATTAAGACTTCCAAATCTCCACATTGTCCAGGAGGTGAAAGTTCTTGTGATTTGGGGCTGAGGCTCCCTCCAAAGCTAGGTATCCCCATGATTCCCCTCTTTTTGTTTCTGTGGAACTAGCCTGGAAGTGTTTATACTTCATAATGGTTAAATCTCACTATTAGGGTCTTTCTTCACATCTTCTCAGGTTATCCTCAGAAAACCTCTGTTCTGCACGAAGTCTCACTTGTTTTTGACTGGTCTATGTTCTCTTTGCAGTGAAATTTTGTTTTGTTTGTGGAGGAAATATGGGGAGCTTGTGATTTCTGATTTATTTTACCACATTCCAGAATCCTTCTTATAAAACACTATAGGAAAAAAAAATTAAAGGAAGTGGGATGAAGGCATGATGACAGAATAAAAAGTAGAACTCATGAATTCTCAGAAGTCCCCCTCCATACAATTTAAAAATAGCATCCTAAGTCAAAATCTGGAGTAGAAGGGCCCACAAAAGTGTGAGGGATATAGAAGACCCTTACCCAAAATGACTACTCAGAGATCATTCAGAATAGAAAGCATAAAAATTACTTATTAATAAATTCTCATGAGAATAAGGAATCTCACCACAAGGAGAGAAAGAGAAAGCTAGTTTTAGAAGGGCTAAAGAATTACTAAAGATATATAGTTTTTATAGGTTATGTTACAGACAATTATATCATAATTTGGGGAGCATTTAGAAATAGGTGCCCTCTCCCCTAATTGAATGTTAAACATTGGTGCCAAAGGCAGATTTGAACAGAACTCTTTCTTTCCCTGGTTCTGATAGGAATCATCAATCAGACCTTCAAACTTCAGATTACTGAACTGACATCATTTAAACTAATAAGTCTAAATATTGACATTGAACAAGGATAAATGTCATCATTTATCTGGTTAAATAAATATGTCTAAAATTTTAAGTAAATATTGACTTGCACAAACCATACTTATGTAGGTCAAAGAAACCTAGAAATAATAAAAAGTACAGAAAAAGAATGTAAACATTCCTGTAAGTTCTTCACCTTATCTCTCCATTCCACTCAAAAGCTTGTGGTATAAAAATTTTTCAGGTCAAATTAATAAGGGGTTTGTCAGGAAAGATCTGAAAAAAATGAACAAATTTTAAAAAGACCATAGAAAGTTATTATAGAGATAAGAAAAGACAAGAAAAACCAAAACAGAAGACATTGAAATCCAAGTAGCCACATTCAGATACTCACATAAAAGTGTGAATTGATCCAAGTTCCCAAAATAATTATTTGAAGAGACAAAGAATATTATTAATATTAATAAAAACGTAAAGGAAAAATTGGGAAATGGGTGGGAATTATACAAAAAAATCATGAAAATAATATCAATACATTGGTAGAAGAGGCATCAAAAATACTTTAAAAGTAACTCTTCCCAACCACCCACCTCCCACACACACACACATACATACAATGGAATGGACCAAAGGTTAAATCAGAAAAATGCACTGAAAAGATAACATCCTTAAAAAGAAAAAAAAATGAAAAAAAAGAAAGACATGCAAAAATAAACTCCTTAAAAATGAGAATTTATCCAATGAAGAAAACAAAGTGCAAAAATTCACTGAAGAAAATAATTCCTTAAAAATTAAAACTGAGGAAGCAAACGATAATGACACCCTGAGGCAGGAAGAACAAACAAATAAAAAAAAAAGAAAAAAAGAAGAAAATGTAAAAACAACTGACCTATAAAATAAAAGGAGGGATAATAATTCAAGAGTTATTGGACTACCTGAATATAATGAAAAAATAAGAGCCTAGAAAATCATCTTTCAAGAAAGTATGAGAAAAAACTTCCTTGGTGCTATCCTACAATAAGAAGGAACATAAAAATTGAATTAAAAAATCCACTCATTTCCTGAAAGAGATCCAATAATGAAAATTTCAAGGAATTTCAAGGAAATACCAAAACCCAGTATTCCCATTATCTAAGAGAGACTATTGTTAGCATTCATAAAGAAACAGTTATAGAATAAGACAACATTTTGCAGCTTTCTCCTTAAAAGGGGCTGAGGGCTTAGAATATAATATTATAGAAGACAAAGGAAGATGGCAACCAATAATAACTTACAAAGCAAAACCAAGTGTATTTCTAATGGGAAAAGTCAATATTTAATGGAATAGTGGTCTGTCAAGCAATCCTGGTGAAAGGTTCATAGCTAAATAGAAAATGTTACTTTGTAATGTGACTCAGGGAAAATATAAAAAGGTAAACATAAAAGAGAAATTATAAGGGATTCAATAATGTCAAAGTGTTTATATTCTCATATGACAGTATACTTGTAACTCCTGAAAACTTTAACATTATTAGTGCACTTAGAAGAAAGAAGAAGACATTAGGGTGTATTTCACCCCCCAAATAAAATAAGGGATAAGAAAGAAATACATTATAAGAAGGAAGAAGGGAGGAAAAGAATAGGAAAAAGTTATCTCACATCAAAGAGAAGGAAAGAAAGATATTTTAAAGTAGAGAAGGAAATGGGATAGTGGCAGGCAATGCCTTAGCAAAACTTACTATCCTAAGAATTGATGCAAAGATTCACACATTCACTTTCAATTGAGTGTAGACATCTATCTTGCTCTATAGAAATAGAAAAAAGATAAGAGTCAGGGAACAATGACAAAAGAGGGGCCGACTAAGATAGATAGTGGTCAGAAACAGTCTTTTTTGTGTGAGGCAATTGAGGTTAAGTTCTTTGATCAGTCACACAGGTAATAATTATTAAATGTCCGAGTCCAGATTTGAACTCATATCCTCTTGATTCCAGGGCCACTTCTCCATACATTGTGCCATTTATGTGCCTTTACAGACTTTTGAGGAAAGATATATATATATATATATATATATATATAGTGTTACTATCCTAGGAGTTAGAGGAAAAGAAAAAAATTGTGGAAGGTAGATATGGCTTGAAGCAACCGGAGGTGATGAGTAGGGAGGAACTGGAAGAAATTAGGAAGTTATTGGTTGCGGTTGTACTTCCATATAAATGTTTTATAAATAGCCTCATGTAGAATATGATAACTGAGTTGATATTTTTGACAAATTTAATGAAAATATTTTGTATTCCTTAAATATTTTTTCAGCCACCTATTTCTGTCTTCCTTTTGTTTCTATGGTCCACTAATAATAGAAACTAAAACTTTAAATAAAAGTGTAAAAAAAATAATAGTTCTCTGCAAATATTTATGTGTGAAGATTACCTTTGTTTTGTGTGGTTGCAAAAGTTAGAATGTGGATAAGAGTTTTGTTTCAGGGGTGTTCAACTCTTCCTGATCCTATTTAGGGTTTTCTTTGGCAAAGAAGCAGAAGGAGAAGAAGAAAGAGAAGAAGAAGAAGAAGAGAAGAAGAAGAAGAAGAAGAAGAAGAAGAAGAAGAAGAAGAAGAAGAAGAAGAAGAAGAAGAAGAAGAAGAAGAAGAAGAAGAAGAAGAAAGAAGAAGAAGAAGAAGAAGAAGAAGAAGAAGAAGAAGAAGAAGAAGAAGAAGAAGAAGAAGAAGAAGAAGAAGAAGAAGAAGAAGAGAGAAGGAGGAGGAGGAGGAGGAGGAGGAGGAGGAGGAGGAGGAGGAGGAGGAGGAGGAGGAGGAGGAGGAGGAGGAGGAGGAGGAGGAGGAGGGAGGAGGAGGAGGAGGAGGAGGAGGGAGGAGGAGGAGGAGGAGGAGGAGGAAGAGAAAGAACAGGAAAGGGAAGAAGGAGAGGGGAAGGAAGAGAGGGAGCAGGAGGAAAGAAGAGGGGGAGGAGGAAGGGAAGGAAGAGGAGGAGGAGGGAGAAAAAGAGAAGGGGAAAGAAGAGGAGGAGGGAGAGGAGGAGGAGAAGGAGGAGAACAAGAAGTAATAGTAGTTTAGGTCTACCCAAATTCTACAGTTAGAATATTGAAAAAAAAAATGATTTGGGAACTAGACTTCTTTTTCTATTCTATTTAATAACTAACTCTCCAGGTGACTCAGTTTCTAAAACTTGAATAAGAAGTACTTCTTTTATTGGCTTACTATAATCTACAGGTTATATTTATATACTATTCCATTTAGTAGACTTCAAAATGTAATAACATATATAATATGACAGGTATAACTTATTTTAATCAGTCTTTTAAAAGAGAGGATGTTACTTCTTATGCAAATGTTCTAAGCAAAGATAGTACAAGGTTTAGAAGCTGTATCATTTCTGCTAAAACTGCCTGTGGAGATATAACCTTTTTGTGCCAAATGAAAGGCAGATAATAATTAACCCAAATTTTAATTATATAATCACCCCCACTAGTCAAAGCCCTTGTTACACAGGTTTTGCCATGATTCTTTGGAATCATTTTAGCTTTGCTAAAGCTGACCTCAGTGACCGTTCAGAATCATATAGTAATAAAATATCTTATACATATATTTAACTATAGTCATTAAATGATTTTTAAGTGAATAAAAATGTCTTTAACAATCATCTTAAAAGTAACCAGTTTTTATTTTAAAGGCCTTGATTTTATATCATAATAGCTATCTATGATGAAAAATTAATTTAGTCACATCCATGTAAAAGAGGATTACATTTTGTTTCTCTTAGTAATTTTATAGTTATTCTTAGCAAGATTGTAGTCACAGAAAAAAACAGTAAAGTGAACAAAAGTCTGAGAAATTGGTCCAAGAACATACTTTCTGCAGGTATGTAATAAATAATGCAAAGACAGGAGTTAAGAGATAGAGAGAAGGAAAAAGTTTGATGGAGAGATGTATCCCTATTTTAAATGCTGAGGACAACGTGATATAGTTTCATAATTATATTTTTCAAATCATCATAACATATAACCTTTTTGTAAGATGCAGTCTACAATAGATGACAAAATACAATATTCCCACATGTTCAAGCTATTTGTATACAATGCTTATTAGCTTTGGAAATCACTTTAAAAAATCTAAATAAATAATAAGTAGTAAGACAGTCTACTCTTTTGGCATTATGACAACCAAGACAATAGTTTAAAATAGCTTTCATTTTTCATTCAGAGTTTTATTTTTCACAGAGTAAAAGTATGCTAAACATGTACTAGAACATATTTACTTTAAAAAAAACCCCTGATATAATCCTTTGCAATCATTCTAAAATAACTTCTAATTATATGTTACCTTCAAATCCTTTAAGTCCCCAGTCATATTTGTATAAAAAACACCCATGGCATAGATGCCCTAGGTTAATTTTATGAGGGCATTGTAGACCAAACCTGACTTACTCATCAAATGGTATAGTTTCAAAATGGGAATTAAATGAGGAAATCATATATCATTTAACAAAAGAAGGGCAATTTTATTTTGTTTTATTTTTAATCTGGGTCTGGAGTCAAGAAGACTTATTTTTGTAAATTCAAGTCTGGCTTCAGATAATAATAGCTTAAATCCCTTTTATTTTCACCATTTCATCTCATCCCAAAGCATTGGTCTTATAATCTTCTTATTATGAGACACTGATTTCCATTCTTGAGTTCAGTGCTAATAAGTTAACTTTCCATCATCTTGCCAAAGTGTAGGCTGTTGAGGCCCCTTTCTCTAAATTTCTCTTCCCATATGTTCTGCCCTGAATCCTATTTTTAATTTGTATTGTGTCACTAAATGTAATTTGCTTTAGAGCAGGGATTTTTAAAAAAATTTTTTTAATTGCAAATTCTCTTCCTTTTACTCTTTTCCACCTATCAAGAAAACAAGACACAGTAACGCTTAATGATTGATACATGTGAAACATGCTAAACATATTTCAATATTAGCCACATTTCTAAAAAAAGAAATCACAATAAAGAGAAAAAATGCTTTAAATCTCACTCAAAATTCATCAGTTCTCTCTTTGAAGGTAGATAGGACTCATGATAAGTCTTCTGGAATTGCTGTGGATCATTTTATTACTCAATCATTAAATCTTTCACTATTGATTATCAAATTCAAGATCCCATAAATATAGAGAAATTTAATCTTTCAACTTTTTTTGTACTTGAATATCCCAGAAATGTTTGTTATTTCTTTTAATGGCACTCTTATTCTTCTCTTCAAATGCAATTCCTTTTTATTTAGATCTTTAAGTATTTGGAAATGCAAAAATATCACTTCATTGCATATAATAGACACATGCCAATGCTTAATTTTTCTAGTCTTTATGCTTCAAGTGATTTAACCTAATTAACATTGTCAGGAAAATAATCAACATATATAAGAATAAAAGCTTGGAATTATAATAGTAGTCATGTTCAAGTGTAAACACATCCCTTTCTTCATTATCTCCTGCAACATGCAACAAATCCATCATTCCATTTGCTATTGCCAGTCTCTCCTAATTCCCATGGCTTCAGAGAAATCTCTGGTAAAAATTAATATCAAGCTTACCTTTTTCTGAGGTCATCAGAAATTCTCTGGCTGCTGTGTCATAGGGATGCAATTAAAGCACAACAAAGCACTTGAGAGTATTTGCAGGAAAACTCAGGAACTTTATTCAGGTTGGTTACATCCTACTCTAAGACCTCTTGCACTCTCTTAGTTCCTTACCTTAGCAAAGCTCCAGGTGAAAAGGGTCGAGCTCCTCCCCCACAGATCTTATATCATCAGTTTCATGAGGTCACAGGCACAGCCAATCAGAGACAGAGTCACTTCCCTTTCCTGACCCGACTTCAGAATGTTCAGGGTTCTTGCTGTGGCCGAAGTTCTCACCCAGGAAGGTTGTCCCTGTGTACTTATAGCCAATCACATCTGGGGATCTCCAGGCCACATAGGCCTGTGTTACATCCTAATTGTGCTTGCTGATCTCTCTTTGACCCTAACAATCTTCCAGACATTTACTTGTATTCAATTTTTAGGAGAACTTGTATTTGATGATCAGTTTCACAGCAATGTAGTTTGCAAAATGTATTCTTGACATAACTTTTCTAACAATGTTTACTGGCATGGTATATACATATGGCATGATAATTTGCATTATTTTATAAGAAAAATTATCTTTTATTTATATGAGTTTTTAAAAATGTTGCAACCTAAGAATAATTTATATTTTATCTTGAATCTATATAGTTTCCCCTAGGAATATATTGCCAATTTTATACAATCAACAATAACATTCAGCAAATGTAACTATTTTACAATCAACTTCAATTCAGTTTTTTTTTTTGTTTTGTTTTGTTTTGTTTTGTTTTTTGGTTGTTATTTTGTTTTTTGAGGAGGCAGTTGGGGTTAAGTGACTTTCTTTTTTTTTTATATAATAACTTTTTATTGACAGAACCCATGCCAGGATAATTTTTTACAACATTATCCCTTGCACTCACTTCTGTTCCGATTTTTCCCCTCTCTCCCTCCACCCCCTTCCCTAGATGGCAAGCAGTCCTATACATGTTGAATATGTCACAGCATATCCTAGATACAATATATGTGTGCAGAGCCAAATAGTTCTCTTTTTGCACAGGGAGAATTGGATTCAGAAGATAAAAATAACCTGGGAAAAAAAACAAAAATGCAAACAGTTTACATTCATTTCCCATGTTCAGGTTAAGTGACTTGTCCAAGGTCACATAGCCAGGAAGAGTTAAGTGTCTGAGACCAGATCTGACCTCAGGTCCTCCTGACTTCAGGGCTGATGCTCTATCCACTGCAATACCTAGCTGCCCTTCAATTCAATTCTTAAAGCCTAAATTATCTCTAATATTTCTGATAGCTTGAAAGAACTATGTTTAGAATAATGCATTATTATGTACTTTTTGATTGCTAAATCATACATATGTGTGCATGTATCAATATTTCTCAGCAAAAAAGACAGATGGAAATGGATATCTTCTTTTTTTTTATTTAATAGCCTTTTATTTACAGGATATATGCATGGGTAACTTTACAGCATTAACAATTGGCAAACCTCTTGTTCCAATTTTTACCTCTTACCCCCACCCTCCCTAGATGGCAGGATGACCAGTAGATGTTAAATATATTAAAATATAAATTACATACACAATAAGTATACATGACCAAAACGTGATTTTGCTGTACAAAAAGAATCAGACTCTGAAATATTGTACAATTAGCTTGTGAAGGAAATCAAAAATGCAGGTGTGCATAAATATAGGGATTGGGAATTCAATGTAATGGTTTTTAGTCATCTCCCAGAGTTCTTTTTCTGGGCATAGCTGGTTCAGTTCATTACTGCTCCATTGGAAATGATTTGGTTGATCTCGTTGCTGAGGATGGCCTGCTCCATCAGAACTGGTCATCATATAGTATTTTTGTTGAAGTGTATAATGATCTCCTGGTCCTGCTCATTTCACTCAGCATCAGAGTTAAGTCTCTCCAGGCCATTCTGAAATCATCCTGTTGGTCATTTCTTACAGAACAGTAATATTCCATAATATTCATATACCACAATTTATTCAGCCATTCTCCAACTGATGGACATCCATTCAGTTTCCAGTTTTTAGCCACTACAAAAAGGGCTGCCACAAACATTCGTGCACATACAGGTCCCTTTCCCTTCTTTATAATCTCTTTTGGATATAATCCCAGTAGGAACACTGCTGGGTCAAAAGGTATGCACAGTTTGATAACTTTTTGAGCATAGTTCCAAACTACTCTCCAAAATGGTTGGATTCGTTCACAACTCCACCAACAATGCATCAAGGTCCCAGTTTTCCCGCATCCCTCCAACAATCATCATTATTTTTCCTGTCATCTTAGCCAATCTGACAGGTGTGTAGTGGTATCTTAGAGTTGTCTTAATTTGCATTTCTCTGATTAATAATGACGTGGAGCATCTTTTCATATGACTAGAAATAGTTTCAATTTCTTCATCTGAGAATTGTCTGTTCATATCCTTTGACCATTTTTCAATTGGAGAATGGCTTGATTTTTTATAAATTAGAGTTAATTCTGTATATATTTTGGAAATGAGACCTTTATCATAACATTTGACTGTAAAAATATTTTCCCAGTTTATTGCTTCCCTTCTAATCTTGTCTGCATTAGTTTTATTTGTACAAAAACTTTTCAGTTTGGTATAATCGAAATTTTCTATTTTGTGATCAGTAATGATCTCTAGTTCTTCTTTGGTCATAAAGACCTTCCCCTTCCACAGGTCTGAGAGGTAAACTATCCTATGTTCCTCTAATTTATTAATAATTTCATTCTTTATGCCTAGGTCATGAACCCATTTTGACCTTATCTTGGTGTACGGCGTTAAGTATGGATCAATGCCTAGTTTCTGCCATATTAGTTTCCAATTTTCCCAGCAATTTTTATCAAACAGTAAGTTCTTATCCCAAAGCTGGGATCTTTGGGTTTGTCAAAGACTAGGTTGCTATATTTGTTGACTGTTTTATCCCTTGAACCTAATCTATTCCACTGATCAACTAATCTATTCCTTAGCCAATACCAAATAGTTTTGGTAACTGCTGCTCTATAATATAATTTTAGATCTGGTACAGCTAAGCCACCTTCATTTGATTTTTTTTCATTAATTCCTTGAAATTTTTGACCTTTTGTTTTCCATATGAACTTTGTTGTTATTTTTCTAGGTCATTAAAATAGTTTTTGGGACTCTGATTGGTATAGGCTAAATAAATAGATTAGTTTAGGTAATATTGTCATCTTTATTATATTTGCTCACCTATCCAAGAGCATTTAATATTTTTCCAATTGGTTAGATCAGACTTAATTTGTGTGAAAAGTGGTCTGTAATTTTGCTCATAAAGTTTCTGATTTTCCCTTGGCAGATAGATTCCTAAATATTTTATATTATCAGTAGTTACTTTAAATGGAATTTCTCTTTGTAACTCTGTTGGATTTTGTTAGTGATATATAAGAATGCTGATGACTTATGTGGGTTTATTTTATAACCAGCAACTTTAGCTAAAGTTGTGGATTCTTTCTAATAACTTTTAGCAGAATCTCTGGGGTTCTCTAAGTATACCATCATGTCATCGGCAAAGAGTGATAATTTGGTTCCTCATTGCCTATTCTTATTCCTTTAATCTCTTTCTCAGCTCTTATTGCTAAAGCTAGCGTTTCTAATACAATATTAAATAGTAACAGTGATAGTGGGCAACCTTGTTTCAATCCAGATCTTATTGGGAATGGTTGCAGTTTGTCTCCATTACATATGATGCTTACTGATGGTTCTAAATAGATGCTGCTGATTATTTTAAGGAAAAGTCCATTTATTCCTATACTCTCAAGTGTTTTTAATAGGAATGGATGTTGGATTTTATCAAATGCTTTTTCTGCATCTATTGAGATGATCATATGGTTTTTGTTAATTTGGTTATTAACATGGCCAATTATATTGATAGTTTTCCTAATATTGAACCAGCCCTGCATTCCTGGTATAAATCCTACTTGAGCATAGTGTATTATCTTGGAGATGATTTCCTGTAGTCTTTTTGCTAATATCTTATTTAAGATTTTAGCATCAATATTCATTAGGGAGATTGGTCTATAATTTTCTTTCTCTGTTTTCAGCCTACCTGGTTTAGGTATCAGTACCATGTCTGTGTCATTGAAGGAATTTGGTATGACTCCTTCATTCCCTATTTTATCAAATAATTTATATAGCATTGGGGCCAATTGTTCTTTAAATGTTTGGTAAAATTCAGATGTAAATCCATCTGGTCCTGGGGATTTTTTCTTAGGGAGTTGTTTAATTGCCTGTTTTATTTCTTTTTCTGAAATGGGACTATTCAAGCAATTTACTTCCTCCTTTGTTAGTCTGGGAAGTCTATATTTTTGGAGGTAGTCATCCAATTTACTTAGGTTATCAAATTTATTGGCATAAAGTTGAGCAAAATAACGCCTTATTATTTCTCTAATTTCCTCTTCATTGGTGGAAAGTTCTCCCTTTTCATTTTTAAGGCTACTAATTTCATTTTCCTCCCTCCTTTTTCTAATCAGATTTACCAAAGGCTTATCTATTTTATTGGCTTTTTCATAGAACCAACTCTTAGTTTTATTAATTAGTTCAATAGTTTTTTTACTTTCAGTATTTTAATTTCTCCTTTTAATTTTAGAATTTCCAATTTGGTATTTGATTGGTGGTTTTTAATTTGGTCTTTTTTAGTTTTTTTAGTTGCAAGCCCAATTCATTAATCTTTTCTTTCTCTGTTTTATTCAAGTAAGCCTCTAAGGATATAAAATTCGCTCTTATTACCGCTTTGGCTGCATCCCACAAATTTTGGTATGATGTCTCATCATTGTCATTATCTTGAGTGAAATTATTAATTGTATCTATAATTTGCTGCTTCACCCAATCATTCTTTAAGATGAGATTGTTTAGTTTCCAATTACTTTTGGTCTATTTCCCCCTAACTTTTTGTTGAATGTAGTTTTTATTGCATCATGATCTGAAAAGAAAGAATTTACTATTTCTGCTTTCTTGCATTTAATTTTGAGGTCTTTATGTCCTAATATATGGTCAATTTTTGAATAGGTTCCATGAACTGCTGAGAAGAAAGTATATTCCTTTCTATCTCCATTCAATTTTCTCCAAAGATCCAACATACCTATTTTTTCTAATATTCTATTTACTTCTTTAATTTCTTTCCTATTTGTTTTGTGGTTTGATTTGTCTAATTCTGAGAGTGCAAGGTTGAGATCTCCCACTATTACAGTTTTGTTGTCTATTTCTTCTTGCAACTCTCTTAACTTCTCCTTTAGGAAGTTGGATGCCATACCACTTGGTGCATATATGTTTAATATTGATATTGCTTCGTTGTTTATGCTACCCTTTAGCAGGATGTAGTTTCCTTCCTTATCTCTTTTAATTAGATCAATTTTTGCTTTTGCTTGATCTGAGATAAGGATGGCTACCCCTGCTTTTTTGACTTCACCTGAAAGCATAATAGATTTTGCTCCAGCCTTTTACCTTTACTCTATATGTATCTCCCTGCTTTAAATGTGTTTCTTGTAAACAACATATTGTAGGGTCCTGACTTTTGATCCAGTCTGCTATCTGCCTCCTCTTTATGGGGGGAAATGGATATCTTCAACAAAGAGCCGATCTAAGTCAATTCTAATTGATCAATGATGGACTACACCCAAAGAAACAACACTGGGAAATGAGTGTAAACTGTTTGCATTTTTGTTTTTCTTCCCAGGTTATTTTTACCTTCTGAATCCAATTCTCCCTGTGCAACAAGAGAACTGTTTAGTTCTGCACATATATATTGTATCTATGATATACTATAACATATTTAATATGGATAAGACTGCTTGCCATCTGGGGGAGGGTGTGGAAGGAGGGAAGGGAAAAATTGGAACAGAGTGAGTGCAAGGGATAATAAAAAAAATTACCCAGGCATACATATGTTCTGTCAATAAAAAGTTATAATAATAATAAAAAAGACATCAGAGACCTAAATGCATATTACAATTAAAATAATTATTTCCTCCTGAATATCAGGAAATTATTATAATTCTCTAAAACCTCTGAAGTCAAAAGAAAATAAACAAAATTTCAGGACTCTATTATGCTTTCACAACGTTTCCTTTAGTTTAAAATAATTATGCAATGTGTATAATATTTTGAAAGTATATTGGCCTTTTTTTAGGTAACATAGGAAAATTCTAATGATCTCAATAATGCATCATTTTATAACATATATGTATTTTATACAATTTCTGATTTTTAGATAGATAAATTCTTCTATTACTGTTAAACTTCTTTAATAAATTCATCCTCTTTCACATTGATGTATTTTCTTTCTATCTGCAACCATTTCACAAGTCTCATTTTGAAGTACAGCATATAAACACTTTATTTAATCATAGAATAATATATTTTGACATGTAAAAATTTCATTTTTATTTTCTTGAACAGATTTAGATAATTTTAATTGTCTTGATCTTTATAATTAAATAATTTAAATAATTAGCATTAACAGAGAAAAGGAGATAGGACATGTAGGAAAAGTGAAAAGGGAGCAATCCTTTTTTCAATTTGAATAGCTAGTTTTTTCATATTTTCCCCAAAATAGTATTTTATTAATTTTATGTAAACTGAGGTTTGATGCATTGATATCAAAATGCATTTTATAAATATAAAAGTTATTAATATTTTTGAAAGAACATTCAACAAACCAATTTATAAATCTTTCTTGAGCACCTACTATGTATTATGAAATCTGCTGTGCTAAGATCAAAATATAAAAAAGACAAACCTTTTGTTTTTATATTAGAAAATATATCATCAATTATTTTATTTATTTGAAAACAAATAATTTAACATATGCATTTATGTCTGCATGTGTATATCTATACAAGTGAAGAGAGAAGAAGAAACTGAAATATAAAAAAACTAGAAGTAGGAGAAGAAAGAGTAAAACAAAATGGAGAAGGGGAAGAAAAGAAAATTTCAAAATGGTCATTTATTGAAAAGAAAAGCATCATATTTTTTTCCAACTATTTCTTCCTGTATTTATCATTATGGGTCATTTAATTAATTTCTTAGGGCATGATCTTGTTATATTTTGATATCTTCTCTATCTAGTTTGCTAGGTAAGACATTTAAAATAAACTTTTAAAAAATTGAATCAAGTAATGAAAGTTTGTAGAAGTAAGATTATATTGGATTTCCTTTAATTCATAACAGGAAAGACTTAAAAGCTTAAGAAGAGAAGTAAAAAAATAATTGTATAGGGATTCAATAACAAAACACCATATATTGTCATCAGTCACTAAATGTTGGATGTTGTGTCTTTAAAGCATGAAAATGGGAAGAAGCAATGGTCAATCTATTTTGAACTTTTTGTTTTTCTTCAAGTTTTTTTCAATGGAGTCCAACTTTTTGTGATCCTATTTGGGGTTTCCTTGGAAAAATTTGCCATTTCTTTCTTCAGCTCATTTTACAGATAAGAAACAAGACAAATAGGGTTATTTGTTGCCCAGAATAAAAACAACAACAACAACAACAACAACAACAAAAACTAATAAGTATTTGAGACCAGATTTTAACCCAGGAAGATTAGTCTTCCTGACTCCAGGTCTAGCACTCTGTCTCCTGAATCACCCAGCAGCTTATGTACCCAACTTAGGCACTTTTAAAATTTGTGTGCAATCATTTGAATTCAGCATATGAAATTCCGTGCATTTCTGAAATAGGTCCATACACTGGGACAATTAGCACATTAGGACTGAACCAAAGCAGTCAAAACCCATACATTTATTTATTCATGCTTTTATTCATTTATTTGTTTTTAAAAAGAGTAAGATTTAATTTACATAGCCTAATTCTGATTTCATTGGCAAGGAGTAGTTAGACATTTATAGTAAAGAATGTTACTGCTTAGAAGTGTCTAGCAATGGAAAATTTCAGAAGAGGCTTGTTAGGATTCTTAACAAGGTGCTAAGTCAGTTATCTAATTTATGATGTAATTAACAATTCTCTAGTTCACTAATGTACTTAATACTTACTAGAGTTCTACAAGATTCACACCTTTAAGAGAGCATATATAAGCTAGGAGCCTCAACCAGGATTCAGTCCAGGACATTGAAAAGTCATTCCTTCCTCCACCTTTGTGCTGGCTGGAGGGAGCTAGAGACCAGGACCTGTCAGAGAGGCAAAGAACTAGCGGCAGGAACCAAGGAGAGAGATAGGCCTCTAAGAAAGCTAACCGGGCCCAAGGAAAGAGACAATATTTGCAAAGAGACAATAAAGTATTTGGACTTTTACTCCTGGCGGCATTTGAGGTGATTATTATATTGAACTGAAATTAAGGCTGCTCCCAGAAGGCCTCCAAGAAACCTGCTCACAGAGAACATTACACTTTAGAGAAGAACATTACAGAGGCTGAACCGGAAGAACAAGTATCCAGAGAAGTAAAGAGGCATAAGAAAGGACAGTTAAGGATTCTCCAAATCAGAGAGGGCTTGGATGTTGTTTTGACTACCATTGGTGCTCACAAGAGTCAAACACTTTTCATTTGTTTCATATAAAATTCATTTCATGGTCTTTATTTACCTTTATGTTACAAAAATGCCAACTTATTTTTAAAAAGTTAGAGATTGAACTTCTGATTTCATAGTTATACAGAATTCTATTACCAATTCAATTAAGCCCCTTTTCTTCTATTTATCATTTTAGGTATCTACCTGGGTTAATGAGACATTATGACTTGCTCAGTGTTATAAGTGAGCTAGAAGGGTGGCCTGACATAGATTTTTTTTGTTCTCAAGGCTAGCTAGCTCTCAATTCTAGTTGTGAATAGTCAATTCTCAAATCACTATACTACTTTGTTTTTGAAATATAGATCTTTAAATGTATTGAACATTTTCAGCTAACTAATGCATGCCTTAAAAGAAAATGCAAGCAGATAACTAAAGCATAAAAGCACATAGATTTAACAAATATTCTATAATGTATCATCTTTTAAATAACTCCAGTCTCTCAGGATCTCTGACAAAGAAATTTTGAATCTGAATAAAAGGAGAATGCCACCCCTTGCTGAGTAATTTAGCTGTAGAAATAAAAACTTGAAAGAAAAAAAAAATGTCTTTGTTATTTTTGGCACTATCATTGCAGGACTTCAATTCATTTTAGTTTTAACCTTTATCTAGAATTGAAGCACTTATCTAGCTTTTAGATAAGTTACTTGATGCTTCTCCCTCTTTAATAAAGTGAACTTTATTAAAAATAAACATGTGAATAAGTGGAAGTTCAAAAGGTAAAATATATTCTTTTAAGAAATAACAATGGACTTTAGTGATTAGAAAATACCCATTTCACAATTTTTTTCTACTTTTCTCTTTTACTTTAAGGAATGAAAAAAGTTTTTAATTATTGGTTGAAGATATTTTACATAGAACTGATTTTTCTATGCTTATAATTATAATGATTGCTTTTATTTTAAATAATTAAATACATTTGTATATTAGATTTTAAAATTTTAATAATGGCTCTAAGATAAATTGAATCTGCTCCTACTGTATATGAATATTACTT